>NW_026947498.1:29995132-30465132 GCF_034190915.1 Cavia porcellus
AGTTTTTGATGTTTCACCTGTCAAAAGGAAAACAAATCGTTTATAGATAAGATGATACTAAGAATAGTGAGAAACATAAATGTCAAACAAAAAGATGACTTGTCTTTGGTATTTTAACTCTCTTATGACTGTATAATAAAACTGAATCTTCCAAAAACTTCCAAAAAACTTTATAAAAGAGCTTGGTGCAAAACATAAATGATACACATGTATATGTCTGCATATATATTTATTTTTTATTTATCCTTCCTCCAAAGTTGTCCATGCACTATTCCCAGGAGCCTGCCAATATATTATCTTAGATGCAAAACAGAGCTGTGTAGATGTAATTAGGCTGAGGAGCTGGCACTGAGAGATTGACATATAATGCTGTCATTGCCAAGTGGATTAATACAATCACGGTCATCCTTACAAAAGGAAGGGAGGAGAGTTAGAGTTAGTGCACACTAATAGACTTGGAGCACTGAGAGCTTTGGCCCACGAACCAAGGAATAAATGTGGTCGCTAAAGGTTAAAAAGACAAGGAAGACTCTTCCTTCACAGATCCAGAAGAGTATGGACTCAATGTCAGCTTTATAAACTTCTGACTTTACAACTCTAAGAAAATAAATTTGGGTGATCCTCGGTCATCAAATTTGTGGTGATTTTTTATAGTAGTAGTAGAAAAGTATCACAGTAACTAAAGTCAAGCCACATCCTCCATTAACTTAAGGAGCCCTTTTCTTACGAACAATGTAACTCATGTGGATAGTATTTGTGTTGTGATTTTGTGGGCACCTAAGTGTGAGATTCATTTGTCATGTAATATCTGATATGGCTGAGATTTAAATTTGAATTAGTTGCTAACTTTTGAGGGATAATTTTAACATGGAACTTGTATAAATTATTTTACTTTTGATCATTCACATTAACAACTAAGCAATATAATGCGGTTACAATTATGTGATATTTGAAATGTGTTACTAAAGAAATTAGATAAAAATGATTCATATTTGTTATTATGAGAGCATGAGATCATAATAAAGAAATACTAGTAAAAGATTTGCCTCGGCGACAGGCTAAGAATTTAATTTTCTGTAAACGCACACTCCCAAGGCTCACTTTTGTTTTCTAATAAAATTCCAATTTCAAGGGATATTGAAATGTAAACAGGAAATAGGTGCAGCCTCAGGTCAGAGCTACATCACACAGGATACTTGTTTACACTATATAATTCACAGTTGCTATTCTTTAAACTAAATAATCATCTCTTTGATTTTTTTTTTTTTTTTCCTGGAGAAGACTCAGTTTTTGTATGTGCAACACTTTCAGGTTTCCTTTTAGGGATACTCAATATGAGTGAAGAGACCTGTGCCAAAAGTGATGGATGCCACAGACAATCTTGAGCTAGGCAATATCACCAGGAAATTGAAACATTTGAAAAATAGGTTACAGCGGATGAAGAAAGAGAGAAAAAAAGAACAAACATTGTATTTTTAAACTGCATCCAGTCTTTGTACATTTTCTTTCCTTTTAAGTGCTTAACCAGGATTTTTTTGGGATAAAAAATACAATGAAGAGAACAACTACAAACAAAAATTGGAAAACTCTTAGGTGTTAAAAACTGCCACAAAATGAATTTTTATTGACCAATTGTCTAATCGTTCTTAGAGTTCTGTATTACCTTACAAATCATTATAAGAGAAGAGGAAACTGTATCAGAAATGGGACTGCCAAGATAACAATATGCAATATAATAACTAGTGTTCATTCCCTACTTTTAAAATAATTCTGTATCATTTCTATTTTTTGTTTTGATTTTTAAAATAATAATAATAATAATAATAATAATAATAATAATAATAATAAAAGAAATGGGTACTGAATATGGACTGAAGGAAATACAACAAAGCCTCACCATGAAATTCAAGTGTAGAGTCTTGTTCTAGAATACAAGGAATCATTCCAAATCCTTCCAGAAAAGCAAAACGGGAAACATTAACTTGCAGTGGGTTGATATACTGAAATATAAGATCTATGTTGGTACCTGCTCTTATGAAATCTTTTGTTAGTTATTACATTTTAAGATGTTTATTAAATATTTTCCATAAACCACTCTAGACATTCTAAATATAGCATTAGTTTAAAAAAACATCATCTAGGGTGTTTGGCAACTTAAGTCTGTGCCTTCACATTGAGGTACAAGAATTAGCTTTGAGAAAGATGGCAGAGGCAATGATTAGGGTACACATTTTGTTCTAAGTGAAACAGTTTGTAATTGAATTTCCTTGAGCAGAAGAGTCTCGTGGAAAAATCTTTTGAAAGAATAACCCCAAATTTTGTGTGGTGAGCAGGGTAGAACAGGGTGAGATTCAATGCGGAAAGGTCAGAAAACAGTGCAACATTCAGGGTGGGAGATAATATTGTCTCCACCATTTTGTTAGAACTGTTGTAGAAGTTTAAACAACAGAATGCTTAAGCAACAGAAATGTATTTCCTTATGGTATGCAACTGGAAGACCACTATCAAGGTATCCACGTATTTATTTTCCACTAGGTTCTTCATTGTTTTTCAGAGCTGACTTCTTTCTTACTGCCTTCTCACCAGGTACATATGTTGTATCTCGTCTTTTAAGGAGATCAGTTAAATTGGATTAGGGCTAACTTGAAAAGCTTCATGTTGTTTAGTTTAATTTAATTTAATTAATATCACTTAAAGACTATTATGAAAGCAATTAGATTTTGTAGTACAGGTGGTTAGGAGATCATCGTACACGGATGGGCGAGATAGAATTCAGCACGTAGCAGTGTCTTACATAGCCTCAGGTGGAAGAGGTAGCAATAACGTAGTTATTTAATATGTAATACTTGAAATGCCTGATGGATGCCCAAATACAGATATTATTTAGACAATTGCATATCTAAGAAGTATAGACAGGCCCCTGCTCTTGTCTCTTTTATGCCAGGAACTCATTGTGATGCAAGATCAGTCAGCATGAAGTGAAGAGAGACTTCAGACCTAGGACCTGAGATAAGGTGTTTAGTGCCCAGGCGAAGGATGTCCCATGACTGTATAGAATGGAATGATTTATCTTATAATATTTTCTTCCTCTTTTCTAGAGAAGATGCTAAATTTTACAAACAAATCTGAAAACAATTTAACATTTATAATAGTAAAACCTTATTTACAATTCTCTCAAACACTGCCTCTTCCCTGTTCTGTTTTGCTTTACTTCAAAATTCTAATTTTTGGTATCTATTCGCTTAATTCATCCCTTCATTCAACACATAAGTAAGGCATTAAACATTTTCTATGTGTTTGACACTTTTGTTTACAAATTCTTTCAGGATTAGTGGTATAGAAACCAACAAGATTGATAATTTCATTGAAAGTGTGAGAACAATCCCTCTCTTAGGCTAGGAAAGGAAAAAGCTGGAGTATGAAGTAGTTTACTCTCTAAGAAGCCAAACAGAGAATGAGAGAATGTGAATGCATATCTATTAAAAAATAAAGACGATATTCAGAAATTTTAAGAGTTAGGTAGCCTATTGTTGTTAATAAAACAAAACTAGGAGCACAGTATTCTTCATGGTTCCTAATTTATTATTATTATTATTTTGGTAGTGAGAAGCCAACCCAGGACCTTGTTGTTACCAGGCAGGCCTTGCTCCACTGAGCTGTAATCCCAGCCCTCATAGTTCATTAAATAAAAAGAAAATTAAAAGAGAAAAAATACATATTATTAAATGTAAACAGAAGTTTTATGGTACTGGGATAGGAAAATTATTTTTCATATATTTTCCTTCTGTGATTGACATTCATTGAACTCCAACAAATATTAAGTTTTTAATTTATAATTATTATAAAAATTATTTTTAGCCCAATGCTTGAGAAAGACTTTTTTAGTATTTTAAATTATTTCTGGAAAGAAAGCTTTTTGTTTAGAAGTACCATTTTTCACAAATGTTCCTAAGCAATTAATTTACAATGTCAATTCTTTAAAAGAAATTGGATGTTTTAAAAGATTCTTTTCAATTAATGCATAATTTCAAATTAGATTGAGATGACTAGACTGTGTAAAACATATTAAAACCTTAAAAATCATTCAACTGGAAAATTTGAATATTGTTGAATTTGGATCATGGAGTAATTTGTTTTAAATCTTTTTGCATGTCTTGGATAAATGAGAAATATAGCAGGCCTCAAACTCATTGTCATATTATCCTTTGAAGATTACATGAATATAAAGACTCCAAAATAATCTGAGTAATTCAAATGTGAATATTCATTTTGATACATATTTTCTAATAATACAAAACATATTTTGAAAAGTAAATATAGCTATTATTGTGGAATTTTCTTAGAATATTTTCTAATAACGTCAAGTGTTAAAATAGCATTTATTTCAATAATTTGTCTATTGTGGCCAGTGCTAACAGAATACCAAAAAAATAATAATCAGAATACAATAGAGAAAAATCAAAATATGTTTACGGAACTGGAACAAATTGCCAGAATAAAGGAAAAAGCCAACTTCATTTTCAAAGTGTAAATATTAATATGATTTCTTTTTTCCTCACTTCATATACCCAGAAAAACAAAACTATGGAAAGATGTTGTGTACAAGTTTATCAAAAAGAAGAGTAAGGTCCTCAGCACTGAGATTAAAGGGGGGAAACTACAATGTCCCTAAATGCCCATATTTTCAAACAATAAAATCAAATAAAATATAAAATAATGCCAAAAATAATAACAACAAACAGCACCCAAAAAGAAAAAAAATTAAAACAGAAATCAAAGCAGGGTAGGTAATTCTATGAAAAGAGGAAAAGAAATTTACTCTATGATTGAAAACAATGTATCCAAAATATCTAGATCTACTTAACTTTGATGATTTATGCAATTCATTATAATTTTTAGTATAACATTTTATCCCTGAGATACAATCCCTGGTAAAATTTAAAGGAGGACCAGTTTAATTTGGCTCATGGTTCAGGGGATTCAGTCCACACTCAGGTGGCACCAAGACAAAAATATCATGGTGGAAAGTGGTGCTAAGCTGTGGTGCTGGACTGGAAAGCAGCATAGAGAAACAATGCTAGAGAAAAAGGGACAACAGGTCATTTAGAGTAGCCAAGCTCAGCCTCCATGACCAAATCAAATACATGCAGATGGCACTTTCCTAGTCCCTGGGTCACTACAAGTCATTTGATTTGACACAGTTAAGGTTAACAATCATATCCTACCACTCATAACCAAAATTAATATGTAACCTATAAGTAAAGGTAGTAGTAAGTTAAAAGTTCCATTTAGCATGGCAAAAATACCCTTCATAAAACTGAAAACACAATAATTGATTTTCCAGTTACAGCATTTAAAAAAAATTTACTTAAAGACTAAACAAAACAAAATAGGTAGAAATAATACATATATTCAGAGAAAAAATAAACAGTAACAAATCGCTAGTTAAGTTTACATATTGTCATTTTACAAATAGTTGTTCAAGAAACAAAAATGGGACATGTAAAGAGGGAATTCAAACAGCAAGACTGCAAACAGTTCTATTCAATCATCCAACAAAAACCTTGTAACATGGTTCCTAATCCTATACACTTAAACATACATGCATGGTCTTCATTTTGTTTAGATTAAAAACATTCATTTATGTTTAGATTTAAAAAACTAAAGCAGGTTAAAATCATTCTGAACAAAGAATAATAGTATTGCTGGATTTCACATCATGACATTCAGTGATCAGCACTGGGTACTGTAGTGTCTTTTTTTAAAAGTTAATTTAAAGAAAGACTAAACAAAACAGAAAATGGGTAGAAATAATACATAATTTCAAAGAAAAAAATAAACAGTGAGAAATCACTCGTTGATTATTACAGATTTTCGTCTTACAAATAGTTATTTAAGATACTAAAATGGAGCATATAAAGTGGGGATTCAAACAGTGAGATTGTAACCAGTTCTGCTCAACTATCCAACAAAAACTTAGAAACATGGTTATCCATCCTATACACTTAAGCATACATGCAGTTATCCATATCTTCAATTATGCTGAGATTGAATAAACCCAAGCAAGCTAATATCACTCTGAACAAAGAATAATACTATCGCTGGGTTTCACATTATGACACTCTAGGATCAGCACTGGGTATTTTAGTGTCTCTTTTTCCTCAAAGTATCTGTTCATTTCATCATGTGTCATAAGATCAGTTCTCATAAACTTTTTATAGATTCTATGCATGGCTGAGTCTTAATATGTATTTCTATCCTTTCTATATTAGAGGGAGAAACAAAACAAAGCAAGACAAAACAAAACATATTCCTATAAACACAAAAATGAAATAAACATATAAGACCGTTGTTCAAAGAGTTCTACCATGGTTTCTATGTGTTCTCTTGTTATCTCCAATAGAATTGGCTATATTGTCAGATATACTATAATTGAATTTATCAGTACATAACAGTATTAATAAAAACACATCGTATATATTATAGAACTACAAAAACTGGCAGTTATCGAACCAGAAGGTGTATGGTAGAGTCTTATCATCTTCAGTGTAGTTGCCTAAACTCTCAGACTTGATACTATCAATCATATCAGTTTTGAATAAAATCTTCTATGCCTCATTTCTGTAATGCTCTTTTTTATGCCATCAGTTGTCTGCTTATCTTTTCATTCTGTTTTCTGTTCCATTCATTGAGGCCTCTCTGCCACTGTTTCTGGAATCCTAGTATTTTTCTCTCTCTCTCTATAGAATGCCCTGCAGTATTCTCTGTAGAGTTGGATTGGTGGTTGCAAATTTCCCAAGTTCCTCTTTGTCTTGGAAGCATCTTGTTTCTCCATTAATTTTTAGAGACAGATTCTCATATCAATCAGGGATGGAGGTTATTTTTTTTTTTTCAGGGCTTGGAATATTTCTGTGAATAACCTTTGTAGTTCCATTGTTTGTATTACAGCTTCTTCATCCACATTCTTTATTCTCAAGTTATAGTTCCTTTCATCATCTTCTAGCCTTTGTATTGTTACTGCTTGTTTCCTTGTTATTTTTAAAAAAAGTTTTTCCTTTCATATTCCCACATTGCAAAATTGTCCTTCAGTTTGGATAATCTATCCTTTGTTTCTTTCAAGGTGATTTGCCATCTTTCCATAGAGGTTTTTAATTTCCTGGTGATCTCTTTGAATCTACTTCATGTATTCTATATTTTTTTATATTCTTCACCAAATGGTTCTCTCCTTTGTTTGAGTTCCTCTCTTCTTCTGTCTGTGTCTGCTTAAAGGGCGCTTAGTATCTTTTATTAATCTTACTATATCTTGCTTTATTTGGCTAAATATTTCACTTTTGAACTCATCTATGAGGTCCTAAATATATCTCTTTAAGTCCACTGGTGCTGTGTCTGATATTGTGTTTGCTGTTCTCATTCTCCTTTGAATTTACCTTTCCTGGATCAGTATTCTCAGGGTTGGGGCCTGGGAACTTTTTGTTGTTGTTTCCTCTCCCCATCTTTTTTGCTTCTTCTAGGAGGCCCTGGTTTCTTTCTTTGTTGGTTACAATTCTTCTGAAGCACGCTGGCCAGGTGACCCTTCCCACAGCAGTGTGCTAGCGAATTGCAGACAGGGATAGTGTATGCTGGACCCTCTGCTCCAGATCAGTCAAGTGCTGTGGCCTCACTACTGTATTACTTTGCGTCGCCTCCTCTCGGGGACAACCAAACCTCTAAGGCCCCAATTGGTCAATGTGGTTAGTGTGCGCCACTGTTGCAGGGACTTGACCTCAGATAACCTATTGGGTCTCAGCTGGTTCACATGATCCAGGCCAAAGTCATTCTACCAATCCCGTTTGGGAAGGGAACAACTGACTGAAGTCACTGCTGCCTCTTGTACTTGCCAATCCTTCCCAGTCCCAGAATGTCATCTGCTGGAGCCTCCCTATTTATGGAATGGCTCCACTCCCATCACTTACCACAGGTCAATGTAGGCACCCTGCCAATTCAGCCCTCTGTTGGGCTTGCTGACCCCTGAACTCAAATTAACTGCACCTCCAGTGAGTCGAAGCAGTGGGAACTTGGCCAGCTTGGCAAGTCTCAGCAGGACCTCGACAAGTCATGGTTGGGACCCTGGCAAGTTGTGGCAGGACCTCGGCAAGTCACGGTGAGACCTCAGCCAGCTTCAGCAGGACATCTGGTGGTCAACAAATCACCTTAATTTCTTCTTGGGGTGAGAGAATTCATCTCTCTCTGTTTGGGGCTCCCCACTCTGTATTATGTTGAATTCTCAGTTGACTAGCTCAGGGAGCTTCTGTAGCCAGTTGTTATCCATATGCCATCTTTGCTCCTCCTCCGCAGTTACATCATTTTTAAATGTCAAAATCAAAGTCTATTTTGAGTTTCAAGGTAAACACCTCAAAATGAATTCAAACCAAAAACAAGTTATTTAATTTAAAATTTTATTTCTATTCATAAAATGGGATAGAGATAGAAAAAAAATTCAGACAAAACCCATCTGGAAGTCAATAAATCATGTGGCTCTGTGCCTGGTACCTTGGTCACTCAGTTTTGAGATATAATTGCCATAATTCTTGGGCATCCTCAATGACTATAGCTCTGCTGATTGCAGACAGCTTGGCCTCTTTCTTGGGCTCCTTTCACATATAGCCTGTAGCTTTCCTCAGCAGATGCTCCATATTCCTTGAACCTTCTATTTTTGGGGAACTCCACGTACCTCTGGCTTCATATCAGCAGCTTCACATACTGAGTTCTCAGATACTCCTTGTGTGGCCTCTTAGACCTTGCTTCAGACTCTGCTTGGCAACTTCCTTGACCTCACAACTCTTGCATTCTTCAAGCTAGCAATACCATAGTCATGTGGGTGATGCCAGTGTCTGCTGTCAGAGAAGCAGTAGACAGTCCTTGACAGTCTCTGCTGCACAGTGAAATGACTGAGCCCCGCAAAATGGATTTCACGGGACCAACTTTCTCTGAAGTCCTTCTTTAACAGAGATCTAAGGAATCTGTTGTCAAATGAAATGTTGACACATTTGCACCCTGGAGGCTGCAATGGGCAGCTTTTTGTTGATTGCTGACAAACCCAGAAGACACTGTGTTTGTCTCTGTATAAAGTCCTAAGTGTTTCTTTAGTGATGCTAACCTCATCAGCAACCATGATTTTTGGTCCCAACATTATACATTGTTCCTTTGTGGTGAAATTTTTAAACTTTTCAAATTGTTCTGCCCTACATTTTGCACTCAGATCTCACCGTAGAGCTAACTAAAAAGTATCAGTGATAACTATGCCGCAGGATGGTCATGGGCCTATCTTGAAATTTTCATCAAATTCATTAGTATGTCATCTTTAAATTCAGCATTCTGCATAATCTGATGGGAAATGGGGTAAATGGAGACTATTTTTTTTTGATAGATTCTAATATGTATGCCTCCGCTCCTTCCATCAAGAGAGTTGCTATTCCTCTCTGAAGCACCAGGAAGCTGGATACTACTGTCTGTCAGTATCCTTGTCCTTGCACTTCAATGAGAATTAGCCATCAGGCTCTGCTTTCAGTGGTGTGGGGTTTTTCCAGTCCAATTCCTCAAATTTTTCAAAACTCTTCCCAGAAAATTCATAGTCTTCTGACTCATAATATTTGGAGTAGTTAGAGTCTCTTTTCAGTTATCAGTTTTCTCTATTATTTAGCTTTCCCCCTTGCCAACACATAATAGCACCCACACCTTAAGGTAAGAGATATTCAATGGCTCATATGTTCAGAGGATTCATTCCATGCCCAGCTATTTCTAAAGTGGAAATATACCTGAAAGTGCATCAAAACAAGGCTGCTTGGTTCATGGTAACAGGGAGCAGAACAGGGGAACAGTTCCAGGGAGGAAGGGGCCAGGGACTACAGCTACAGTATCCAAGATTATACCTCCAGGACCACCCAGACCTACTAAGAAGTATGTGCTTTAGTAACTTCCTGGGTAGTTCCCAAGCTAAGGAAGTTAACTCAATTATGATTAATTATCACAATCATTTTTCAACAGCAAAAAGAGAAAATATCAGTTAATGTTACTTCATGAAGAAAATATAAATTGACGCTATGAATAGATTTCCCAAATACAACATTTCCTGCATATTGATTTACCAAAGTATAGGATTAAATCATTTAATTAGCTGAGTTACAGCTGTCACATGTTACTGTGTTGCTTCTTATTAAAAGCTGAGGGAAAATCAAGCATGTCCTAGAACTGTCAAAATAAAAAGTTTTCCCCCTGCAGAGTTCTTTGATTTTTATTTTATTCTCCCAAGAAAAGTGGATACTTTGACTTTTTCTTCTTAAGCAAAAAATCAATGAATTGAAAATTGTTGTGAGCATTGGTAGATGAGGTGATATCAGTGTGAATTCTAGGCTTTTTCAAAATCATTACAGTCAGAAGATGCAGCACAGTGGGGTTTTATCACTGGGTAAGATACTGTTCACACACATGTGCACTTGTGAACATTCCCTTTATATAGTTGTGTTCTTTTCATCTTATTCTATTTCTCTCAGTAACAAAACACTTCAGCACTTAGCATATGAAAACTACACACTAAATTTTTCTTAAGTTATAACATTGTATAGGAAACCAATTCACCAGCAATTTTCTTGGTTGTGCTAAGAAAAAAACATTTTTATATGCATTTAGGTTATGATAAAAAAACACAAGCTTTTTACTTAAAAATAAAAAAATATTCAAAAATTAATTTTCGTTGCCTCTCTCTTTTGAATTTAAGATCAATTTATGTGCCTTGAGGCTATTGGATATGGAAATGCCTAACATGCCAAACACTACAAGTAATAATGTTCATTCTCATACTACACTATTCCTGAACAAGGCCAACATTTCTGAAGCTCATTAGGAGCTATTCGGAGAAAGGATAAAGACTAATCCTGTTTTTGTTTCCCACATAGTAATATGTAGGCATTATATGTATTTGTATTCTATGTGTTTGTATTTTCTGTGTATAGTGAATATTTTATTTATCCACTTATCTTTTGTGTGTTTAGGTAATTTACTATCTGTAATATATGCTTTCATACAATTTCATGTGATCAAATTTTTATTTTTAATCAACCTATACTTAGACACAAAACTCATTTTTCTGTTATATACATCATAAGCAAACAATCTGATGATAACTTTATATAATAGCTGTAGTGTTTATTTGTTTTGACTGTGATCCATCTCATGAGGCCAGGCATGGAATATTCCATTTATGACCTTTATGTAAGTACTCTAAACATTTCAAATTTAATAACATTTTGGATTCTGAATTTTCAGAGTATGAATGTTCAACCTGCATTACTAAAAAATATGGACAAATACAAAGATTCTGGTTAAATTTATATATTTTGTGATCTTGTCACTTTTTACATTATCCTAATCAAATACTATATATACTAATGTATCAAGTGGCTCTTTTCCAAATAATAGAAGTTGCTTGCTTTTTTTGATTTTTTTTTTTTATATCAGGGATTGAACTCACGTCTGCATGCTTACAAGGCAGGTGCATTTATGCTGCTGAGCTAAATCCTCAGCCCTGACTTTCTTTTTTTATATGACTAGTATTCATATACACAAATGTACACACACTCTCCAGCTTTTTATGAGTCTATGTTCTGAAAAATATATATTACTTCAAGTGTTATGTAACATGATTATAATGAAATCTCCAATTTTGTCAAGGCCTTTCTATGGCTTTATTCTATTCTTATTACAGTAGTGTCTAATTTTCTCTCTTTTTACATTTAATTATTGTACAATATAATAGACTACCTATTCATTAACTTCATTTAGATAATGTCATAACACTTGTCAGACTAACTAAATGATTTTCAAAATATTGAAGCCAGATTAAATAATGACTATTCTACATTACTCAAATTTATTTGATTAGAATGACACATGAAACTATGAATTTTATGTCACTATCAAATGGCCAAGAGACTCCAAGTAATTCATTGTTATATATGCTATAACATGTACATTTTAACTTAAACTTAATTACAAGTAACTATTAAATTAATGCACAACAAAACAATCTTATATCTACATTATCTTTTTCCATGGAATATTATTATTTTTAAATATGTAGATTGATTTAATGCATGATCAATAGAAACATTTGCACTTATCATTAGACAATTTACAATTAAGATACACAAATGAGAAAATTTTATTTTTTGTCTAAAAGTAGAGTAGCACTAACAGAAAAATAAATATAATGTATGAGAAAAACTTGAAACCTTCCAATTTTGTCTTTGATGTGGCTGATTAAACATTTTTCCTTATATTACATAGGGATATCATCTAATGAAGAGAATTTTTACTTATTTTAATGTTTTTTTTTTCTTAATACAAGTTTTCAGGACATAATGTTCATATTCTTTGGGAGAGTGGTACTTCTACAGAGCAAATCTTAATTAAAAGGTTTTTATTTGCATCCCCACTTCTACTTGACCCTCTTTCTATGTCTTGCCCCCTTTCCATTTGGAGAACGATATGTTTTCTTACTCCCTGTTATCTATTTTCTGTTTGCTCTTTATTTATATTTTGGGTTTCTCACAAAGAGAAATCATGAGATATTTAAATGTGTGCATCTTATTTATTTCACACAACATTATGGTCTCAAATGCATCCATTTCCCTACAAATGACTCAAGTTTATCCTTCTTTATAACACAGTAGCAGTCTGTTGTGTCTACGTAGCAAATTTTCTTTCTGCTTCCAAAATTTAGCTATTATGAATTGTGCTGCTATATATATATATATATATATATATATATATATATATATATATATATGGGAATATATCACTGTAGTATGATGCCTTTAAGTCTTTTGAGAAGATATCTAGAATAGAAATAGCTGTGTCAAATAGAATTTCTACTTTAGTTTCTTGAGAATTCTCCATACTAATTTCCACAGTGGTTGCATGAGTTTACATTCCACTAGAATTGTATAAGGCTCTCCCTTCCCCAACAACCTCACTAAGATACATTATTTGATTTGTTGATAACAATCATGTCGGCATTAAGATAGAATCTCTATTTGCTTTAGTTTACATTTCTCTAGCAGGTTGTAGTTGTGAACATTTTTTTTCTCATGTATTTATTGGTAATTTCTAATTTTTGAAGTGGCTAGTTATTTCTCTTGTCCATTTAGGATTAGATGTTTTAATTTGAGAGCCTAATGTTTTTTTGTTCTTTGAGAGCCTAATTTTTTTTTTTAGATATTTATCCTTCATTGGAGAAATGCTGGCAGTTGTTTTCCAGTACTCTAGGTTGTCTTTTTACTCTATTGTTTGTTTCTTTTGTTGTGCAGAAGCTTTTTAATTTAATAGAGTCTCATTTCTACATTCTATTGGTAATATTGTGAATTCTAATTTGTACTCATTCCAGTTCAAGCAGGGGTTGGTTAAAACAGTCTTTCCATACATCTGTGATTTCAAAAATTTTACCTACTTATCTTCCAGAAGGTTGTTTCTGTTTTGAATTTTAGTTCTTTATGCCATTTTGGTTTTAGTTTAGTACATGGTGAAAGATATAGTTCTATTCAGTTTTCTGCATGTGCATAGCCAGTTTTACCAGTACTATTTTTTCTTTTGTCTTTTTGTTTTTTATTGGTACTGGGGTTCAAACTCAGGACCACACAGTTGCAAGGCAAGGCACTAATGCCGCCGAGCTAAATCCCCAGCCCCACCAGTACTATTTTTTTAAAGAGGCTATCTTTACCCGTGTGTGTTTTTGGCTCATTTGTCAACTATCAATTAGTTGAATATGTGTGGGTTGTTTATTGCCACTTTGTTATGTTCCATTGGTCTTCATGTCTTTTGTTGTGCCAGTGCCATGCTGATTTTAACACTGTAGTTTTGTAACATAACTTCAACCTGATGATTGTGAACATTCCTCCTTTTCTGTTGCTAGATTGGATTGCTTTTGCTATTCCGATCTCTTTTGGTATCATATGAATTTTAGGATTTTTTTTCTAGTTATCTGATAGATGTAATTGGTATTATAATTTGGATTTTTAAAGTCTGTGTATCAGTTTTAAATGCATAGCTATTTTTACTTTATTGGCTCTGCTCACCAAGTAGGAATAGCTATCTTTCCACATTTTTATTCTGTCTTTGAATTCTTTTTAGAATGCTGTAGTTTTCATTGTAGAGGTATTTTACATCCTTAGATAGACTAACTAATAAGTATTTAATATTTTGGTGCTATTGTGAAATCTATTTTCCTTAATTTATTTCTCAGTGAGGTAATTATTACTGCATAGGAACATTATTTTCTTATACTCCAAATATCTTATTTTCCCAAAGAGTGAAGTAGTAAAAATTCAGGTCTTTATATTTGTGATTTTTATGGAAATTTGATAATGTACACATGTTACAAAGTGATTGAGAGACAGAATTACTTGTCTAATAGTAATAAACCAAAATAACTAAGCCACCCCAATTTTCTATTTTTTTATCAGTTACATTATTGAGTATAATTCTATTAAAAAAACTTTGGATATCATAGAATATAAAATTTGATTAATGCAATAAAATTATTACTGAGAGTGATATGTAGTAAGATTAGGAGTCTGAACACAACATTTGGTGATTATTACCTTGCCCACTGTATGTTTAAAACAACGAACTGAGTACCGTGGTTTATGCCTGTAGTCCCAGTTACTTAAGAGGCTGAATCAAAAGGATTGCTGAACCTAGGTGTTCAAGGCCAATTAGTAACATAGGGAGACCTTTTCTCAAAATAAAAACAAAACATTATAACAATAACAAAAAGTGAGAGATGATAATGAAGACAGAGAACCAAAAGGGAAAAGAATATACTTGCTAGAAAGAACGGAGACACAAATAAGAAGGTAAAAAACATAAACTTTCATAGAAAGCTCCCAGACACACACACACATGCAGACACACACACACACACACACACACACACACACACACACACAGACAGAGCCATGACTGTAACCACATACTGCAGCACAGTATCCTGATTCTCACTGACTTCATACAACACTTTGAGTCTCTCAAGATAAAGGTATTGCACAACTCAGCCAAAATTCTCAAGAAAAATATACAGGCATGGTTCTCATTGAAAGAAGAATCCTGCTTTGTAATCATAACAAGTTTTAATTTTTTTCCTTAATTGTAAAGTCAGTAAAAGAAAGAATTGCTATAAAAATAAGAAACTTCTTAAAGTCTTTTGAATTTATTACTTCTCTTAACCACTTTACCTGGACAAATCAATGTAATTAAATTCTATTATTTAACGTACTGTTCACTATATTAATTTAAGATTATCCCACTATCTTCTTACCTTATGTTTTGCTTATAAGAATTTCAAACTTAATCATTCTGTCTTTTGACTATGTCAACAAGTCATGTTATGATTTATTAACTATTTGATGAGTGACATATTCTAAAGATACTATTAGATTTTTAGGCAATACATAAATAATTTAAAGAGCCCCATTTATTATGTGTTAATCTCAGAAGTACTGTTTTCACCTTGACATTGTCAACGTGCTTCTGTAAACGACATTGTACATGTGGCCTGAAGAACTATTTGGCATATATTTCTATGTTCTTAGCAAAAACAAGATGCTGCAGTTTACATTTCCCAAATTACTTTAGGTCTAGAATAAGTTTTAATGAGTACTTGCTAAACACAACTATGATCTCATGGATTATGTATAAGATAAATCAGATATATTCTTGATCTCATGGAGTGATATGATACAATGCAGCACTCAGGAAGGCAAAAATCTAAGGTAACTCATTGTTTTGAAGAGAGAAATAAAGTAAAATGATTCTGGATTGACTGCAAGAAAATTTAGTAAGGATGAAGTTTATTGATTAGCATAATAAAACTTTGAGAATTCTATTTCCTTTTCTTAAGAACTCATAAGCTTTTGGGGAGAGAGAACAAAGTTTGAGTACTACTGTCATCTAAAGATAATTTTGGACATGGACAAAATGATATATGTCTGTCTCTATCTACCTATTATATCTGTATGTAAGTACATTGTTTTCTTTTCCTCTTTTCTTCTCCTTCTTTAATTATTTTTTCTTCCAAGAATGTATTGCAAAGCAGCTGGTCCTTTTGGATCATAGCATGTCATAACAGACAGAAGAGCATGCAAGATAATGGATCAATGTTGAATTTCATCCCTGATGCCAGGAAAATTTAGAATTCTCAGTGTTTTGGAGAAAGCTGACAAGATCTTTGAATACTTGCTCAAACAGGTTCATTCAACAAATTTACTTTAGCAACTAAAGGGTGTAGTCAGAACCAGCTGGATGTTTTTATAGGCGCTTATCTTGGTTTGACAAAAATAATTGTGCATGATGTAAGCAAGCTTAACAATGAAAACCATTCAGTTAGATGTTAAATTTTATTTTCATGTTAAAAATGAAGAGCATTTCATTTAGGAAATACAGATGCATGTAAGTCTATCCCAATTGATAACAATGATGGACCATTACATCTTATTACATTGACCTGCTTAATTTTTAAAATTTCCAAATTTTTATTTTTTAAACATGCCCAGTATTTCTTTTGGTAATGAGAAGTATATCTTATAAAACAGTATCTTTGGATGGAGTTTATATAGTTACATAGGTATATTCTAAGTTTTGTAAGGACACTTTTGACACTATTGCTAGATATCTTTTGATGATCAGGGTAGTCTACACAAAGATTGTTCATTATACTACAGAGATGGTATGATTTATGAAACTTTTTGAATATATCTGAAATTCAACAATGATATGTATTACTGTGAAATATTTTTTTATAATTTTTATTTAATAAATGCAATTGTCAAATGTAGCTTATACTTACTTGTTCTGGAAATATTCCTTTGGGTTTCTCACTATTTTATAAGGTTAAATAATAACAGCAGGAATGTTCATAGTACCTGAATCATTGGAACAGCAATGGTTGTCACCGTTTTATCAGCGGATTATGTGCATGCATATCATTCTTTTACAGGGTTTTCTAACATAGCATGCATGAGCACTTGCATGTTAGAATGTATCTTGTCTTTCAATCAGGTCCCTTCTCTATCTCTTTTATTTTTCAATTATGATGTCATGCTTATGTATATTTTCCTGCAACAGTTCACTACCATTTCTTTTATTTTAGGAGTTAGTAGGGGTTTTATAAAATACTTGTTACACAAAGGAAATAAAAGGTCTTACACAGTCAATAACTGCTACTTGTAGAGAAATAAAGATATTTATCAGTCTCTAGTTCCACGGGTATCTGTATGGAGAGCAAAATAAGGAATTGCCATTACCTATGTCCTTTCCAACCCACCACTCACTCACAGGGACAGATTCTGAGTCCTAGAAAACTAAATTTCTTTCCAGCAGTGACATTGCAATTTAGAATACTGATAGGAATAGAAATTCTGTCTTAAATTTAGACTGTTTTCCATTTTGATGGAAATGTACAATTCATGTGGATCAGAAAGTTATTTTATGTTGAAAAACTGGGGCCCAGAGAAACTTGACTAAATGGAGTTATGAATAATTTATACTCTTGCCCCAGGTTCTACAGTCAGATGTTGCACTACAGTAGGTCTTTATGAATTTGTATGTTTTCCCCTCTTTATATTATGTTGCGTTAATGCCAAAAATACCCATGATTACTATGATAAGTCAAAGGCATAATAATTGTTATTATGGTTATTAGCTTTGAAGACTTTGATTCACATTCACAAGTACATAATAAACTTCACCAGTCACACATAAAACAAGTTGAAAATGATTTTCAAGCGTGTGATCAAGCTAAACACACATTTCTGTGTTTGATCAAAGAACTGAAGTATCAAATAAATGGCAAACAAAAATGAAAATCGTGTGTTCTCATATAAAGGTCGAATCAGGTTTTCATATATTATCACTTCATTTAGATTTGATTTCTAAAACTTCAGTTTATATTACAATGTTGTTATATTTATAACAAATTGAACCGAATTAGATATACCTGTTATTTTAACACATGGTTGAGTTAAAGCATTAGTAGCATGTTTTCAGTTAGAGTGGCAATGTTTCCAATATTTCATATTTAAAAGGTGGTAGCCACTGTATTTATAATTGAATAGTGAAAGCAGAATTATGGAGAGGATTTATGTTGTCAAGCAAAGAAAACCTGACTCAGTTTCAAAATAGATTTCCAATTTTATATTTCATTAGTTATGAGATAATTCTAAGTGGAAATGAGTGTTTCACTTTCTAAAGAAGATCAGAAAATATATGAGCCTTTTCTACATTATAAATATCAATACAAATATAAAGAAAACGTTTTTATCTTATGTAGAGTAACAGAGCAAATAAGGCATTTGAAAACATTTTATGAAGTTACATAAATCAGTTATAAAATGTTTTTGGTAATTGTCAGTTTTGATTATATTGATTTTGAAACTCTTTAAAGAGTTTCAAGCACGTGAAAAATAATGATATTGAGCTTTTTATTTAAAAAGGAAATTATAAGATTACATTAAATACAGTTATGCACCTTGTCTTGATTTTAAAAATGTCATTATTCAATGTTTTGTGGGATGACAGATAAATTCCCCTAATTTCTCTGCATATACACATGCAGAAAAAGATTTTTAAAAAGCCCTGTATATTAGTGTAAAAACTCTAGATGCTTTGTAGAAAACATGCCAAGGAAGACTTTGAAAGGTGGATAAGTGTAGAACAGATGTGATGTCTGGGATGACGCTAACACCATTTTGAATTCTTTAGTTTTTCTTTTGCTTATTTAATTCAGAGGAGGAATTAGAGAAATCAGTAACCTGAAAATGCCAGTGGGGAGACAAACTCCCTGAAACACCTTTGTTTGGATCCAGAAATTTCCTGTTTTTTGGAAATTCTGTATCACTTCTATCCTTTTTTTTTTTTTTTTGCTTTTTAAAATAAAATGAAAAAAAAAGAAAAAGAAAGGAAGAATCACTGTATTAGAATAAAACATTAGGAAAAAAAAAACCTCTGGTAAACCCCCATATAAATCACAAATGACTGATGTCTATCCCACTTGATAATAATCAGGCAGCATTCCATCTCATATTCCATTAAAGAGATCTCCAGCAACTTAAATGGCACCTTGAACATTCATGTGGAATGCCTCTACATCTCATGGCATTAGAGAAAGGGATGTCTGAGGAGCAGAAAAAAGTGCTTCTGGTTTTGCTTCCCAGAAGGCTTTCAGTAAAAGATTACAGTAGGACTGAAACTCTCTCATTTATGATGAGAAGTCCTCTGTCTCAAGCATGAGGCAGGCAGAACACTTGGGTTTTCATCCCAGCCTGCTAATGCAACAAACTTCCCCTGCCTGCATGGAATTATATCAATTTACCTAAATAAAATGTTATTTGTACATAATTTCCACTATCAATTGGCATTATACCTACTTGTCCAAATTTCAATAGAATATCATCCATCATACCAAGAATTGCTTACACCATGTTAGCAGGTAACAGAGAGACAGAGGGGCTACAGAGAAGGTACCACCCTGAGGACTCTCCTCTATGAACCACTCTCTTCAATTACATTATACATCCTAAACTTGCATCACTGCAAATAATGTCTTCAGATTAGGAATCCATCAATAGATTAATCCATTTTCTTTTTTCTTGAAGAATTTTTGCTGGTGATGCTCATGATATAGTATTCACCACGAGATTACACTTGGATTTCAGTCTTCACTTTATCTCCAATATTTACCACAATCTGTCTTTTCTCATTATTTCAACATAGCTCTTGTTCCTTTTCTCTCGAAACAAAAGACCTCATTCAATTCATAGCATTCTGTTTTCAGTATGTTATACACATTACAACTCTAGATCACTGTTCCATGCTTTATTTATCATATAAAAAGTTATTTCAAACAGATTAGTATATTCACTTCTTTTTTTAAGGAGAGATAAGTTCTACTTACAAATAACTGAAAACAGTTTTGCATTTTCTTTTCACTGGGAATATCATTCAGATTTACTTTAATCTCAAAGAGCATGTTTATGTAAAATGAAATAAAACACAAGCAGAGAGTGTGACTGTGTTTTGCTAAGTGGAAAATATGTTAATTATGAGCAAAATTAGAACTTTCATGAACTAATCATCTTCCAAAAGTCCCATATCTGCACTTTGTTGCATTGAGAACCAAGCATTCAGGACATGAACCATTTGAGGATGAATTCGAACCACAACAGGGCTTTTTGTGGTTCTATATGAATTTTGAGTTTTTCTTTCTATTTATGTAAACTATAGCACTGGAATTTCACAAAGATTACACTGCATCTGCATATATTTCCCAAGGGAAAGTGAATATTGTGTCAATTTAAATCTTACCAATTGATGAACATAGAATATCTTTCCACTAATTTATAGTCTCTGCAGTTCTTTTAATGTTTCACAATTTTAGCATAAGATTTTCACCTCTTGATTAAATTTATTCCTGAAACTGGATGTGTTTGCTTATGTTTGTAATCTCAGCGTTCATTAGGATGAGGCAAGAAGACTGTTGTGAGTTTGAGGTCAAATGGACATCAAAATGAGTTCAAAGCTATCCAGAAATATTTAGCAGGAACATGTATCAAAGATGAATAAATAAATAAAATTTATTTCTGAATATTTTGCTTTTTAATACTAACATACATGATGCTAATTCCTTGAAATATTTTTTCGGATATCCCATTGTCAATGTTCAGAAATGCCAAGACTTCTATATGATGATATTGCATCCTGCCTCTTTACTAATATATTTATGAATTATAAAGTATATAAAATATATATTTGGTATATAGTTGCAGTAGAAAACAATCTCTACAATTCTTTAGGTACATAGACGTAGTTTATGTCAATAATTTTTTTTTCTTTTTCTTTTTCTTTTGGTCTTTTCCTTATCTCCCCTACTCACCACAGCATTATGAATGGAATCTTCTAGGATTTTTAGATAAAAGAATGATGTAATCATTAGCTATAGACAACTTTACTTCTTTATTATGATTTTGTTACATTCACTTCACTGCTTCAATTGATTCTGATAAATACTAGCAGTGTACTGATTAAAATGGTGAGAATAGGCATTATTGCATATGATCTTCTCTTAGAAGAAAGCTTTTATTTTCATCTCCTTATGATGTTCACTTTGAGAGTTTCATAAATGTCCTTTATTATGGTGCAGAGATTTTCTTTTGTGTCAAAACTGTTAAGAGTTTTTGTAGGGATGGATGTTAACCTTTGCATGATGAAAACTTAAAATACTATGCCAAATTATTTCAATAGCAATTATGAATATTTTAGGTGAACAAAAAATTCTTAGTCCAGAGGAAGATACTGAACATTTCAATAAAGAAATAGAATATGTTTTTTTTTAAGAAGAAAAAGAGAAAAACACAAAACAAACCAAAGCGGCGTAAGGGTACACGCAATACAGAACTACAAAACAAAACAAAACAAAACAAAACTAAACAAAACAAAACAAAACAAAAAAAAAACACATAACAGTAAGAAATCACCTGCTAGTAGATTACACACTATCATCTTGAAAATAGTTCCTAAAATCACAGTATCAAAGAACACAAGGTGGACATTCAAACAGGGGGACTGCAAACAGCTGTGTTCAATGATCCAAAAACATTGATATAGTCAGCTATTTAACACCCCCAAACACACTTGCTGTTATATCCGTTAGAGCTCTTTTTCTTTTTTCTTTTTTTTCCCTCTCTTTTTAACAACAAAATTTACACATCTTGGATTTTATTACACCTTAGTGCTTATTACTTTCTTTGGGGGGGGGAGAATACAGTCAAATATGGCAAAACAAAGCTGTCAGTCAATACCAAGGATAGACATAGCACATGGTGTAGAACAGAGTACAAGTTTATCAACAATGGTTATCAACGTTGTCCCTTGTTTCCTTAAAAAGAATTGTCTATCTTATTAGATATTATAAAGTTGGACGAAACAGTAGAGAACAAGACCAATGAAACTTAGGCATTGTAAACATTACAGGACTTCCAAAGAAGACAATAGTCAAACCAGAATGGGTATCTTAGTGAATCTTATTGTCTTCAAAGTAGTTGCCTATGTCTTCAAACTTGATACTATCATATAGAATGGAACAGAGTCTAATCAGTTAAAACAAGATCGTGGGAGTACTACAGGACTTCAAAACAAGTTAATAGGAAATCAAAAAGAGTTACTATTCATATATCCTAATTTTTTGAATTTTTTCTTTAATTAAGACAAACATAAGAAATGACTAAATAATTTTTTTAAAACAATAAGGGGGAGATTGAGATAAAACAGGACATAGCAATATAACATAGCAATATAGAGGTCACAGCATGACTGTTTCAACAACCTAGTACTTCACCACCATATACCTGACTTAATAGTAGTTACCATAGTGTCTTTTTCCTTGAAATATTTGGATAAAACTTCATATACTCTAGCTTCAAATATTTTCATATCAAGAAGCCCAGAATAAAGCCTTTCTAATTAATGAGTGAAAACTTTATAAGGCTCCAAGGCCACCTAATGGGGAATCATGATTACCACATATTTTTATATATTTGAATCATTACTTACATTAGGGAAACTATTCGGTATTCACACATGCGAGATTGATTTATTTCACTTATGAGTATGGTCTCAAGCTGCGCCCATTTATTGATAAATATCTCAATGTGATCCTTCTTTATAGCTGAATAATACTCCATTGTATAGAAATACCACAACTTTTTTATCCATTCCTCAGTTGATGGACACTTGGGTTGTTTCCAAGATCTGGCGATTACAAATTGTGCTGCTATAAACATAGGTGCACATATATCACTGTGGTATGATGCTTTCAGTTCTTCTGGGAATATGCCTAGAAGTGGAATAGCTGGAATAAATGGGATTTCCAGTCCCAACTTTTTGAGAAATCTCCAGACAGATCTCCACAAAGGCTGTACCAGTCTACACTCCCACCAGCAGTGCAGGAGAGTTCCTTTTTCCCCACAGCCTCTCCAGCATTTGTTGTCGGTTTTCTTGATCCTGGCCATTCTTTCAGGAGTGAGATGGTATCTCAGTGTGGTTTTAATTTGCATTTCTCTAATGACCAATGATGATGAGCATTTTTTCATGTATTTATTTGCCTTTTGCATTTCTTCATCTGAGAATTGCGCATTCATCTCAGATGCCCATTTTTGGATTGGATCTTTGAATTTTGGAGGTCTGAGTTTCTTTAATTCTTTATATGTTTTAGACAAGAGGCCCTTGTCTGAGAGAGAGTTCACTAAAATCTTTTCCCAGTTTGTGAGTTTTCTTTTCACTATGCTGGAGATTTCTTTTGACATGCAGAAACTTTTTAATAAGAAGTGGTCCCAGTTATTGATTCTGGGAAGTATTTCCCGTGCAGTTTGAGTCCTGTTCATGAATTCTTTACCTACTCCTATGTCTCCAAGGTTTCTACCTAATTTGTCTTCCAATAGATTTAGTGTTTCTGTTTTAATATTCAGATCTTAGACCCATTTAGATTTTAATTTAGTACATGGTGATAGACATGGGTCTAGCTTTAGTTTTCGGCAAATGGAGAGCCAGTTTTTCCAGCACCATTTATTAAAGAGACTGTCGTTCTTCCAGTGAACCTGCTTGGCTCCTTTATCAAAAATAAGGTGGTTGAGTGTGTTCGTAGTTGTGCTTGTATCTTCTAATCTATTCCACTGATCTTCGGCTCTGTTTTGATTCCAATACCATGTTGATTTTACTACTGTTGCTTTGTAGTATAACTTCAAGTCAGGGATTGTGATGCCTCCTGCTTTGTCTTTGCTGCTTAGAATTGCCTTTGCGATTCTAGGTCTCTTCTGGTTCCAGATGAAATTTAGGAGTGATTTCTCTAGATCTATAAGGTATGTTGATGGTATTTCTATTGGGATTGCATTGAATCTGTATAACAGTTTTGGGAGAATGGCCATTTTCACAATGTTTGTTCTTTCTATCCATGAGCAAGGGATATCTTTCCATTTTCTGAGATCATCTTCAATTTCCTTTTTCAGTGTATTATAATTTTCACTGTATAAGTCTTTCACTTCTTTCGTAAGAGTAATTCCTAAATATTTCATTTTTTTTTGCTTGCTAATGTGAATAGTCCAGTTTCTCTTATTTCCCTCTCTGTAATTTTGTTGTTCGTGTATAGGAATGCTATTGATTTCTGAGTATTGATTTTGTATCCAGCCACATTACTGAATTTATTTATTGTATCTAAGAGTATTTTAATGGAGTTTAGGGGGTCTTCTATGTAGAGTATCATGTCATCTGCAAACAATGATAATTTAACTTCTTCTTTTCCTATCTTTACCCCTTTTATTTCTCTTTCTTGCCTAATTGCTCTGGCTAGTACTTCCAGTACTATATTAAATAGGAGTGGTGATAAAGGACATCCTTGTCTTGTGCCCGATTTTAAAGTAAAGGCTTTCAATTTTTGGCCATTTAGTATGATGCTGGCTGTTGGTTTGTCATAAATGGCCTTTATTATATTGAGGTAAAGACCATTTATTCCAATTTTCTGTAAAGTTCTTATCATGAATAAGTGTTGGACCTTATCGAAGGCTTTTTCTGCATCTATAGAAATGATCATGTGATTCTTATTTTTGGCTTTATTGATATGATGGATTACATTTATTGATTTGCGTATGTTGAACCATCCTTGCATTCCTGGTATGAATCCCACTTGGTCATGGTGTATAATCTTCTTGATGATTTGCTGGATCCTATTTGCCAATATTTTATTGAGGATTTTTGCATCTGTGTTCATTAGGGAGATCAGTCTATAGTTCTCTTTTATAGTTGGGTCTTTCTCAGGTTTTGGTACTAGAGTAATATTTGCTTCCAGGAATGACTTAGGAAGGATTGCTTCCCTTTCAATTTCATTGAATAGTTTGAGGAGTGTCGGCATTAGGTCTTCTTTATATTTCTTGTAGAATTCTGCAGTGAATCCATCTGGGCCTGGGCTCTTCTTGGTGGATAAGGACTTAATTACATTTTCAATTTCATTAGCAGAGATTGGGTTATTCAACAGTTTTATATCCTCTTGATCTAGCTTTGGTACTTCATATGCTTCTAGGAATCTGTCTATTTCTTCTGTGTTATCAAACTTTTGAGAGTAGAGGTTTTCGAAATAGGTGTTGATGATCCTCTGTATTTCTATTGGGTCTGTAGTGATTTCTCCTTTTTCATTTCTTATTGCATGAATTTGAGCTTTTTCTTTCCTTTTTTAAATAAGGTTGGCTAGGGGCTTATCGATTTTATTTATTTTTTCAAAGAACCAACTCTTTGATTCATTGATTCTTTGGATTGTTTTCTTAGTCTCTATTGCATTGATTTCTGCTCTGATTTTTATAATTTCCTCTCTTCTTTTGACTTTGGGCTTGACTTGCTCTTCTTTTTCTAGCTGTTTGAGGTGTAGCATCAAGTTATTTATTTGTATTCGTTCTGTTTTCCTGATGTGGGAACTCAGTGCAATAAATTTTCCTCTCAGAACGGCTTTCATTGCATCCCACAGATTCCGGTAAGTTGTATCTGCATTTTCATTTTCTTTTAGGTATTGTTTAATTTCTTCTTTAATTTCTTCTGTGACCCACTGATTACTCAAGAGTGTGTTATTTAGTTTCCATGTGTTTGCGGAATTTTTGCAGTATCCTTTGTCATTAATTTCTAATTTCAGAGCGCTATGATCCGATAATATGCAAGGGATGATTTCAACTCTTTTGCATTTGCTTAAATATGTTCTGTGAGCTAATATATGGTCTATTTTAGAAAATGATCCATGTACTGCTGAGAAGAATGTGTATTCCGATGTTGTTGGGTGGAACATTCTGTATATGTCTATCAAACCCATTTGTTCACAGGTGTGATTCAGTTCTGTTATTTCTTTGCTCATTTTCTGTCTGGTTGATCTGTCCCTTGGTGTCAGTGGTGTATTAAGGTCTCCTGTTACAATTGTGTTACTGATAATTTGAGTTTTCATTTCTGTTAATAATTGTTTTATATAACTGTGTGCTCTGGAGTTTGGTGCATATATATTTAAGATAGTTATCTCTTCCTCTTGGAGTTTTCCCCTTACGAGTATGTAGTGGCCTTCTTTGTCCTTTATGGTCGTTGTTGGTTCAAAGTTCACGTTGTCTGCAAACAGAATGGCTACTCTTGCCTTTTTTTGGATTCCTGCTGCATGAAGAATTGTTTTCCATCCTTTGACTTTCAGTCTGTGAGTATCTTTCTGGGTTAGATGGGTTTCCTGTAAACAGCATATGGTTGGATTTTGTTTCTTGATCCATTCTGCTAGTCTGTTTCTTTTGATTGGTGCATTGAGACCATTTACATTAATGGTTATTACTGTTAAATGCTGGTTAATTGTAGGAATGTTATCTCTCTGCTGTTGCATCTTTATCTTTCTGGTCGGTTTAATTATTTACTTTGCTTAGTGGTTTTTTCCTTTGTGTATCTAAACTGTCTTTCAATATTTTTTGCAGGGTTGGTTTGGTGTTCATGAAGTTCTTCAGCTGTTCTTTGTCATGGAAGTATCGTATTGCACCATCTATTTTGAATGATAGTTTTGCAGGATATATCAGTCTTGGTTGGAAATCATTTTGCTTTAGGATCTGGAATACTTCACTCCATGCTCTTCTTGACTTTATCGTTTGTGCTGAGAAGTCTGCTGTGATTCTGATAGGTTTTCCTTTATAAGTGATCTGTCTTTTCTCTCTGACAGCTTTTAATAATCTATTCTTGTGTTGGATTTCTGGGATGGTGATTATTATATGTCTGGGTGTAGTTTTATTTTGGTTATGACTGTTGGGAGTTCTATATGCTTCACTGATCCTGATGTCAGTTTCTGATCTCATGCTTGGGAAATTTTCAGCTCTTACTTCTCTAAATATCCTCCTGACATCCTTCATGTTGTCTCCCTCTCTTTCATTAATCCCTATCATTCTTATGTTATTCTTCTTTGCATCATCTTGCAGTTGTTGAATTGTTGTTTCCTGATTCCTTGTTATTTTCAAAAGATCTTTCCTTTCCTGTTCACTAGCTGCAATCCTGTCTTCAAGGTCTGAAATTCTATCTTCACTTTCATTAAGGCGGTTTTTACAACTTTCAGTGGAGTTTTTTATTTCCTGTATATCTCTGTGCATCTGCATTATGCATTCTGTTTGTTTCTTATATTGCTCATCTAGGGATTCTATCTTTTTGTTTAGTTCCTCTAACTTTTTATCTGTGTTTTCTTTAGATATATTTAGAATCTCTTTCATTTCTTTCATCATTTCTTCTTTTATCTGGGAGATTATTTCTAGTTTGAATTTCTTTAAAGCTTCCTGGAGTTGCTTGTCAATTTCAGTGGCTATTGTGTCTGATATATGAGGTGGATGGGATATATTTTCTTCTATATACATCGCTCCTAGGGTTTCTTGAGATGGGCTGGAGGTTTGAGGTTGTAATTTGGTCTTTCGTTTTGTCATTTTCCTATATTTCTGTGTTTCAAGTGTTATTTGAAAGCTTCCTCAGGATCTGTTGAAAATCCCCTTCTATGTTTGGAGCTACTGAGACTCTGGCACCATGCTACCCCAAGCCATTGGGCCTACAGAACCAGTGGCCCTCCTCTGCCTGCTCAGAACTCCGCAGTTCCAGACAAGCTGGGCCTCAGGGACACTGTGCGCCCACCTGCCCCTTGGAAGCTCCACAGTTCTTCAATCGCAGCCGGGTTAGGGTACTCACCACAGGCCGCAGTGCTTCAGGAACCTGTGGACCCTCCCTGGTTGCAGAGATATCCACAGTCCTCCAGACAAAGGAAGGGGCCAAGTGAAGCCGGAAAGGGGAGGCTGGTGTGGAAGCCTCAAACCCACCTCTCCCTTTCACTGCACCTGGAAGCCTTGGGGAACTCCAGCAGTCTGGGCGCAGATATCCAGAGTCCTCCAGACACGCAGAGAGGCCGGTGAGGGCACCCCAGATCTGCCCAGCTCCTCCTCTGCAGACCTATCAGAAATAGAATATGTTAAGAAGCATATAGAGAACCAAAGAAATCATTGACCTAGAAGACAGAACCATACAAATTACCTATTCTGAATAAAAGGAAGAAAGTGCATTAAAAAGTTAAAAGAGCTCCACAATTATAGGATTAAATATAATTAGGAGCAACCCAGCAAGGCATCACAGTGGCAGCAGGGTACACACCACCCATACCATCCCTGACAGGTGCCCCCAGCAAACCAGCAGGATACCCATGGTGATGCCAGTCTTGGATGGATTCACATGGATGGACCACCTAAGGCAGAGACACCCCACCAAGACCCAGGGGTGTACATACACACTAGTGGTTGGTAAGTCAGATGAACCAGCACTGTGCTCTGGCACATGAACAGGAAGAATAGAAGGGGACTGTTGGGGTCGCTGTACTTTGCATTAATGTGTTTGTATATCAAAGTGCTGTGGAGAAACCTAGCAACAGAAAACAACAACCACAGACCCCACATCCAGAGGTCAAGATCAGCTCTATATCCATCACAATTCCCACTGCAAAACTGGCTGGAATGCATAACATATTTCTGAGATCAGATGAACCTACTAACAGAACTGTGAACACCAAGGAATTTTACTTCACTTATTTGTCTATGTTTCATCAGTTATCTTTTCTTGTTCAGTTGAGTTTTTAAATTCAGTTTAATTTGGTCTTCTTTATATTATAGGTTTATTTCTTTATTCTGTTTTTATACTTTTTCTCTCCCTTTTTTCTTTGCTTTAAATACTTAGATTTACTAACTTCATGTTTTCATCTACTTGTCTTCTAATTTTCCTCTGCCTACTATCTTACTTGATTTTATGATACATCCATGTGAATAAACATTGGCTCTTCCCTGCCTAGTTCACTTCAATTCTGCTCTGCTTCCTCTTCCTTGTTTTTTTTTTTTTTTTTTTTTTTTTTTGTTGTTGTTGTTGTTGTTTTTTTTTTGGTTTCTCACATGCCCCATTTTCCCAAAACTTGGAAAATCAACTTATGCTGCCCAGTCTTGCTCTTACTAGTTAGGACCTTATTTATTTCTCTGTCTTGCCCCCTTCCCCTCTTAATCCACCACATTACAAGAGGGTGCAATCAATCCACTAATGGGAAAATCATTGAATAGAGGTCTCCAGTATATGCTGAATTCTGTCATACAACTATAAAATTTGCTCCTATGGTTAAAAATGCCAGACTAAAATCTACCAGTCAGTAGAAAAGTTAAACTCAAAACTACTAATATCGTTATGCATATCACTTTACACAGGATAACAAACCTATGATAATCTGTTTTACTGTACTATATGACAACTCTGTAATTGAATGAGATTATTATCATCAACACAATTCAGTATGAAAGGACTGGGGGTTGAGTCAAATAGGTAACAGTTTTTCACCCTTAAGAAATCGGAGGATAGGTTTTTCAGAAAAAAAAAAAAAATGACCGAGAATCACATCTAAAAGACATACCTGTGGAACAGTCATTTCTTAAGGTAGCCTTAATACTATGGATAAAGCTGTCTATCATAAGAAACCTATAAGTATCAATACAGAAAACAAAACATTAAAAAAAATAGGAAGCACAAAATGACAAAACACATAAGCAAAGTGCAACCCCACACCCCAGCCCACCTAGGAAAAACTCAGAGCACAGTAAGATAAAGGAAGTCAGAAATCAAAAACTGCAATTTTTTGAAATCATAGCAACAGATGTGAAAAAACAATGAAAGAGAATATAGAAAAAAATCTCTAAGGAGAAAAAATATGATGATTAAAATGAATTACGTTAAAGCAGACACAGATTAAAAAATATAAGATCTCAGGAAAGCAATTGAAAGCATGAAAGTACATTAAAGGAAAGCAATAAAATCCATGAACCAGAGACAAACAGAAATCCAGGCAACTAAAAATTCCATTAAAAGTGTATGCACCAGGTTGAATGAAGAAAAGAATAGACTATCAGATCTAGAAGGCAACACTGTGGATAGTGACAATGAAATGAAAGATAAAAATATCTTTCATCTTTCTTTCAGAAAGCATGAAAAAACAGCTACAAGATAAAACAAAGAATAACATAATTTGATTGCAGTCAGTGAGAAAATTGGAGACTGTGCAAAAGACATATAGAATTCTTCACAAAAATAATATCAAAAAACTGCCCAAACATGGAAAATGAATTAGATATTCAAATAAATGAATTATACAGAACTTCAAATAGCAATGACCAAAACAAATCTACATCAAGAAATATAATTATCAAGATTCTAGAATTTCAGCACAAGAAAAACACATCACCTTTAAAGGAAAACTCATCAGAATTGTGGCAGACTTCTCAGCACAAACCCTCAAATCTAGATGAGCTTGGATTGAATTATTTCAAGCCCTAAAAGAAAACAGTCTTCAACCTAGAGTGATGTGATCCTAAAAGCTACCTTTCAAAATTAATGGAAAATAAGATATTCCCATGAAAAAGAACAAATGAAGAAATATATACTCTAGCTGTACAGAATGCCCTGAACGGTACTTTGAAAGAGATAAGAAAAATCACAAACAAATGAATACCAACAGAAAGAAGCAGGTAAGTGAAACAAGCAGTTAAACAGACGAGAAATACAAGGAAGCAACGACGGGAAAAACAGCCAATACACATGTTATCACCATCAGTGTAAGTGGTCTCAACTCAAAAGAAACAGACTGGCAGAATGGATCATGAAATAAGATCCAACAGTATGATGCTTTCAAGAGATGCAATTAACTCAAAAAGAAATTCATTGACCAAAAGTCACAGAATGAAAAACAACTCTCCATGCCATAGGAACACAGAGAAAAGTAAGAGAAGTTGTTTGATTTATAGGACAATGTAAGCATTAGACCCAAACTGATTAAAACAGATGAGGAAGGTCACAATATCCTGCTTAAGAGAAGAATCCAAGAAGAGATAGCAATCATAAATATATATGCACCAAACACCATTGCACCAAACTACACAAAATACATATTAACAGACATGACAAATCAGAAAGACATTGACTTGATTACTTTTCTCCAATTGTTGAGACAAAATACCGAACACTCAAAATTAAAGAAAGAAAGGTTTATTTAACTGACAGTTTGTGGAGGTTTCAATACATAATCAACTGACTCCAATTCAGATGGAATGGTACAGGAGCAACATTTCAAGGCAGCAGAAGACAGTGAAAGCAGAAAACACTACATGGTGTAGCCAAAGAAGATACTTTTCCTCCCATAAAATGTAAGTAGGCTATTTTCCCTAAGACTGCTGATACACTCACACCATTTCTGTGCCTTCCTTTTGAACAGAGTGAAGATGTTTTTGAAGTAAAGACCCTGGCTACTTGCTAAGGTCTTTAGTTAATCTGCTAAATTTCTCAAATTGACACAATATATCACCCATTACAAGCAATAGCACAATTGTGGTGGGAAGCCTCAATATTCCATTCTCACAAATAGGTAGATCAAGTAAAGCAAAAAATCAGCAAAGAAATACAAAAATTAAAGAAAATCCCTGATCAAATGAGCCTAGTAGATGTCAACATAGCGCTTTCTACCAAAATCCATATTTTTCTCATCTTCATGTTGAATGTTCTCCAAAAGAGACCACATACTGGCCCATAAAACATGTTTAAGTAAGTGTAGAGGAAATGAAATCATCCAATGCATACTATCTGATGACAGAAAATGAAAATCATTTCCAGAGAAACTGGAAGTCAGCAACAAAACAAATCACAAAAACTGCACAAACACATGGAAATTAAACAAAACTATTGTTAACATGAATGGATCAAAGGGGAAATTAAGGATGAAATTAAACAGTAATGCACAACTCAGCAATAATGCTGATAGAACATACTGGAACTTAAGGATGCAATTAAAGCAGTCCTAGAAGGGAAATTTATAGTGATGAACTCTCAATCAGCAACACAGAGTAGGTTCAAATAAGAAACCTAATCAAGAAACACAAAGTTCTAAAATAATAATAACAAATAAAACTCAAAGTTCCCATAAGGTAGAAAGTTATAAAGATAAGTGAAGAAATTAATACAGTTGAGACTAAGAAAAAATACAAAGAATCAGTGAATCAATAAGTTGGTTCTTTAAAAGAATAAATAAAATAGATAAACCATTAGGTCACCTTATTAAAAAGTGTAAATAAAAATGCATTTTCAAGCATTTAGGAATAAAAAGGGAGGAAACCACAATGAATCCCATAGAAATTCAGGATATCATCAACACAGACTATGAGAAGCTATATTCTAACAAAATGGAAAACACTGAAGAAATAGGTAGATTACTAGGCACAACCAAATTGCCTAAAATATATCAGGATAATATAAATATTTAAATAAACTGATATCAAACAATTAAATTAAAAATACAATTAAATTATACCAAAAAGAAAGCCCAGGCTCTGATGAAATTACTGATGAATTTTTCAATAAATTTAAAAAGGAAAAATGCCAATAATGTTGAAACCATTTAAGGAAAATGAGAGAAAAACAATACATCCAAAACCATTCCTGAAAGCAAATGTTACCCTGATTCCTAAACCGGGAAAGAACCCAACTTACGAACAAAACAAAAGGCCAATGTCTCTAATGAACAGAGATGCAAACATTCTCAGTAACATACTGGCAAACAGACTGCAGCAAGTCATCAAGAAGATTATCACAGTGACCAAGTAGTATTCATCCCATGGATGCAGGGTGGTTCAATATATGCAAATAATTACATATAATCTACCATATTAACAGAATTAAAGACAAAATTCATGTGCTTTTCTCAATAGTTGCAGAAAAATCATTTGACAGATCCAACAAGGATTTATCATAAAAATCATACAGAAAATGGGCTAGATGATCTTTACTTCAGTCTTATAAAACCATGTTTGACACACCAACAACTAATCTAATACTAAAAAATCAGAAATTGAATGTTTTTACTCTAAAATCAGGAACAAGATGAAGATACCTATTATTCTCACTCCTATTCAATTAATTCCAGAAACATTAGCCAAAGTAATTAGATAAAGAAAATAAAGTAATAGGGTAAGAAAAGGAGGAAATTAAATTATCATTATTTGAATATGACATGATATTCTAGATAGAAATGCCAAAAACTCTAGCAAGTTTCTAGATTTCATAACAAAATTCAATAGCATAGTTGGATACAAAGTCAACACTGAAAATCAATAGTACAACAAACTCACTGAGAGAGAAATTAGTGAAACAGCATCTTGCACAATAGCATCCAAATAAAATGAAATACTTAGCAATCAATGTAAAAAGAAAGGAACACATTAAAATAAGATATCAGAAAACTGAAGGAGACTCCTTGCTCATGGATAGGCCCTACTTCCAAAAGTGTTATACAGATTTAATGGAATTCCAATAAAATTATATCTCCCAAATCTAGAGAAAACATTTCTAAAATTCATTTTAAACTAGAAGTGACCTAAAATAGAAAGAGCAATTCTGGGAAACAAAGGCAAGTCAAGGAACATCACAGTACCAATTTAAATTATACTACAAAGCTACTTGGTTAAAATCAGCATGCTATTTTTTTAAGTGAAGATTTAGGGCAGATTAGAAGATGCCAACATGATTCCAAACATTTCAAATACCTTATCTTTGACAAAGGAGCCAAACATGTTGACTGTTAGAAACATAGTCTCTTTAATAAATGGTTCTGGATAAACTGACTTTCCACATTCTGAAGACTAAAATTACCCTTGTCTATCACCATGCACTAAATGGATGAAAGACCTAAATATTAAAACATAAACATTAAAATTATTGGAAGAAAAAATAGATGGAAGTTCTGAGGACACAGGTCTAGACAGAGACTTCATGAACAAAACTCAGACTGCATGGACATTACTACAAAGAATCAACAAATGGGATCTCATCTTATTAAAAAGCTTTTACACAACAAAAGATACTACCAACAGAATGGAAATACAACCCATAGAATGGGAAAGAATTATAGCCAGTTGCCCCTGTGGGAAAAGACTTGTATCTAGAATTGAAAAGAATTAGACTCTCACAATTGAAAGACCCAGTTCTAAAAATGGGCATCTGATTTCTCAAATGAAGAAATACAATTGGCAAGTAAATACAGGAAAAAGTGCTCAACCTCATTGGCCATTTGAGAAATGCAAATTAAAACAACACTGAGATTTCATCACACTCCAGAAAGAATGACTATCATCAAGAAATCAACCAATAACAAATGCTGGAGAGGTAGTGGAAATAAAGGAACACTTCTCCACTGTTCAAAGTGCAGACTGGTGCAACAACTGTGGAAATAAGTATGCAGATTGCCCAAAACTCTAAGTTATGGTCTCATTCGACCCAGCTTTTCCTCTTAGGGTACCATCCAGAAGAACCAATAGCATCACACCACAACAATATATGTGCATCTCTGTTTATAGCAGCACGATTTTTAATAGCTAAATCTTGGAAACAACCCAAATGCCCATCAACCAAGGAATGAATAAAAAAGATGCGTGTATTTTTTTAATATAATGGAGTACTACTCAGTCATAAACTTGAGACTTTAAGTAAATGAATGCAACTCGAGAACATACTTATAAGTGAAATAAATCAGACTCACTTGCGCAAATATTGTATTGTATCACTAGTGTGAAAAGTTGAATGAATACATAAGATCCAAACTGTAAAACATATACTGTGAATTGGGAAACAAATGTTCAGAAGAAAAGAGAAATTAGGAAAGGGAAAAAGAGGGAAGGGGAAAACATGCATATACACAAGATAGTAAATATATTTTACAGTTAGTTTCCTAGTTAATTGAAAAGAAAATTTTGTACTAATATTATATGTACAATAAATTTGTCCATATTGTGCACTCTGAGTAACTACAATAATGATAACAATATGCAAATTATTAATTACTGTTAATGTTCTATTAGCCTGTTTCAAAACTGTTTTATTATTTTTTCCTCTCTCCTTTAAAATAATAAATTATAACATCTGGCGTTTTGTCATTGAGGTGGCGTAAGGATGAGACAGAGATTGGGTCTCCTACATCCTCAATATGTCAAAATCACAAACCTTCAAATGAAAACCTGAATAAATTTCAAGTGCAAATATTAGATATTAAATTCCATAAACAATGCTAAAGTCAAAGAAAAAATACAGGCATAATTAAAACCCTTAGAATTTTATGGAGCATAATTTTGCTGTGCAAGGAGAAAAAAGAGAAATCATGCATTCTTTTATGGATGCAAAATATTTGAAGGAAAGTTATTCATTATAAAAAAAAGAAGCAAAAATGGTACATTGTATTCTTTTTTACTCACAGGAAATGTATCAGTTAATAGCAAATCTAGTATCTAGCAAAATATCTTTCAGAAATGAAAATATTCTTTGGAACTTACCTGAATAACTATCTGAAAGTATGGTTAAAAGTAATTATTGAAAACAAAGAGAATGAGACAAAACTAGAAGATCAAGAAGTAAAATGATGATGGAAAATTAAAATTTAAAGTTCATAAAATATAGTTTCCGAAACTGACTTTCTTAGGTAGAGTACTTACATGTAATTTTAAAAATATGTTGTAGTTTTATATTTATGTTCAGGATATATTTATGTGATTTTATGATAATGAGGAATATAGTAATCTTTACAAGAATGTTAAGATTCCTGTCTCTATAATTAATGTTAATATCATTAGGTTGTATCCATTAGAGATATATGTAATGTGATACTTGAAGCAAATGGCAAAATCAATTAAATATACTTGATGTATATAATAACAAATAAAAATAAAATCCTACAGAAACAATATTTAAGTAGCAAACATCACACTGAAAATCATAAATCAAAAACTGAAAATCAGAAAAAAGGTACAAATCACAAAAATTAATTGGAAGAATTAATGCATAACATGAATTATTTCAGTAAATATTAACGTATGTAGTAATTAAACAGAAAAAATAGAATCCGCTAAAAAGTACATCACTATATGGTGTTTACAATAAATTCATTTCAGTGCTATTGATACAGTGATGTTTATTTTAACAAACGAAAAGGGATAAAAAGTCAAACGGTAAAAACAAGTTAATGAGTACTGGTAAAATTTTTACCAAAACAGACATAGAGTGAAGAAAATTGTCTGACACAAGATGCAATTCTAGGTATTGTTTAAAATGATCAGTTTTCTCTTTAGCAACTCTATTTCCTTGCATTGAAGAACAGAGCCTCAAAATATATAGGGTAATCTATGAAAACAGTAAATCTACAATTATATCTGGACTCTTAAAACTTTTCTCAACAACTGAGAGAACTACAACAAAAATATGAGATTTCGGAAGAGTTTAAAAATGTCATTAGACCTACAGGATCCAATGGAAATTATGGAACAGCCAAATCAATGACCGAGTACAGTCTTTGTTATTGTCACCATCATCACCATCATCACCATCATCACTGTCATCATCATCCCCATCAGCAGCAGCACAGAGTTTTGCTATGTTCCTCAGGTTGACCTCATACTGCTGCACTAAAACAACCCTCCTACTTCATAATTCCAAGTAGCTGGGACTCCAGGTTTGTACCATTGTACCTGGATATACACAGACATTTAAGAACATCTCAAAATAATGTAGGAAATAACTAGAATCATGTAACATTCCTCATTGTTTTAAAGGAATTTATATTATGCAGAATATTTTTTCTGTTACATTGAATCCAACAAAAATAAATTACATTGCATGGAGATTCTCCAACTCCTAAGAGCTAAACACACACTTTGAAATAATCCAAAGCTTAATGGTGAAACTTCAAAGTACAAAAGGTACTAAATATTTTAAAATTCTAACACATAAAACTTGAGAAAATTATAAAAAATATTGAGTGTAAATATGTAGAATTGAATGTGTCCAGTAGAAAAAAAAAGTTTTAAATGCTGAAATCAAGAACGAAACTCTACAGAGGAGCATACATTTAAATGTCAGTAAGATAATACTACAAAGTTACACAAACAATTTTTTTTCTGTCTTTTTCCTTTTTATCAGTACCGGGGATCAAACTCACGACTGCCTGCTTGCAAGGCAGGCACTTATGCTGCTGAACTAAATCCCCAGCCCCACAAAAGTTTAAAAAAAGATAAAATAGTCATTTCTCAATAAATGCAAATGGCTGCTTTTTATAAAATGTGTTTGTCATCTGATATTTTATGCCCATTAATGTAATTGAATGTGTCATTTAAGGAACAACTAAAATAGTAACCCTAAAAAATCTCTAAACCTAGATAATTTCACTGAAGAATACTACCAAAAACTTAAAGAATAATCATCAGTTTTTCAATTTACTATTCCCCAAAAACTTAGAGGAAGACTAATTTTTACTAACATAAAAAAGCTCAGAAGTAGATTGTATTAATATAAATTAAAATCATTTGGAAACAGAATAGCAACCATACCATAGTAAACAATGCACATATTCAAAATGGCTGAAGTAAGGAGAAACTTTTAAAATACAAAACGAAGATTACATAAACTATTTGGAGACAATAATTCTTGTTAATAATGATCAATTACAACTTTGACTCCAATTTAAAGTTGAAAAAACAGTCACAGAGCATGTGTCCCATAAAGATATTTTTTGGATGAGTTTGCAGTGACTTTTGTAAAATGTGTTACATGAAGAAAATACTATGGAAATAGAATGAAAAGGCTGGCAGAATCCTTCTGTGACAGTACAAGGCAATTAATTATACATGAAAATACTTCATTGCATCTCAGCTTTACATATTTATTTTGTTTTTGAGTTTGATTTGATTCTGAGAAATGTCACAGTTCTCAATTCTGTTTGTGAATCTAGCATTACTCTGATTAAAAAAAAATCAAACACACATAGTACAATAACAAAAAATACTAGACTAATTTGTTTCATAAACATTTTTGCTTAGCCAAGGGTTGCAATGGTTTTCACCAATACATTACAGAAACTAGACACCATCAAAAAGTTCGGTTTATTTCAGGGAATGACACTTTCAGTATTGGAAAAGTAATTAATGTTGTCACCACAGTAGCATGCTAAAGAATGAAAGTTGTATGATTCTATCAATCAACTTAAAAAGTGCATTTGACAAAAAGTGCATTGAACACGTACTGTACATCTGATAAACATATTTTAGAAAAAGGAGAGTTTCTTCACCATGATAATTTATAAAGCCTTATTAATAATACTAACTGTAATGATTAAAGACAACAATTTTACCCTAAGTTCAGAAACCAGGCAAAAACATTATCACCTTTCCTATTCAACACATAGTCATAGTAAACGACAAGAAACGAAAATTAAGTAAGTATATAATGAAATTCATAAAAAATTTTAATTACATATGACAAGATTGTCAAGGTAGAAAATCTTAAGATATATATAAAATATCATTTTAGGTACAATAACAGATTCTGTGTACATGCATATACATGTTATTATATGTATATATGCATATCACCGATGATATGAATATATTGACACTAAAATTATAACACAATGTTATTTACAGTTTCTCAAGAAACAAAACATTTTGAGTAGTTCAAAAAATATATTATAACTTGGTGCTTCAAACTAAGAAACAGATGAAAGAAATCCAAGAAGATCTAGGTAGATGAATATTCATGCAGTATTGACAGTCAGACACAAAAGATAGTAAAGATACAGTGCTACACTGCAAAATTAGAGATAGGACTTAATAGATTTCCTATAAAAATCACAAAAAAAAGATTTCAGGATATGGAATGAATGTAGAAAGAGGTAAGGGCTAGAAGTTTTATTTTAAAAAAGATAAAGTGGAATAAATTAGTCTCCTAGAGTTTAACCTTTATAAAGCAACAGTTTTATAAATGACATTGTATTTACAGAGATCAATGAAACTCAGAGTAGATCCCCAATGATATTTGTCTGATCTAAATTTTACCAAACATATGGAAGCATCTAATAATTGAATATAACCTTTTCACAAAATCCTTCTGGGAGAAATGGTCATCTACATTGTAAAAAAAAAAAAATAGCAATAAATAGATTTTAAGACAAGTCTTAAGTTTTAAACAATCATTTATGTAAAATGAATCACATGTGTATTCAAATTTGAAATGTAAAAATGTAAAACATTTAGATGAAAATATTTACAAAATTTCAGGATACTGGACTAGATAAAATTCTCACAATTAGTTATAACAGTATGACTAATAAATGAAAAATTGTCTAATTAGATGTTATAAAATAAGTTTATAAAAACTTACAATAAAAATCGTTTTTCTTTGTCAAATATCATATTAGAAGATGCACAATAATGTACATATTAGTAAAAAATACCTTTCGAGTAGGATATTAAACAAATGACCTATCTAGAATGCATCAACAATTCTCAAATCAACAATGTAAAATCTATTCCATGAAATAGTTGAGCAAAACTAATGCATAAACATTCCTTTTAATGGGACATGAATATGGAAAAAAGAGTAAAGAAGATATTTGACATCATTAGCCAATAAGAAAATATAAATTACAGCTATATGGAGATATCATTACATGTACCAGAACTGGTAAACTTTTTTAAAAAATGTAAATACACAAAATTTTGGCAATAATGTAGAAAAATGGTTACGGGTAACATTACAAATGTTACAAATGGGAAAGCAACATCATGTAGCCAAAGTAGAAAACACATTTGCAGCTTAAAAAAAAACAAATAAAACTTAAACATAAAGCCCAAAAGATAGCTTTTGAATATTTATATAAAAGAAATAAAAAATTACATTACTATAAAAATCCATACACATATATTCAAAGTTCCTTTATTTTTTAGAGAAAAAGTAAAAACTATGATACAGAATTTCAAAACAAGATAATAGAATATTAACAATGGTTAATATAGTACATATTATCACCTTCAATTATTTGCTCAGATTACAATATACACATGAAAAATTGATCAAATGATATAAGCACAAGCCATTCTTTTCAATTAACTAATGGAAATTAGTAGTATAATTATCTTAGCTGTCTTGTCTATCTAGCTATCTAGTACTACAGAGATAATATGTTCACACAGGTAAGTCTGACTTATTTCATTTATGAGTATAATCACAACTATCCATTGACATAGAAAGATCTGAGTTTATAATTCTTTATACCTGATTAGTACTTCATTGTATAAAAATATCACAACATTTTTATCCCTTAATTGATGGATGGACATTTGTGCAGTTTCCAAGTTTCCAAGATTTAGTTATTACAAATTGTTTTGCCATGAACTTGGGAACACATATATTGCTGTGGCATGGTATTTTTAACTCTTCTGGGAAAATACAACGAAGAGCAATAACACGGTTAAATGTTGACATACAATCCTAGTTTTCTGTGGAAACTCCACAAAGATTTCCACAATGATTTACCAATCTATACTCTCACCAACAGTGACAAAGCATTCTTTTATCCCACAGTCCCAGCAGCATTTGTTATTTGCTGATTTCATGATAATAGCTATTATTTCTGCAGTGAAATGGACTTTAAATGTTGCATTAATGTTCATTTCTTGAATGAACAATAATGTTAGAATTTTTTTCATATATTTGTTTGCTATTTGGATTTCTTCACCTGAGAAGTTTGTATTCATCTCAGATGCTCATTTTTGGATTGGGTTTTTGAATTTGAGAGCCAGATTTTGTTTCAAATCTCTGTATGTTTTAGAAAATGTCCTTTGTCTGAGGTACAGTTGGCTAATGTTTTTGCTTACTCTGTGGGTTGTCTTTTCACTCTGACAGTGATTTTTGATGTACAATTTTTTTTAGTAAGGTTAGAGTCCAGTTGTTGATTTTTTGAAGTATTTCCCATGCAGTTTCGGATTTATTCATGATTGGCTACTCCTATGTCTTCAGTATTTCTACCTGGTTTGTATTCTACTAGATTTATTTTTTCTGTTTTAATATTTAGATCTTCTACGCATTTTGACTTTAGTTTATTGCATGGTGACATATAGGGGTCTAGTTTTATTACTTGACCTATGGCAAGCCAGTTTTTCCAGCAACATTTATTGATGAGTTTATATTTCTTCTAGTGAACATAATTGGCCCCTTTATCAAAGATAATGCTGCTGAGTGTGTTTGTAGTTGAGTCTGCATATTCCAATCTATTCCATTGATCCTCAAGTCTGGTTTTTTGCCAGTACTATTCTGATTTTATCCTGGTAGTTTTGTGGTATAATTTTAAGTCAAGGATAGTGATGTTCCCTGATTTACCTTTGTTGACCAAGAATGCCTTTGTTATTCTAGATCTCTGCTGTTTCCAAATAAATTTTAGAAATGTTTTCTCCAGTTCTGTGAGGCATGCTGATGGCATTTTGATTGCATTAAATGTATAAAGAAGCTTTGGAAGTACAGCCATCTTCACAATGTTCTTCCAAGAACAAGATAATTTTTTTTAAATCATCTCTTCAATATCCTTTTTCATGGCACTATAGTTTTTAACATCTATTTTTAAATTTCATTTTTAATCTTTCTTTCTTTCTTCCTTCCTTCCTTCCTTTTTCTTTTCTTTTGATGTACTATTCTGAAGGGTGCTGTTTCCCTAATTTCTCTCTGAGTGAGTCTGTTCTTTATGTTTAGGAATGCCATTGATTTTTGAATGCTGATTTTTGTATCAAGCTATGCAACTGAATTTTGTTATTAAATCTAGAAGTTCATTGGTGAATTTTTTTTTGTAGAACATCATGTCAACTGTGAATAATGATAATTTAACTTCTTCCTTTCCTATCTTTATAACTTTCATTTCTTTCTCTTGTTTAATTGCTCTGGCCAATGTTTCCAGAACTATATTGAATAGAAGTGATGATAATGGATATTTTTGACTTGTTCTTGACTTTAGAGTAAAAGCTTTCAGTTTTTGACCATTTAGTATAATGTTAGGTTTTGGTTGGTCATACGTAAGTTTTATCATTTTGTGGTAAAGATTCCAATTTTTTGTTGAATTTTTATCATGAAGATGTGTTGCACTTCATCAAAAGCTTTTTCTTCATCTATTGGGATGATTATGGTATTTTAAATTTTGATTATGTTGATTTGATGTATTATACTTATTGATTTGTATATGTTGAAACATCCCTGCATTCCTGGGATGAATTCTGCGTGGTCAAGGTATATAATCTTCACAATGATTTGTTACATTCTGTTTGCTAAAGTTTTCTGAGAAGTTTTGCACGTATATTTATTAGCGAAATTGGCCTGTAGTTGTCTTTTTTGATTGAGTCTTTCTCTGATTTTGGTATCTGAGGAATATTTCCCTTTAGGAATGAGTTAGGGAGGATTTCCTCACTTTCAATATTATTAAAGTTTCAGTTTCACTAAAATCTCTACTTATGTAACAGAACCAAATGTAACTTGGAAGCTTGTATTCAAAGAGTTTCCCCTTAGTACAGTGATTTTTACCCTGTGGTGCAGAGACTTAAAAGAACACCAGATAAAACAAAGATAACTGAAAGGATAATCTCTAAATTTCTTGTAAAACTCAGCCATGAATAGAACCTTGGCTTTTCTTTGCTGCTAAGTTTTTAATTTCATTTTCAGTTTCATTAACTGATACATAAATTTTCATATCTTCTTTACTCAGCTTTTGTAATTCATGTTTCATAGGAATCAGTCTGTCTCTTTTGCATTTTCCACTGAATGCAAGTAATATTTTTGAAGTAGGTACTGCTGATCTTTTGAATGTCTACAGATTCTGTAGTTATTTCACCCTTTTAATTCCTCATACCATGAGTTTGAGTTTCTTTTTTCATTTGTTTGATAAATTTTCTAGGATATAGTCAATTTTTTTAACTTTGATTCATTACTTGGTGGTATTTCTTTCTTTGTATCAATTTTGCTATTTTCTGGTCTGATCTTTATAATTTCCTGTCTTGTATGGGCTTTCACTTGACTTGCTTTTTTTTTCTAGAAGCTTGAGGTGCAGCATTAGGTTGTTTATTTATGTATGTTCTGTTTTCTTGATAATAGAATTCACACTATAAATTTCTCACTTAGGACTGCTTCAATTGCCTCCCACAGGTTTTGGTATTCCATATTTGCATCCTTGTTTTGTTGCAGATAGTGTTTAACATTTTCTGTGACCTATTGGTTTTTCAGGAGGTGGTTGTTTAATTTCAATGTGTTGATGGATTTTTGTCATTTTCCTACTAATTTCTAATTTCAACACACTATTTTCAAATAATATTTAAGTGAAAATTTCAATTCCTTTGCATTTACTTAAGTATGTCCTATGGATTAGTATATGGTTTATTTTAGAGAACATTCCATGTGCAGCTGAAAAGAATGTGTATTCTGTTGTCACTGCAATGAACACTCTGTAAATGTCTGTTAAGTCACTTATGTGGCTGTTTAAGATCCTAATTTCCAAGTTAATTAAAAGTGACATGTTGGTGCCTGTTTGGCTCACTTCCCAGTTCTCAGGCTCTGTGCTGTGGTGAGATTATTACCCCAGAGCTTCCCAGCACTGTTACAGTAGAGAGAACAGCTGATTTTATCAGATATGACAGTCTAGCTAAAATACTATAATTAGTAAGAACAATAGCATCAAGCACAGTTTAAAAAACTGAGAAACTGTAGTAGCTATTAATTTTGTACCTCAAAATATAGAAGGAAAATCTATGCACACATAACGGAGCCCAACATAAGTTGGGAGCTGATATTTAAAGTGTTTCCTCTTACTACAGTGATTTTACCCTGTGGTGCAGAGACTGACAGAATAGTGGATAAAACAAAAATAACTGAAAGGAAAGTAGAAGTAAGGCTGGAAGAAAAAGGATGATAGTGCACACCTTGGAAAATGAGAGGAAAGACCGAAGAGAAAGAATGAGGGGATAAGCAAGGGATTATCTGCACTTGGTCTCCATGTTTGGTGGGGTAGAGTTTGTTTTCTTTGACTGGGATTCTCCCCTGCCATTTAGGAGAGAGAGAGAGAGAGAGAGAGAGAGAGAGAGAGAGAGAGAGAGAGAGAGAGAGAGAGATAAAAGAACAAAAAAAAATGATAACAGAAGTGGCCCCACCCACCTGCTTCTATTCCGTGTGCCTTTTTCCCCAAGCAAAATGCTGGTTCATCTAAGTTACGACATATTGGCTCATATTGCTATTGTTGCTTCAGATAGCATTTTCATGCCGCTAGTCCATGTGTCCACCTTTGCACCCTAGTGAGACCCTAGAGGGCCACTGGGGTCCCCCCTGGTCTCTGGACTTCACTGAACATTTTACCTCATTTGTAGCGCAGTAAGGGGCAAAGCTATTCTCTGGGCATTCTGGAGCAGTTCTCCAGGGTGACAGCAGCAGTGGAGATAGTGATGGGAAAGTCTGTCCTCCACAGTGGTCACCTGAGTCAATGCTGTGGTGGTAGCATCTTGGTTTATAATTAAAAATTTCAAAAAAATTTGATGTCTTTCAAAAGATGAATGATTAAACTCAAACATTCATTCCATAGATAACTCTTTAATAACAAAAATAGCTATTTATATACACTACATTTTGGATGAGTCACCATAAAAATATATTGACTGAAACAAATCAATTCTTAAATTTACGATCCAATTAATGTAATTATGTGATTATAGATTTGTATATTTCATATATTGTTAAAACTTATAGAAAACTATGTAAACAGAGATAGCTTCAGAGTTAACAAAGGAGTAAAACCTAGAGAGGAGTGGAAGTAATATAACGACAAAAGGAGCAATTTGTACTAAAGAAAAATTTTATCCTTTGCTTGTTTTTAATATTTTACTACAATTTTTCAAGATGTTGACATTGTGAGAGAATATAGCAAAATTCTTGGTACCAGCTTTTAAACTCATGCAAACCTACAAGTATCTCAAAGGATAAAGTTCACCTAAAATACCACATTTGTTAATCTCTAACGAAAGAATCTATGATCAGAGAAATTCTCTTTCACAAAACCTTTGTAAATGTATGTTTCCTCATACCTCTAAAATTGTTATTATTTTTACTTTTTGTCGTTGTGAAATATTTCATTTTGAACAGTTTGCTTTTTAAATCTCTTATTGCCAAGAACTAACTTGAGCAGAATGAAGACAACTAGGATTTCAGGTATATAAATAGTCAGCTAAAATAATAAACCAAGGGAAACTTAACAGCCAAACCTTTAATCACACACTCTGAAAGCATAAAACAAAAGCTTCTTATTAGAAAGTGTTTGCTTTTTCACTGTTCCAGTTTTTCTCCTTGGAGGAAATCAGATAAATTGGTAGAAATAGAAATATTCATCTATGCTAAAGACAGCCTGGTGGCCAAGAGAAACCACAGAGGGACAAGTAGGACTAGAAATGCACTACTGAACAGTGAGGCAAAGTAAAGAAAATTGTCCTGAAGTCATTCTGCCCATCTATTCCATCAGGCAGTCTGTGCAGAGAACCAGGGGAAGGAATGCAGAATGCAGGAAAAGACAGCCTACATGGGCCCCTAAGTACAAAGCTTCACTGCCTTTAGAGATTGCAATGCAAAGGCTTCCGACTCTGGTGTGGGAGGGAAACTTTGCACCATGTGAGATGCGACAAGAAAATCCACTTAATGGCCTATGACCAAGTCTGAAAATTTGTATGTTAGATTTAGGCTAGGAACTATAGTTCTTTGTTAGTAGTTGTATAGTCTTTCCAACAGAAACAAAAATAATCAGTGTTTAGATAGTTTCGGAAAGATCATTCCAAAACAGTTCTTATTAAATATGCAAAATTCCAGAACACTTAGAAATAAAACAAAAGGAAAAACTGTAGTGTAGTGAAAAGGCAGAATTTGTAAGCTATAGAGAGTACAAGGTAATTTAAAATGGAAATTTTTGCTAAAATTATCTATGCTTAGGACCACCAAATTGGAGGATAAATTCATCCTACTTCAAAACAAGACTTTAAAATATGTGAAGTTTCATAAGTGGTGCTGAATTTTATTTCAAAATATAAGACAAAGTATTCAAACGTCTGAAAGATATACACCTAAAATAGTTTGTTTCCAATATATACATTAATTCTAGCATATATATATATATACACAGATATATATGTAAACTATATATATATATATATATATATATAACCTTACATATACTTATTACTACTCATTTTCATACATATTTTAAAATTTGGCAGATGTGTGTGTGTGTGTGTGTATCTTTCAAGTACAATTTTCATACTGTCTTTGACTTCAAGTATCCATAGAATGACTGAGATTGTAATGTTTGCACAAAGGCAGTGAACTTAAGAGAAATGCATTTTATTATTACTGATATTTCTTTCTGTAATATGCTATTTTCCTAGGTGCCTTGAATACATAAGAGGATAAAATGTAGAGAGTGTCCCTATTTGGTATCTCAAAATGGGATTCAGATTGCATATCAGATATGCATCTGTGAAGCATATGTCAATAAAAGAATGTCGTTCTCTTTCTATTTCTATTTCTTCATTTCTGGTGCATGCCACATGATGTCCAACAGGATCATTTCAGTCCTCAGGCTAGTATCTTGATATAAATTTCTAGGTTTTGTTTTGCTTTTCATTCTTCCATTATTCCTCCTCAAAGATCAAAATGTACAATTCATAATTGACAAAAATATGTTACTGAATTTATTTTCCTTTAAATATTTTCTTAAAATATTTTATTGATTTTATCTTGAACATAACTTTTCCTTTATCAAAATTTTCAATTATCTTACAATTAAGGTAATAATTCTCATTATTTTTCATTTTTTTGGTACGGGGGATCAAACTTATGACCTCTCTCTTGCCAGGAAGTTGCTTGGGCCACTGAGATAAACTCATGGCCCGCTTTATGGTTACTGAAAATTTCAGAAGAGTCATTGAATCCCTTTGTAAATACACTGAGATTTTCAAGGAATTACAAAGAAAACTTTAAGAATAAATTAAAAACACATCTATATACACAGAGATTTTAAATTTTATTGTACATTAAAAAATGTATCTTTTTCCTTAAAAGTGTCCCTGGCATCTATATTCCCAGGGTGCATTTTTGAACCAGAAATACTAGTATTTTGACAATCCAAACACATTGCCATTGGATGTCATATGAATGAATTAAAATGTTGCAAAAGAAAATAAATAAGGGTTTGAATATATGTAGAAACATGACACGAGTTTTCTAGATAAAAACATTAATTTTAAAACAAGCCAAGTGTGGTGGTGCTTGCTTGTGATACCAACAATGTGGAAAGCAGAGACAGAAGGGTTGCTGCTTTTAAGGGCAACCTGGGCTACAAAGTGAGTTCAAGAACAGTCTGAACTGCACAGTGAGATTCCGTCTCAACAAGACAAAAGTGTAAAAAAATAAGATAAATGACACAACAAAAATTACTATATTTTAACTAGCATTCAAGATGTCATTTGTCAACACAAACTCTTCAACTCTTCCTCAAACATTTAGAATTTTTTTCAGTTTATTATAAAGTGAATATAGAAATGATAAGCTAAAATATGGTAAACGTTACTTGGTAAAACATCTAAAATGTAAACAGTGTTTCTTTTGGAAATTGAATATCCTGGTATGTGTTTATATGCTATGCTTATATTTATATAAATTCTTTATATTACTACTATGAAGATTTATACCTTAGAAGCAATATATGTGTACACGTATGTGTTGTAAAATGTGTGTATATTATAAATTTAAACTGCTCAGTGTAAATTTTTTTCCTCTAACAACTTTTTCTAAACTGCATTTCTGAATACATATCTATGTGTTCCATACCAATATATTTCTTTGTCCAATAACAAAGAAATAATAGCAGCATCTTAGTTATTTTTGTTGAAAGTATTTAAATATTTACATAATTAGTTCCATTTACTAACAGTATCAAGTGAAGATTTTATTAATTTGCTTTTGTATGTGGTATATTTCACTGATATGTATAACAAATAAGTACTACCTTGCAAACATTTTCTGTGATCATAACTCACTTATCCTAACTTTATATTTTTATCTAATTCCTTCTGAGTTATTTTACATATCATGTAAAGTGTTGTTTATTTACAATTTTTGGAAATGGATACTGAATTGATCTTACACTATTTGTTGAAAATATAACTTTTTGCACTGAATTACCAATGTACTTATGTCAAAAACAGCTTGTTGAAAACTGGCAAAATTAAAGTCTATGTTCTATGTAACAGTAAATATAAATTTTACATCAGTGTCAATTTTGTGGTTATAACTACACTATAGTCATATAAAATACCATCATTTAAATTAGACAGAAAAAGAATTAAGGGTACTCAATTTAGTTTTTCTGAATTTTTGCTTGTAATTATTTCAAAATAAAGGTAAAACATTCATTTTTTTCAAATATGTTTGGATATATAACTGCATTCTCTGTTATTATGCATTTAATTTTTTTCTATCTTTATGTCAAAACTACTCAACCTTATTTGCAAGAAATATGGAAAGTGAGTAGTATTTACTTTACAATTGTATTTTTCTTTTGCAAATATTTCTTTGGTATTACATGTTTATTATTTCCTTGTTTATTTCCTGTGACTTTTAAAATCGGCTTTACATTTTGAAAAGAAATATATCATTGGAATTTTGTTTGTGATTCCAAATGATTTTCATATTAATTTATGAAGAATTGGAATTCGTAAACAATTTGAAAATTCTGAATAATTAACATTTACATCTGCCTTTTTACCTTTCACTTTATCAATGTTTTATACTTTTTCCTGTAAAAGGAATTCAACTTCAGTTCTTTTTCTTAAAGTATTATATATATATATATATATATATATATATATATATACAAATTTTAATCAAATTTCTGCATATATGCTGCTGATGTGAGCACTATTTCAATCAAATTTTACTTACATTGATTATACTGTAGAGCTCTCAGTATAGCATACACATTGTTTTTTGTTGTTATTGCACTTCTTTTGTATATTTCATTGAATTTTTAAAGTGATCATTTGTCAATAGGGCAGTTTGCTTATCTTCCAATACGTATTCATCAATTTTTTTCTTTAGACTTTATTGCACGGGCTAATGTCTCTGATTAAATAGTGAAATAAGCCATGCTTACTTTGTTCTTAATATTAAGCAGAAAGCTTTCATATATTAATGCCTAAATGTGGAATTATCTTTAAATTTTACTTGTAAAGCTGAAGCCACTTGTTTTCAGGATAAATAATTGTTTTTTATGAGTATTTTCTGCTAAATATTTATCAAAAATGAGTACAAGATGCAGGATTTTGACAACTTATTTTCAATCTTTATTAGTTTTGCATAGAACTTGCACTCACACTGCCTCAGCCTCTCAGGGGTTGGCATTACTTGTTGGCACCAACCCGCCCAATTATCTGTTTTTCTATGTCTCTGTCTCTCTCTTCATTCTATGATAAATTATATTTAGTTATCAAGTTTGAACCTTACATGCACATGATATCTCATTCTTCTAAAATAAATTTTGTTTAAAATATTTAAATTTTTATTTGGAATCATAGGATGGCAACTCGAGAAAGAAATTGAACCAAAGTTTTATTCTCTTGTAATCACTGAGCTTATTTGTTGGACATTGTTTTCTGATTTGATTAGATTGATTTTGTAGAATATTATTTTTCCCATATTTCATACAGAATTGCAACTTTTTTTATTACATTCCTGGTTGAATTTGATAGAAACACCATAAGACTTTTCTTTTGGGGTAATGTTTAATCGCAAATCAAATAATTTAATGTGTATAGTGCTGTAATACTATCCAATTATCATTTAGTGTGAATTGGCAATCAATTTTTCTCAAGAAATTTAACCATGGTATTCAAATGGTTAGATTACTTGACATAGAATTGCTCTTATTTCTAATCATTTTATACTATATCACGATAGTGATGTTAATATGTATGTCAATCCTAGTATCATTTTTTCTTTTTTTTTTTTTTTTGCATTTTTTTAGTATAGGTTTGTATCACATAATGATTACATTCCCCATAGGGGAATTTTAATTCTAATTTTCCCTTCCCTTCACTTTTTTTATTTTCCCAGTATCAAATTCTTTTATTTATCTTGTAAGACCTTAAAAAAAAATTAAGACCTTTAAAAAAATTAAGGCCTCTCTTTTTAAGGTCTAACCTGTATAATGTATACAGATTAAAAAGTTAAAAAAGAATAGAACAAATGAAAGGCAATTGTACTGTCAAGATATGCGTCTATATATATTGTTCATAATGTATGTTTTCACCTTGTTTTCTAGATCAATATAGAGACATATCAATGTTAATTTTTTTCCAAAAATACTACCTTTGGATTTATGTTCCATTACTATTAATTTTATGTTTTTATGTATCTAATTACATTTTTGTCTGTTTATTTTAGGTTTGTTGACCTTCTCTTTTATTGCCTCAAGTTAAAAGCAGGGATTAGTGGTTTCACTTCTTTCTTCTTTTCTAAAATATATTGTTAGTGCATAATCTTTCTCATAACCAGGGCTCAGCAGCATCTTTAAAAATCTGATATGTTATCCTTTCATAGTAAATGAGGTTAAAATAATTTAAAATTTATGGTCTCCCATACACAGATACTTAGAAGTTTACTATTTAGTTGTCAATGTTTAAGGAATTTTCTATTTATTGTTCTGTATTAGTACTTTTCCCTGAGTAACTAAACATTTTTTCTTTATCACCACTTTTAGGATTTATTAAGTTGTAATTTGAAATATTCTACATATTTGTTATACTTTAGGACCATTTGGATTATTATAGCTGTGGATTTAAAATTTTATCAAATATAGAAATATTTTTTTCTTCTATCACTTCTTTGAAGATTGTATTTTGAATACAGTGACTTCTTGATCTTACCCCATAACTCGCTAATCTTTTTATTTTCTTTTTACTGTTATGTATCATTTGGGTTTGTTTCTGTTGCTATTTTTTAAGCTAAAAAATGTTTCTTTCTCTTGATTAATCTGATGTTGATTTTATCCAGATTGCTATCAAATTAGAAATTACAATGTTCATTTCTAGAAGTTTGATTTATCTTCTTTGGTATTTTCTATTTCTTGAATTTTAAAAGTATAAAATACAGATATGGTAACTTTTATTGTCTTTGTTTACTAATTCTTACATCCTTGTCAATTCTGGATTAACTTCAGTTGTTTTTTCTCTTAATTTGGCATCCATATATTCTTTTTTACTTGTATTTTTGATAACATTTCACTGTATGGTACACATAGTGAGTTTTGCTTTTTAGATTCTATACACATTTTAAAATATTATTAAAGTTTTCTCTGAAATATAGTTAATTTAAATGGACTTAATTCATTTCATTTTTTTACTAATAGTTTAGGACAAAAACAGAGTTTAATGTAGTACAAATAATTTTCAGGATTCAGGTAGAACATTCAAAGTAATTTTTCTAATAATTTATAAAGTTTTTTTTATTTTTTATTTTTTGTACTGGGGATCGAATTCGTGACCTCCAGTTTACCGGGCAGATGGTTATGCCCCTGAACTGAATCCCCAGCTAAGCACTGGTGAATTCATTTTTTTTTTTAATTCTGTAAATTATGAGAGCATTTTATGTAAATGACAAGTATTGTTCCCTTTAAACATTTTTGGTGGCTTTTTTTTTTTTTCTTTACTGTGGTAGTTCTTTGTACTCAATGTATGAATCAACTATCTGCTGAATACTTAAGGGAAAGTTATTGAAGATCTGTTCCTCTACGTGTGTTATATTTTAATTACGGAGTTTCTCCTGAAGATTCCTCTGAATGGCTTGTTTCCCAGTGGTACATTTGGAAAGAGATGTAGACCTTATGTAAGTTGGGACTTGTAAAAATCCTGTAGGTCATTAGGAGGAAAAGAGTCTTCCAAGAAATTTGTGTCTTTGTGGTATTTTGTCTTGTTTGCTACATGACTTGTGAAATATTTTGCTCTGCCCATGCTTTTGACCTAACGCGTCTGTGTTTTCAGGGCCCCAAGGTGGTACGGCACTATGTTTTACTACTACCACCAAATCCTAAGGACAAAGATAAATTTCTTATATTCGTAAGTTAATTATCTTCGGTATTTCATTATAATATTGTGCAGAAAATCCATAATGAGACATGAGGTTGCTGCTATTAGTATTTGGAACAATGTGGAAGCATACTTAGAATTGGTTTGCAGGAAGAGTTTTGAAGTTCAGGCTGGAGGAAGCTGAAACTGAAATATGTGATTTAGTGAGGGCTCGGAGAACCAAAATGCTGGGAAAAAAATGCACATAGTAAAGGTTGTAATGATGATATTTCACATGAAAAAGAGGGACCTACTAAGTGCTGAATTAGAATCTATCCTTGTTATATACTCTGGCAAGTAATTTAAATGCATTTTGTCTGTGTCCTGATTTTCTATTGTAGATGCTGGATAAGTCAGTTTCCTATCACTGAGATAAAATATCCACCAACCACAACTTAAAGGAGGAGGGTTTAATTTGGTTCACAGTTTATGGATTCACAATCCATGGTCTGGTGATGCTAAAGTGGGAACATTGTGGTGGGAGAATAAAATTTCTTAATTCATGATGACTGGGAAGTCCATAGTGATAGAGAGAAAGAGTGAGAAAAGTGATAAAGAGGAAGGAATGAGGGACGATTTCTAGTACCAAGATCACACCTACTTCACCACCAGACAAACATGGCACTATGCCCCATCCATGCCCTGAGTTAATTAAATTTACACAATGGAGCTAAACTCTGACTAATTCCTTGAGGGAGAAATTTCAGAGCAGCAAAGCATTCAAGCTGCAGTATGGGTTACACTGACTACCTTTAGACAGATATAAAGTAGGACTCAGGGACAAAAAAGCAAACTAGAAAGAATTTTTATGTTTGCATGACAGTCATATATAAGGTGAGACCAAGGCCAGAAGGGTGCCATCAATAGAACCATTAAAAAGCAGTAGAGTGCTTTATATTAGGACCACAGGAAAAAATGCCTGAAGGCATTTCAGAAACCAGCAATCCCTCAACCGGCACAGGATCACACAAGTACAAACGCAAATTCAGTTCAAGGACTTTGAAGCATGCAATCATTTTAGGAAAGAATTCTAGAGTACTCTGTGTAGCTTGCCTAGCTCACTGCAGGATTTATTTCCATAGAATGAATTTCCTAATATTTAACCAGAAAGTAGTCATAAGACAAAACACTTGTGATTTATTTGGATCAAGCATAACTAGAGGAGGTAAGGAGGAAAACATGTGCCTGACAAGTTTTCTTCTGTGGATTCCCCCAACTCATTACAGACAACCTCAATACAGCAGGCATCTGACAGTCACTCTGGGAGAAGATAGGTTTGAATGCAGCTGACTTTGGTCATGGACTTATCCCAGATGACTCCATCTTTGAATCTTTTTGGATAATCCCTTTCCATGCATCAGTCTGCCTCACTGAAGTCTGAGAATGATCCTTATTCTTCTCGTCATACAGAAAGTCTGATGGTCTAAAAATTTGGGAGCCATCCCTTTTTTATTAGTAAATAAGCATTAAGTAAGTATAAGCATTCAAATTAAAATTAAATAAGTATTAAAAAGTCTAAATGGGTTTATCCTGAGTAGTGTTCCATCTTATCCTGTAGCATAAGTTCTAACAAAGTCTATTATGCATGGTATATTCATTCCTATTCATGATTACTATCTTTAGCAGCACTTGCTGAGCTGGTATGTTTAGGACAAGGTAGCACAAAGGACTTCTGATACCATAAGCTGCAGCAACTGGGAATAGTAACACTTAAGGGAGCTAGCAGCACAGAACGATGGAGAGCAATCATGGTTACCTAAAGCCTGTCATCTCTGGTGGCCAACAGGATTTCTGAGACTGGCTGGTAGCTGAGGATTCCAAGTAGCAATGAAGGATGCTAAAAAATAAAGAGATGATAGATGTTAGATTTCAAATCCTAGAGCTATTAACACTGTAAAAACTGATAGCCATTGGCATTCAAAGATTTGGGCTATGAATACTAAAAGGGATATACTCTGCAATTTGTTATTTCTATGCTAACTAAGAACCCTCCACTAATTAATAACGTTTTTGGAAGTTGGAATAGGCAGACTCTTTTTCCTTTAAAGTAGCATGAAGAAAAAAGCAGGAAATGGTTACAGTTATCATCAGGATAAAGAACCAATCCATGTTTGATTTCATCCTATTTGTGGCTAAGTACTCACACAAACTGGTGACACTGGCAGCATACCTAAATATCATCTGCCTATCTAGTTTTGCAGACACGAAGAATCCAACACTTATAGAGTCATGATTGCATACAGTGAGTTTTCAAAGCAAAACCTGAAAACCATGAAATATTTGACAGTTTTAGAGCCATTCCAATCATTCTCCGATAAGTTGAGGCTTAATGCAGCTGTGAAAGCAAAATTGAAGATTTAGTAGAGACAAAGTAAAGTGGAGTTGCTAACAGTGTGTTAAGCCTTCTAAGGAAACTGAAGGCCTTGTCTTTAGTCAGACCAAGAGATTGACCATGTGGGCTGTGACCAGTGAAACCTGTGCCCTGGGAAACTCCCGTTGCCTCACAATGTGTGTTAGACACTGGACAAGGTGATCTAGGGTTTCCTGTTTACCCAATGAGTTTCAGTCTGTGCTTGGACCAATATTTGAGTGGGAATATCTACTTTATGTCAGTGCCACAGATGTATTTTGGAAGTATACTTTTATATTTGCATTTATGCAGGAATATGACTAAGTTTGTCTAGAGTCTTGGAGGAAACTTTGAACTTTGAGCAGCACTGAGTTTATTTCATTCTCTTGGGGGATGAAATGTGTGCATTTTGTGTAGTGGGGTAGATATGAACTTTTGGAGATCAGAGATGTAGTGGTGTTATTTGAATATACATAGAGGTTTGTAAAAGCCTCTCTGTCAAAACCCTGGTCCACAGGAGGAATAATGTGAAGATGCTCTGGACCCTTATGATATGTGAAGGTTTTGGAAATCTAGGTCACTGGAGCTATGACTTCAGAGGAGATTGATGGACCCCAGTGTTTTACACTTTCTTTTGTTTTCTGGCTGATGAGATGGGATCATTCTCCTCTACATACTTTCATTATAATGTGGTGTCTTCTTGGAGAACCAAAGCAAATGACCAGCAGATCTTGTACTGCAACCTCAAAAATTGCAGCTAAATAAAATTTTTTCTTTTTATTAGTTGCATCAAGAATTTCTTTACAAAACCATGAAGTTGACTGAACTTCTATGAAGTGTGTACCTTGCAAGGTAAATACTACCTAAATTAGATGCACTTTTTCTTTAACATTTTGGTGACCTATGAGTGCTATTTAGGTCCTCTGCCATCATTCCAAAAATTCTTCAAAGACAGAAACCAATACGAAGAGATCTTAATTTGTTTCTGTATCTTAAATTTTATTGTGTTTTGTTTCTTATTGACCAAAGTCTTAAGAAGTTTTGTATTATGTATTTTAACTGATTTTATTTTTATTCATCATTCATTTATTTTAGGTAAGTGGTGAGTTCTAACCCTTGTTAGAATACATACACAGAAGGCAAAAATTTATTAGACAGTATATTTTTGAGTTTTAAAAGTTAACATTAATAACAGAATAAAAAGTAAAGAAAAGTGTTTCACCTACCCATATGTCCTCCTACAATTTGGGAAATTAAAGACCATTTTTATAAGATGAAAAAGACTTTGATTTTCAATAAAATTAAGAAAGACTAAAGACATAACATGAACTCATTTGAAAAAAAAAATCACTGTAATAAGACAACATTTCTCAACTTTAAAAATAGTGTAGTATGTCAAAGGGTGAAATCCCAAACAGTGCCAGGCAGTGGCTTTAGTCTTCTAAGCAGCATGCTATCCAGAAGATTGTCTTGTCCTGCTGGAAGGTCAGGTTCTGAAGGCTCACTAGAGAGGTTTTTCCCTACAGAGAAGGAAAGAAAGAGTGGCAGAAGTTTCATGCATACTGCGAAGGTGACTTTGTTCTCAGTGTGAGAGCAGGTGGTCACAGCTCTCCAGGCTGACCTTGCTGTAAGCCTATCCATAATGCTTATTCAGGGAGCAGAAAGGCGAGTGAGGCTGTAGCCTTTTGTTCCTTCCTCATGACCTGGTAGCATGGATCTAGTGCTGACGAAAAGACAGGAGAGAACTAAAATACAGAATCTAATCCAGTACGTGTAAGTAATTTTCACAATGTACACACATAAACAAATAAAATCATGTTGTAATGCTAAGCAATGTCACAAAATGAGAGGAGACAAAGGAGATGAAATAGAATGTAAACAAAACAGGATTATACTTTTTAGACTTTATCATGTTAAAGCCAATTTCTCTAGACTGTTACTTCTAAAACGTTGTAGCCTGGTGTATAACTTTTGTCAGTTATACAGAATAGACATCATAAAGATAACATATCATCAAATATTATTAGTACAGAAAAATGTGTTAATATTGTATATTGACCCATTATTAAATTTGGTTTAGATCATTATCTTTTCCTTCATTCTCAAATTATATAAAACTATACAAATACATACACTCATTATGTAGCTACAAGTTTTGTGCTTAGTGAAATCTATTTGAAACATGTTGAAACATTTTAGGATTTTGCTTTTACCTTAACTACTTAGTTTCAGCTACATGATAATTTTTATTGTTGAAATATTTTCATCATAGCCTTATTGCTTTCATAACTTCCCTAATTTGACTTACTTGTCTTAACGTGTGATTTTGTTCTATTAAAAATGACTTTTTGGCTTCTAAAGATCATAAATGCTTCCAGTGTGATATGATATCACTTATGTTAGCCACTCTAGAACCATATGGCAAAGCTCTTTTTTGATCATTCAACTAAGATTTTGAACACTGCCTACCATGATCTTGAATGTATTCTAGTCTTTCATTGCTCCTGTATAATTTTTAGGATGAATTTTATTTTAGTTTTCTGACACTTATGCATATTTATTAGAAAATTTAACTGAAATTAAATATTATGCAAAGAGACTTTTGCATCATATATGAGACTAATGACCCTTATCTAATCATTATGGCCATATATCACATATCACTGTTACACAAGCAAGAAATTTACAGAACAGTGAGAAAATCTTGGTCAAAGTGTGTTTGACCGATTAAGTGAAAGTAATGTCATGCTTCATTTTAAAAGATCATGAAGTAAGACTGAAGAATTATTCAAATTATTAGATGATGAATATGTATATAGTTGCATATACCCCTTTGAAATGTAGGAATAATAATAATGAAAATAATAAAATAAGGATTCATTCAATTGGACTATTAAGAAAACAGTGAAATAAAGGAGAGAACCAAAGTGTTGACATCACCTCATTTTAATGCCAGTTATGAACTTTACCTGGGTGATTTCAGAGGCTCTGCAACATTTCCAAATCTTTAAATAATTGTATCTAAAGAGTCTAATAGAAAATCATGAAGCATTGGAATTTTGATGGTTTTTTTGGTAAATTTATGATATAATATAATATTTTATCTCCTCCACTGATTTGCTATCCTGCAGATCAAAACTGACTGGAAAATTTTGGGTTTTCCCTGACAGGTGACACACAAAACTTAGCTTACCAATTCAAGCTGAGTTCTGTTGGTCAAAATACCATGCAACACTAATGAGAATGATTGAAGCACATGGTGAATATGTATGATCTTGGATCAATGTTAAAATTAACTTTTCGTTCACCTAGAGTGTTTTAAATTGGGAGCAGAAGTTATGCTTTTTCTCCCTTTTTTGGTCCAGGCCCTGTTGAAGCACTAACACATTTTTGTATTTCTTGAGAAATTTAAGAACATAGCTTAACAAATAGGACAATAAACTTCAACCTTGTGAATTTAAAATTTTTCTGTAAATGTAAAAAAAAAAAGCATATTGCTATAAAGAGAATATCCATTATTTGTTATTTCAAGTAGTAAGACTGTATGGAAATCCTACTATTTGATCATTTTTCATAATTTTCATTTGATCATTTCACTGTTTCATCTTTGACTAAATATAATCAAAGACAATAGCTTACTACAAAACGAACATAAAATCACAATAAATTTCAAGAAGAATATTGCTTTCAGAATCATGAATAACAAACATTTGATTCCAGCTACATTTGAAGCAACAGTATTGTGGCATATTAAACATATTGGAAAATATCCAGCTTTGTTACTTGTTGCATCAACTGACATTATTTAAATTTAAGTTCATATTCTAATTGTTTTTTTTTAAGTACATTTTCTTGGAAAGATCTTGACACTCGATGGCATAACAGTTCCAAGTTTCAGGCTGTCAGACAGTCACATTGGCACTGTCAGGCAAAAGGCTAATGAGTCTGAGAAGGTCCTAAAATAAGGACTAAAACATTTGGGAGACTTGACAGATAGCATTAAATAAATGGGAAATAATCAGCTCTAGAGCAGTTGATTAGGAAAGAGGGCAAATTTTACTTGCAAATAGGACAGTTGGCAGGTTAACCTGAGCAGATATCAGTGCTAGTGAAATCTTATAATAGTGCTTTTTGAATGCTTGCACTTGAGATTTGACATTTTATAATTAAGTTACTTTGTGTATCGTTTCTTTTTGATGTGATGGGCTGCTTAAGAGAAAACCTTTGAAAACTACTAACATGTTTTCTGTCTATTAACTTAAATAAGTAGTTAGTCTAAAATGCAATAAAAAATCATCTTTATAGACCCCTTTTCAGCCAGCGCCATGTAACATACACCAACAGGTCTTTTATCTTTCCAATTAATAGGCTGAGAAATTGTTTGAAAAATAATTGCCATTGTACTTCCTTACTCAATGCCTTAAATATCAGAATTTTAAAGAAATCAAAGTAAATCGTACTAAAGTATTTTTATGACTCTATATTTTGTAATTTTAATTGACAGATAAAATGCTGATATATTTGTAGAAATAATAAGTGAATCTTGATTACAGGAAACTTTCTACCCTTATATAAGACTATTTCATTACAATTTGATAACCATTGTTTGATATGAACTCCACTATATGTAAACTAGGTGATGCAATTTCTGCTTTATCAGAAAAAGAATGATTAAAAAACATTAAAATTCAACAATGCAAATATTCTTAAAATATATACTTAAAATATGATATTATTTTAGAACATTTTGATATGTTATGAATAAAGTAACTTGGAAATTAATCGTGTCATTCTACACTTACAATTATGTGAAATTATGTTAATTAGGCTAACTACAATGTGTCGAACAGTAATGATTAATGATAACAATGAAAAGATCATAAAAAGTGTAATGGAATTCAAAGCCAACTTAGATCGAATATTTTACACCAAATGAAAAGAATTATGCCAATAAATGGAACAATTAAATGCTAATAAGTATACCAATAAAGATAAGTATAATGATCAAGTTTTGGATTTCCTAGAAAACGGGTACTTTAATACTGGTGACGAAAATGGAATATTATAGTATATTTATTCAATTGATGAACTTATGGTTTTCTAGGTATTTATATCAACTATTTCATTTTTTCCTCTTGGAAATTCTGTGGCAGTGCTAATTCTACTGGAAAACAAACTGAAGATGGGACATCAAACTTACAGAGTTCACAGTGACGGACGTGAAATTAAAAGGAAGACATTTTAATGGAGTAATGGAAACACAGCAGCATAAATGACATCAGTATCACTTCTATGAAATAATTATATTAAACAAGTTGATAGTCAATTCATGATTATAAACTAAGATGTAAGTCAGATACTATCTCCATTTTAAAGGTCATATTTCACTTCTGTGCTTGAAGAAGGGAATCATCCCAGATTTAGGCCACAGCTCCTTCTCTCATCTCTCAATGGCTTCTGGTAATCACAAATCTATAGTTCTTTTCCATGGTCTTTCCTGCTTAAAAGGCACAAGGTGAATATTGTGTGTACTTACCTTCTGTACGTTGTGCTTTTCACTGCGCAGCAATTGCTGAAAGACTGAAGTACAGAGTGAGCAGAAGCTCGGCGTTACAGTCGTTGCATAGCGTATGTAAGGCGCTGAGTTTGACCCACACCTTTGTTTAATTGTACAATGATAATACTTGTCTTATCCCCCACAAAATTTCCTATACCCCAACATCTATTGTAGTCTTTCAGTAAATAAGGATAAGCAATTTATTGTATAACTTTCATCTCTCAAAAATAAGGGAATTGAATGATTAAAAATTTTTACCCATATGCAATGTAAGCTACCCCTAGAATATTTTGAACATAAAGTCTCTGCATTTTTAAACGAAAGGCAATTTAATTATATTAAGTTTGCACATAATTAATTTTTGTCAGCTACACGTGTGACAATTTCCCTTTTCATCTGCCATGTAAAAATTTTTTCTGGTACTGTCATGTAAAGTGTTGAACCACATTATGGTTTGTATCGAAGTACCTCCAATCCTCATCCAGACATCAGTGGGACTTTTACAGAGGTGGTTGTGTCTAGAGTGTGTACCAGTGGGTCTATGCACGGTGCAATGCTAAGCCCAAGGACACTGAGATAAAAGGTGTGAGTGCTACCTCACTCAAGTGTCCTGGATAAGATATAAGGGGTGGAAAGACAGTTAAGGTCCCTCCCCTGAAGCTTTTGCTGTTTTCTGCCTGCTAGGAACTATTTCTCCTTTGAGATGCCCCTCTGTCATGTGCCACTGTGTCTTGGAGTCAGCCAACTATGAACTGAAAGCTATACCAAATATGAGCCAAATAAACTTTTCCTCCTTTAATGCTAGATATCAGGTATTTGGTCTCAGCAATGAGAAAAATAACTGAGGCAAAGGAGCATGTATAAAGAAAAAAGTATGTGTGAAATTGTTATCTTTTACAAGACTATGAAACTAAGGTTGGCTAATATGTTTGATGATTAACCAATAAAATAATAATTCAAGCTTAGGAAAATTTAATAGTAAAAATCTATTAATAATCTAGTTTATTCATAGCTGTATATTGATATGTAATGCAACTATGGAAAAGCACTTACAATTTTTTTTTAAATTCCAAAATATTAGAATTACAATTTTTGAAGCCTTTTTAAAAACATAATGTTAAATTTACTATGCTTTTTCCTTGTAAAAATTCATCACACTAGACTTATATGAAAATATGTAAACTCTCATTTCCAGATGAGAATATATACTAGCTAAGTACATAATATGTCAAAATTTAGGCACAAATATGAATTTTAGGTATTATATCAAACTAAATGCAATTGAACCAACACTGATATACCCTTACCTAATGTTAGTTATTGCTGTAAAGGGTATGTTAGGCATCATTATAAAATTAAAGACAGAGCTTTTTTGTATAAAACAGACCAGTTTTGCTCAATATGCACAATTTAAAAAGCACTCAGAAAGGAAACTAAGGGAAATTGGCATAATAATAATTCAGTGGTACAAAATAATCACCACTATAGAAGCTACTAGGCTGAATTCCCACTGAGGGCAAGCAGGGAGAACATGACATATATTTAACAATAAAGAACTCCCTGGCCATTCTGTACTTGGAATTGTTTTTTATACAAGTATCTTTGTGTAACATAGTTTCCTATGGTAAAATTGTGAGACAAAAGTGAGAAAATGGAGAAAGAAAAAAGTAATTTTTATATGGTGATATAGTAAACAAAAAGTTAGAATATGTTTACAAATACATATTACATCTGAAATATTTTAATTAGGTGTTTAAAAATATTTGTGTACTTACTACAACCTACCAATATTTTAAAAATTAATTATGTGAATAAATGAATGAAAGTGATATCTCTAATATGATATCTCTAAATAGAATAGCAACTTATTATAACTTGATGTTTCTAAAAGCAACTAAATTAATAGCAGTTAAAGCCCATACTATCAAAGTCTGTGCTGTTTGAAATATGCCAATATAGATTCATTATGAACAAAGTGAATATGAGAAATTCTCCAACTATACCTTAGGAATTCTCAATGATTTCTAGGAACCAAAACATATTTAATCTGACATATTTTCAGTGGAGTGATATTTAAAAAAAAACAGGTCATCTTGGGAGACTGCAACTGGTATATAACTAGGAAATGAATCACTTTTTCAGGAAGATATCTTCACTCTAATGAACACTGCACCACAACAGATAAAAAAAACAAACAAACAAACAAAAAAAAAACGGAAGCAATCTGCCAGTAAACTAATACATAGATAAAGAAAACGGGTAGCCTATAATATACTTTTCAATCATGGAAAATAAGATAGTTTGCACTTTGCAATATCATGGATGGAACTGGAGGTCATAGTATTAAGCAACATAAGTCAGGCATACAATGACAAACACTGCATGATCTCATTTATATGTGGAATCGAAAAAGAAGTTGATCTCATGCCAGTTAGGAATAGAATAGTGATTACTAGAGGCTGGAAGAATAAGAAGTAGGGGAATGCACAAAAGCTTCTTAACAGGTAGTATGTTACAATTGGATAAGAGAAATAAATTGTAGTGTTCTGTTGCACAGCAGAGTGGTTACAAGTCATAATGAACTTGTTAATTCAAAAGAGAAGAAAGACTTTGAATGTTTCCATCACTAACAATTTATAAATGTTTATACAATATATAAACAATACTCTTCTGCATACAACTGTATAAATATATCAATTAAAATAAATAACATAGATTTTAATAGATGATATAGAAATGATGCTTTTCCTAAAAAATTTCAGAATGAATTTATCTTTCTAGAAATGATGTGTTTTAGTCTCTGAACTATTAAATAATAATAGGTGTGATAATGATACTGCTAAAATGATTTTTGACATTAAAGTACAATAAGCATTCTTCATTGGCATGTCAAGACGAAATATAAATTATCATGTGTCATATCTGATAAAAATCAATAATTGTTTTTTATTTTGCATTCTAATATATCATTTTAAAAACTGCTTTCACATTTCAATAACTCTAAATCTTGATGTTATATGAGTGAAAAATGTAGCTCTTCCATGTCTCAATACTGTGTGAATTATTAAAAGTGCATACAATGTAACACAAAACAGGTATCAATAATAATTTTCACATAAACTGATTTCAGCTCTAAGGAACTATAGATATTCCTCACTTATAGACCTTTCTGTTTAACTACTGTTCAGACTTATGATCAAAAAACATAATGAAGAATTTGACCATGTGAACATGTCAGTTTCATAAATGACACAACAGTGGAAATTGCTAATCTTCTTAATTTGGAAGCTGAGTTGCAAGATCCAGAAGAATTTCTGTGATATACTGAAGGAAGGCTAAGTATGGAAGATTAGAGTCAGAAGCATAGAAATACTTAGGAGAGGAGGAAGAAGAGGAGAAGGAAGAATTAAAGTACTAGAAAATTCTCTAAAGGAGATGATCAGATGTATTCTCAAAAGTGAATTCAGCTATGGTAGAACTAAAAGTTATGCATACAAATGATGAATGATCTGTGAAAGTGGAGTGGCAGATCAGTGAACTTTTATGCTGGTGTTATGAAGCTTATGAGTCAAAAATAAAATGACAAAACAGACCACAGTATCGATACTTCTGGAAAGCTGCACCTAGGACTCCTATCACTAGTCCTTCTGTTTCTCCTTCATCATCTCCTCTCCCTGGTCCTTCTGCATTTTCTGCTCATATTCAATGACTTTGTAGGATTCAGTGAGGACTTTGTAGGATTCAATGACTAAATTTTTAGCTTTAATTCTTATTTTTATAGAATATAAAATATTATATCTGCATATCTGCATATCTTCTTTATTGAGGTATTGTATGTCTTATACATATAGCACTGTACTACAATTTTGCTGATTTTGCTGTGCAGTGCAGTACTATAGTTTTGTGTCATAATATGTTACAGTACTACATTTAAGAGTTGTTCAAATCAAAGCAACATCATCTAGTTTGAGTTTTCTTGGACCATTTGTTTGTTCTAAACATTGTAATGTATAATACTACAGACATTTTTTTCATGTATGCCCAATTCATTTAATACCCTAGTTGCAATAAGGAAACTTAGTCACTTAAAGAGGAACATTTATACCCTATAGTAATATATTTCAGTAAACAACTTTAAAATCAAGACACTATACAGTGACTTCCAAATCTCCTCAATTTGTATCACATTAATAAAATACATATCAGTACCTATTATATAAAATATTAAATAATTCATTAAAACACCAATGAATCTAATATTCAGTAATTTAACTCTTTAGTAAGCAGCATAATGTTACTTGCTGAATCATAAGATTCTGCTTTTATTTAACCCTAAGCTTGAATAAAACTCTTTGAAAATTAAAGTTATGTTTACACAATGAGCGAGTCCAAAAAGCCTTAAATGTCATAAATCCAGCAATGGCATACAACATTGTAATGTTTTTTAAAAATTGGATATTTTAAAAAAAGTTTTTGAGTTTGTCAGACAGTTCTGAAGCCGAAAGAAGTTAAGTGACTTGCATAATTAGAAAATACAAGTACTTAATTATATTTTTTCATGTTACATTCTAATAAAACACAAATTCCAAGATGTTCCAAATTTAATTACAAGTGCCAGAAGATGGAGAAAGGATAGATAAAGGAAGCTGATCAATTAATAGCTTTAAGCCAAGCCAGGAAAAATTGTTGTACGTTCTTGAATTTGGAGTGAAATCTTGATTTATAACCCCAGCAAATTGATTACCATGCACCACAGGTCCTGGCTTATTAATTAATTTCCAGACCATTAACTGCGACCTATTCAAAACCAACAATTACTTCTTTTCATGGATTGTCCTATCACAAAACTTTTCCTGCCTCATGTAATCTTACCTCTTTTATTTCTAGTGAATGTACATTTGATATAAATAACTTATGCTTTCCTTCCCTAAAGTGTCATTATAATAATGCTATTGGCTTTTTGGTTCTATAGACATAATTCCAAATGCAATCTAGCCCCCCTGCTGGAAATTGTGGAACTTATACCAGAACCTGGTCTTTTCTGCCTAGCAATATAAAAGTTCCATAAACCCTTTTATTTTGGGAAAGTCGGTCTCAAGAGTTTTGGCTTAAAAATCCCTACACTGAATGTTAAAATCTCTTTAAATTGTATCTGGAATTTCACAGCATATCATCAGACTCAATATAAAAAATACCACAGTACAAAGCACTTAAAGTTCTGCTTAAAGTTCTAAATTCTTGCTGGATTTTATATCAAATTATAAAAGTTGTCCAGAATCTAAAATCTCTGTCTTGAGGTGACCCTTGACTGTCTCGTGAGATTTGCAAACATTTTGCTCCCTTGTTCATGAAATTCCACACAATTATTTCTGCATGTTAATATAGATATAACTTGGAGCCTTTGAATTTGCATTCTTTCTTCTAGAAAAGTTTTCACTTTTTATTTTTTATCACTTAAGTTGCAACTCTACACAGACATGCCTTCTTTTACTTTGTGGTGAAAACTTTCAGTGTACAATTCCTAAAATGTGATATTAATTTTTGTTCTTCATAACACTTGTCATTTAAAATTGACACATATAAATAAATGCATTCTTTTGTTTCCATATACAGACAAATATTCGATTGTGAGAAACTTGGTCTGAGAGTGTTCTGCAAAACAAGAAACATTTCTAAGACATTTTAACTTAATAAAGGAACAATATCTTGTACACCATTGCAAGATCACAACTGGTCCTTTTTCATGACTGATATTTTCTTCCTCTCTTTGCTCTGTTGCACAAGTATTTTGAGTTACAAGCAGAATGAGTTATTCTTGCCAACAAAGGTTTTAGTGTATTATAATATAATAGAAGGTATATGATTTTAGTACTTTTAAAATTGTACTTATGCTTCATTCCTCAAAGCCTAGATTGTAATAGGTAAACATTAGGACTATGACCAATGTTCATAGAGAAAATATTTTCTCTATTTAGTTTAGAGTAGAGGATTTAGCTCAGTGGCATAAAGTAGTTTCCCTGGAGACTAAAATACACTTTAGTCACTAATAATTCAAACTTAAATAAAGATCACTAAAGTAACATTTAAAATGTTTTTATTAGAATATATCAAATACAATTATAATGTTAACCTTAAATGAATTCTTAATAAAGTTTTTATTAAACTATCTCATAGTAATCTGATAAATTAGCATAATCCCAAAGTTTCCATAAAATCAAAATATTTGATAACTTTAAGTAAAAGAATTAGTGGAACACACCAAAGAATTAAGTATTAAAAATAAAAACTAAATCTACTGGAAAAAATAGGTAGAAATCTTGAAGACATAGTTATATGCAGATACTTCATCAACAAAATCTAGTGTGCACAGGAAACAATTCAAATAATTCACAAATGGGATCTCATTTTATTAAAAAAATTTTGTGCAACAAAATAAATAACCAATAGAGAAAACTGATGACCCACAGAATGTGAAAGGATTTTAGTCAATTTCCTCTCAGAAAAAGGTTTTATATCTAGAATATATAGAGAATTGAAAAAAATCATACCCTCAACCAATTCAAAGACCCAATACAAAAATGGGCATCTGAGATGAATACACACATGTCAGATGAAGAAATGCAAATAGCACATAAATGTACGAAAAAATGTTTCACATCATTGGACATTTGAGAGGTGCAAATTAAAACAACACTGAGATTCTATCTCATCCTACAGAGAAATCAACTAATAACAAATGCTGGAGAAATGGGGGAAAAGGGAATCCTTTTTCACTGGTGGTGAAAGAATGGATGCATGCAAATAGCGTAAACATCAGTGTAGAGTTTCATTAAAAAACTAGGAATAGAGGTCTTATTAAATCCAGATATTCCTTTTTCTAGGTATCTTTCCAGGAGAATTAAAAACATCATGCCACAAATATATGTGTGCACCCTGTTTATAGCAGCACCATTTGTACTAGCTAAATCTTGGAAATAACCCAAATGTCCATCAACTGAGAAATGGATAAGAAAGATGTGGTCTTTTTATACAATGGGGTACTACTCAGTCATAAAGAGAGTAAACTTGAGACTTTCGTAGGTAAACAGATGCAACTTGAGACCATATTCGTAAGTGAAATAAATCAGACTCGCACGTGTAAACATTGCATTATATCGTTAGTGTGAAAACCTGAGTGTGTTAACAAGAACCAAAATATACAATAGATACTGTGAATTGGATAGAAACTGTCTAAAATAAAAAGAGAAACTGATGAGAAACAGGGAATGGAAAGAAAAGAAAAGAGGATATCTATTTCTTTATCTACCTTTCTATCTGTCTTGTCTGTGTATCTGTCTAATCTATCTCTACAAGATAGCTACAAAGTTGTACAGTTAAGTTTCTCTTAGTTCATTGAAGAGACAGTTTCATGCTAATATTGTTTGAACAATATTTCATACCTATGTCTTGTACACTGAGTAACTACAAAAAGATAGTGATATGCAATGTATTAATTATTGTTATTCTCCTATTAGCGTGTTTTGAAACTGTTTCCTTAAGTAGTTGATTCTTTTTAACTTTTAAAACAAAAAGAATAAAAAAAGATGTTACAGAAATGAGTATCTGAGATGAATATGTACTTCTCAGATGAATCAATACAAATGGTAAATAAATATTCAACATCACTCATCATTCAAGAAACCACTCATCATTCAAGAAATGCAAATATAAATAACACTGAGATTCCATCTCATTTCAGGCAGAAGATACTCTAGAGAGAATCAACAAAAAACTAATACTGGCAGGCTGTGGGGAAAAAAACTGTTCTGTTTTATTTATATTTCAAATTTTTTCTCTTTAAAATAACTAAAGTATATATATACACATTTTAAGTGATAACTATAGTTCAAAGACTTGTAATAGTAGATGAAATTGTACAATTATTTTTCTTTTGGTAATCATCTCTTTATCTGTCATATTACTCCTTTAACAAGAAGACATATTTGAAACTCTGAAAAAAAAATAAAGCTATGAAGCTTTTCTTCTTGAATTATTCTGTTTCTTAGTTAGAAAACTGGCTGAAAGCATTAGACCTGTGTCAAATTTTTATACATAATCATAATTTCTGACTACTAGAACACAGACCTCATGTTTTTCCAAGGCAAATTTTATTTGAGACTAAAAAATTGACCCTTTACAAAGGTTATAATTGATAAGTTGACATTTCTTTAGTAAACAATTACACAGGAGTCATTTGAGGAACACATGGAATTGAGAAATCTTTGTAGATATGGATTCTGGCCATGGAGCGCTGGTTTAAATTTCTGCCTTCTATATTTCAACATCAGTCATTAATATGGTTGGAAAAAATATGTCATCATGGAAAAAGAATATCTAGTAAAGAAATTAGTGTTTTTATGGACAATCCTGAGGCACAATAAAATACAGACAGGAATACAATACTTGGTAATATATTTCTTAAAATTTATATTAATAGTTATATGTATAAATTTAAAACTAACAGTAAAAGAATACGAATACATATATGGGAGGTAACTGTAGAATATGGGTTTAAAATATCTGAAAGTGATCAAAAAATGAAAAAAAAAAATGTAAACATTCCTGTGACCTGAGGCACTGATTGAAGGATGTCTATGATGTACCTGGTGGTATGCATTGTTAAATCTTTTGCTAAAAACTAACTTCTGAAGGTTTTTACTATATGATGAACGTTTAATATTATTAAGAACACCTTCTGATTTAAAATTCCAGGTGAATATTTCTAAAAGTCTATTTAATTCCAAGAATCTAAAATTGATGTGATTTGTTGAAAATACATAGGGCCAAGTATAGAGGAGCTGAGTAATAAGTAACAAAGTCAAAACTAACATTTTTATTACATTCAGACTACTAAAGAAGCTAGTTTGAATTCTTTCTTTCAAAGCTAATTTGCTTCATATTCTAGTAAACGCACAAATTAAACTCATGTTTGTTTGCACAAACATCTATTTTGAAATCCTGCAATAGTTTTGATTGCTTTGATAATAAATTCTTAAGGAAGAAATTTTAAAAGTATGGAGAGTATTTGCCTTCTCAGCACTTATTAAACTTGAATTATATTTTGAAATAAAGATTGACTGACAAATAATTGCCTCTTGTTGATCCTACATATGTCAAAATTACCTTACTCATTATTAAAACAAAAGAAATGTATTTTACTCTTAAACTATCCAACTCACCTGAAAATAAACTCTTACAAGAAACTGTGAAATATAAATAATTATTTCATATTAATTTTATTACTTTATTATTAGTTAAAGGGAATCTGTAAAAAGATATATAATTTTATATACTCTAAGATTCCACAATTAGAAGTGGCTAAATATATTAATACACCTATAACTATGATATGTAATTATAGGGAAAATATTAAAGATTAAATAATAATACCGTATTAAATAAAATGATCTTATATTTCACATTGGACCAACATGAAGATTATTTCATTTGCTTTATTTTTTAAATTGTTTTAGGCTTCTCTGTATTGAAAATATCAGATACTCTGGTTAAATGTAACATAAAAGCCAAAAAAATGTAAATAAATGAAAAGAAATCCTTTAAAAGTAGGAAGTCAGTCATAAAATTGAAAAGTAAAAGTATGTAAGGAGGTCTAGGAATGTCTATTAACATTAATGTTTCTGACAGCCTCCGTATAAACAGATCAAATCTATCCCCTGCTAACGTTATGCAAATTTGTCTAAAGATTCAAAGTCCAAAGATTACCAGACAGTGACGTTTTCAACCTGTGTCCTGTGCTGATCAGTTTTACCAGAAGGGAGAGGAACCGGCCGTTCATTTTCTTGGTTCTTTGTCTACTCGATTAAAACTTTCAGTCAAGACACAAAACTGCAAAAACTTAGGTAGAATTTATTGCAAAATCAATAGAGTTACACCTTTAAGTGAGAGGTACTGTAAAGGCATTTGCGACCAGTATGAGTGTAGATCTGTTTTTAGGCATCGAAGAGCTACTCATGGAGTCTATGGAACTAGTGCAATTACGACATTCACCACCATTTTACTTAGAAGTTACTTAGAAATTGAAAAAGGACTATATTTCTTTAATTGTTAGTGTTTTCTAAGGAGCTTTAATCATTTAAGAAACTTACAAAAGATGAGTTCTTAATTTAAACCAAGTTCCAGCCCAAGCCACAAGGTAAGAGGGTCTTTAAAAGAACATTTTTCTTCCTCCTGTCACTGGGCTGTGGGCTAAGGCAGCCAGAAATGCTGTGTGCCTTGCTCCAGAGTAAGATGTCCAGGTATCCAGGTGTCTGACATAAAGTACCCAATGAATGACCTTCAAATAACATTGTGCTCTCTGGGGGTCACTTTGAGTCACACCTAAGAAATTATCATGACTGCTTTATACATTCTTTGTTTGCCTCACTGACAATGAATTCTATATTGAACCTGCTCCTTTTTGTTTATGAGGCATGCTAATCAGTTTAACATGAGGCCCTACTAATCAGGCCCACCATCGGGAGTAACTACCTGCCTAACATACAGCTTCCTTGAGTGGTAATCTGACAGGTGTTGATGTCCAGAGGAATGAAACTCCAAGATCTAGGGTGGAATAATCACATTTCATGGGCAGAATGACAAGTTAGCAATAAAATCTTTCACAAAGAATGAGAATGATATAAGGGCAGACTTAGCAAAAGCTAGGCTATAACCTGGTCCTCTAACTGCTAAGAAATACTGTGTAAAAATGGAGAAAATTTAATAAGATGTATATATTATGTGACTTTTATATTCATAAAATTCATAATAATAAAATGAAATATGGCATGATTAGAAAAATAAATTCAATAAGTTATACACAAAGTAAAAGAATTTGCATATACATTCACTTAAATGAAAGTACATTCACTTTTGAAGGAAATTGAAAGGAATGAAGTTTTTTTTAAGTGAATTAATGTTAATAGGAATTTTAAGAAACAAGAAATCAGTTTTAATTATGAAACATGGACAAGTATCTGTATTTTATAAAGCCAAAAATCATTAGTATATTGAAAACATGAAAAAATTAAATGGCCATGTATGAAAATATATAATAAGATGAATAATGATAATATATTTAACATGAGGACACTACTATACATATTATAATTAGAGTTTTAATAAAGTATATATAGGGAAAGTAAATGGAAAATTATCATGTTATACATATACTTTCATACTAGTTTTCTGTATTAGTCATAGTTTGGAATGAGTAAGTATTCTGTATTAAAAACTAAAGTGTGACATAAATCCACATAAGTTAGCTACCTCTTTCATAAAGCAACAATTTTCTTTCTGTATGTTATCTTTAAAAAATAACTCTGAAATTGTTCTTGAACATTAGCTGCTTGAGGGAAACATTAAACAAAAATTTCAGGACTATATTCAAGATGAACAGATGACCAACGAATATTAAAACTGTGTTGCCTAAAGGAAAAAGAAAAGGTTCTTTCTAGGTTACAAATCTATATAGGTTCTCGGGAGAATAAATTTATCCTCTGTAATTGAGATGGAAAGGGGAGCAAGTACCTCGATACTGGCAATTAATTGGGGTCCTAAGGTGAATTTATCTTTTCTACTTAGCTTATCTGCAAAGATATGATTCATGGTGCATTTTAGTCATCATACAACTCATCAGGAATCAGAGTTTCAGACGTTGGTTTTGCAAAGAAGTGACTGCTTCTTTACCTCACTGGTCAAGTGGCTACATCATGAAGCGTTTAGAGCTCTGAATCATTTGTCCAATAAGCACATCTGTGAGAGGCCACAGATACAAGAGCAAAATGAGATTATAGGGTCCGAAATATTCTTACAAAAAGGTATCGGCTTTTAACTGCATATTTCACATAATGGTTAAAAACTCCATAAGAGACTAAGATGCGAATTCTTTCTGTCACAGAGCTAGAATGCTTTGTGTATATTAACAGTGTGCTTTCCTTGTCTCATGTTGGTGTTTTACATAGACATTCTGAAGAAGGAATTTAACAGTTCAGAATATAGTTTGTCTTAGTTCACTGAAAAGAAAGGTTTGTACTAATATTGTCTGGACAAGATATTATGCCTATGTTTTGTACACTGAATAATTACTAAGAGTACAATAATACACATTGTATTAATTATTATAACTCTCCTATTAACCTGTTTTGAGACCTTTTTTGTAATTTTTTTATTTCTCTTTAAAAATAAAACAAAATTAAGATCCAAGTAATTATGCTTGCTATTTGTTGAATCTCTTGTTTTCAACTATTCTTAGAAGTAGCTTAATTGAGATATTCAAACTATGAATAAGTAGTTAATGGCACAGTGATTTTTAACTTTTATACCAGAGACAACACAACTAATGAGTACACATTTTTTACTACTGAAATACCCTGTTGAATGTAGTAAGTCAATTATTTTTACTTAGATGTAAGAGCAATGTACCACTGCAAATTTAAAGCTGAAAACATAGTTCAGAGCTCGTCTTAAGCTTTGGCTGGTATAAATGCAGCTACTGAGAATTCACTAGTATACCCACTTACCAGGCAGTTATTGACTAAGTACTTACTACTCAAGTTCAGATGTCAAGCAAAACACTATATACACAAATATTTATATTTATAGTTTATTCTAACATACCTAAGAAATAAGAAGTGCTTGCCACTAGAAGATACATTAGACATTTACTTACCCTAGTTATCATATTAATATCCTTAGACACAAACAAGTGAGTTTAAAAATGCAGAAATTGTAGCTTTTGAGGATGACCTAAACATAAGTAGTTATGGAAAAAAACAAGACCAGTGGGTAAATTATAATGAACAACATCTGACAGCCATTCGTATTATTACTCCACTAAATCCAGAATGAAGAGTTTGTCCACAAACAAAGTGTATTTGTTGCTTTTGGTCAAATCTATGCTCAGCAATTATGGGCTTATGACTCATTTTTAAAATCCAAAGAGATGGTATTTATGAACGTTGAACAAACCTGAAATAGCAATAAAAGCAGCGAGGAGGAGTATTACACCAGAACTTGGATTACTGTCACCCTACAAGAGAAATGTAATTTTCACTAAGCCTTTCTAGGCCATGGAAATAAAAAGAGGCGGGTAGTCAATATTGATGTGGCAAATTGTTCTTCATTTAAAGATGCTTTTAATATGAATATAGCTTTATAATCCATCAAGTAAAAATGACACTCAGAGATAAAAATAAAACATCAGAACAAAACTTGTCTCTTCTTTCCTGTGAATAAATTTACATGTCAGTCAAGTATCTGTCAGCGCATGTGCTGAATGAGTGGCATGTCTTAAGTAAGTAAAAGCAGAAAGGGAGTAACTAACAAGAATAACTAAAAGGAGAAGTAGTGAAATTGACAGACTTGATGAGTGAGGATTCTTCTCTACACACAGAATGTATTCACTTAGAATAATGCCTCCCAGCAAGGAAAGAAATAGTGACAAACTACCAATTATGATGCAGGGAAATGTAAACAGAATGCAAATTCTGATGTGTGAATCTCTCTGATGAAGGATTCCAGAGTATGTGGTAAGATTTCCTTTCCACCTGTGAACTAGTGATTCATCAACATTTCATTAATATTCATTGACATTGTTTTCATGACTTTTTTTTAGTGGGATGACAGACTGCTTTCACTCACTTAAGCAAGATTTGGAGAATACACTCTACAGAAGGCTGATAACACTTTTTTTTTGACAAAGAAAAAGCCTACCTAGACATAACTGCACATGGGGTAGGTCCTGTTATGAAGTATATTCATAGTCCAAAAAGTTTTAGTTTTCCAGAGGTTCACATGGTACCATCATAGCAATAACCTAAATTAAGAGGCTGTACATTTTTATTAGAATGCTTAATTTTAAAATGATGGTTTTGTTTTTTTCTACTTATAATTCAATAACAAGAGTTTTCTTTGAAAGGTGATTTTATTTGAAATTTAAAGATGAAACACTACATATTTGTGCACATTTTTGTTACATTTGTAAATGTGTCCTCTTTATCAATACATTAAAATGTGTCATGATAGCAAATTTCATATTTAAAATATTACTGTCATTAACTAATTGTTGTTTAGCATGTACCAAGATCTGTCTAATTTTTTTTTTTTTTTTTTTTTTTTTTTTTGGTGGGATGTTGTTTTTTTTCATTTTATTTTGGAGACAATCCTTCTGCCTCAGACTCTCAGTTGCTGGAGTTACAAGCATGCACTACCATTCCAAGCTTAAGATCTGTCTACTGTTTTGCTGGATTATATTCTTTAACTTCACTAATAACTATTTAAGGTAATGTTCAGTTAATATTATGCTCCTTCACTAAACATTTTCTTTGTTTAATTAAGGATTACTCCTGTTTTCCCTTAAATTTCTTTAATGTCTAATATCTTAATGAAAATCAACTGATGACTAGAGATATATCTTGATCTATTTGTCTCATCTCTCAGAGTTATGACTAGGGTAGATTCTACTCTGCTTCAAAAATGCAGAATAAAAACAATTTTGAAATCAACGAACATTATTTAAGTGCCATCTTCATAACTGAAGTTATGCTTTTGGCTACAGCTAGCAAACTACAAATCAAAGTTGACTCAAGCAATATTGTTATTGCACCTTGTTACGTAACAATGTTTGCAATTCCAGCATTAGTTAATTGAGAAGTAAAACGATGTTATCATATATTGAGTTTTCTTTGTTTTTCTTTTTTCCCACTCTTTTATCTCTCATCATTTGTTCTGGTATCCTCAATATGTTTGGTAGGTATTCTGCTTGCAGTCTGAAAACTTCTAACATTCAAAGTGTAACCAAACATCATATCTTCTAGATCTTTTGAGGAAACTCATAGCAAATACACTTTCATGACTCACTGGAAAGCAGTGTTTCAGAACCTCAGTTTCATAGCTCATAACTATTCTACACTTTCCTGTTTTTATGTAGTTTTAATACTTTTTATCTCCCTGTGCTGAGATGTTGTTTTGACACAACTAGAATATAAAATGTATTTTGGAGTAGCAAGAAACAAAGTGAATTTCTAAAATACAGAGTAACTAACAATTATTGCTGTAGAAAATCATAGAATTAACACTGAAAAATAATATAAAGTTGCATCACTTTGATAAATTATGTTATAGTATTTTTCTGTTGAGTATTATTCTACTTAGAGATATCATTTTGTGTTGGAGGGATTCCATAGGAAATACTATTAAAATAATTATATGTTCCATTTTATCAATGAGATGTCTAATTTCAAAACAAAACAGATTTTATTTTTTAAATTAAAAACAATCTAAAATATTAGTTTACTTAAATTATAATAAATACACATTTTTCAGCCTCAATAGAGATAAAAAATAATTCCTTGAAAAACTACCCATGCATATCTTTTTTGCTATCATGAACAATACACGTATGGTCTATATTTTGCTTTAAATCTAATTCAGAATCTATATATAAATATTTTAACATTATTACTTTCTACTGCTAATCTATTGCTTTTGAAATATTGTAACTATTTTGAATATTTTTAAAATAGAAGACAAAGATACTTTAAAATGTTGTACCATCTCTTGTTTGGAAGATCCAACGTGAAAATTATAGAGGGAAGATGTGAAGTATGCATAGTCTGTTCACTGTTACTATAGCAAAATACCACAAACTGAATAAATGCTGAAGGAATTTTTTTTTCTCATAAGTCTGGAGACTAGACAGTCTAAAAGCACGGTAGCATCATTTGTTTATTATATAGTAGGATCTTGGCAGAATACAAAAAAGGCAAGAAAGGTGAGAGTTTGAAGAGATAGATATTTCCTAATGAAAGGTGCCTACTTTCTTAGTTAACACACTCTTGTGCCAGTGGCATCAATCATTCATGTTGGGGGCTTTCACGATCTAATCACCCCTAAAGTGTCCCACTTTGCAATACCATAACTATTGCAATTATAAGTCATTGTGCCTTTTGGACGGAACACTTAAAGTGTAGAAAACTGTTATTTTTGATGACAAGAAGATATTTATTATGAGTTTTTGGAAAAATATTAATATTGAGCATAGGAAGTATTAAATATTTGGGTATATTCAACATGTTAGGAATAGCAGATAGATGTGCATATGGGCAGAAGAGTTCTGGGTATTAATTTCAAGGCAATTTAAAGAAAATGCTTTTCTTTAAATTTTGTATTTTGAGACATAGTTTCCTTGAGTTGACAAATTGTCCAGGCTGGGCTTGAACTCATAATCCTTCCGTCTTATCTTCCCAGCCTAATGAGATTATAAATTTGCCCTACTATGTCCAGGTTGTTAGATATTTCCTTCCTATCTCAAATGATCTAATGTCAAACATAAACAGAGGGGTGCAACCCATTGCCAGAGCATGTACTTAGCATGCAAAAGTCAAACGGATGTGTAATAGTTTATTTCATGCACCATTATTTTAATTACTCAAAATTTTTGGAAATTCTAGCACTCAAAATAAGTACCATTGTAACATGTTTTAAAAATATTTTTAAAGTTGTTTTTGTCTACACCTAATCTGTACACATATTGCTGATATTAGTAGGTATATTTTAATCTCACTGAAAAATCTCAGGAGGCTGAAGACACTGCTGCCCTTATCCAACAACATGGCGACTGATTTTAAACAAAATCATGTTGGTTTGTTCCAACCAACCAAGATCCATTGCTCTGGAGAAAAAGAAAAAAAAAAAAAAATAACAGGAAAATAGCAAAATGTTATTTCTTACGACTTATCTCTGAAAAATGTGGGTCAAAGTATAACTTAAAAGTATGTGCCTCAATAAATTTTCATTTTATCACTTTATTTTTAAAATTGCATTTTAAACGTAGAAAAACTGACATTAAAACCATTACAAGACAAAACATTTATTGTAAATGGTTGAAAAGAGAAAATAAAATTCTGTCATGCCTGATTTAAAAGGCACCATCCAATCTACTAAGGCAAGTAATTCATGTGAAAAATTAGATTTTAAGCTAACATATTTTATCTTCCAACACATTCACAATTTCCATGTAGTTATACATATGCCGCCTAAAACATATTCCCTTGAAAATAAAATACACTCACTGTAGGAATAGACTCTTATATAAATTTAGGAGGAGGAGACCCAGAAGCTTAACGAATTCTTGCCTTACAGGGGGTGTTTCAAGCACTCACATTGTGCTTGGTAGCCTTTGATCTCCTGTGAAATTTATATTCATGACAGTCTAACACAGAGAAGAGTGAATAAAATGAAAACATAAAGGACAATGGCCCAGGGGAAGTATAAAGTTACAGTTGTATTTTAATATCATTTTTCTACATAACAACAGTAATAATGTCCTAGATTTCAATTTCTTTTCCCATTTAAGTGCCTCAAAGAACTTAGTAAAGTCAAAGAAGCCTGCTGGCTGTGCAAGTTACTCAAGTACTATTACCTATTTTATAGGAAGATAAATCAATGTATAGTGAAACTTAGACATTATTCCAAACACAATATCCTTTACCAGCTGAAAACCTTTTTATCCATATCAAGTTCTGTCCAAAGGGTACTTGAGTCAGGAAATACTACCGTGAGAAATTAGTGGATGGATAAACAAAGATGTTCACTTGGAAAAGAAAAACAGTGGTAACTATTCTTTTTCTTTGGTAAAGTAAAAACAGAGAAGAAATTATCAGGAACTCTTAGATGTTTTACTACAATATTTTGTCCATTGAACAACCTATTATAATGAGTAAGATATAGCAGGGTGACTCAGTCATGGAGATAGTGTTTTTTTTCCTTAAAAATAAAAGAGCTGGAAGGTAAGTGAGGACATACATTGAGATCACTGCCATGAAACAAAGAAAAACATGCCCAAAATCAAAAGGAACAATTGCCAAAATATGCACTTAAAGTGTAATAAAAAATTGCACACTGGAGTAATATTTAAGTATATAGAAAAGAGTAACACAGCAGGTCATTAAGTAGAATTTGCAAGTAAAAATATGTTAAGCTTTGATTACAAAGAGAAGAAAGGTTTATTATCTTTCATATGTAATATATTTGCTATAATGGCATTATAAAATAACATGAAAGACAGAGATTATCTTGGTTACTTATTTCTTGTTGCTGAGACAAAATACCTGACCTCAAAAAATTAAGAAAGACAAGGGTTATTAACTTACAGTTTGAGGAAGTTTCAGTCAATACTCAGCTCTCTCCAAGGCAGAGTGGTATGACTAAGGGGCAACTATTCATGGGATCCCAAGTGACAAGCATGAAAAGGGAAAAAGGGAAAAATGGGAAATGCATGCCTTCTTGTTTCTCTTATATTGTACACTAGCTACTGGCCCCTGGGAATGCAGTGCTCACATTGCCAATACCAGTACTAGACAACGAACCAACAACAAATGCTAGAGTCAGCCACATTCCAAAGGCTGACCCCTATGATGGCATGAGGCTTTGGGGGGACATTTAAACACAAACCATAACAGTGAAGTTTACGACACTTACCTATTTACTTGACAATATCATGGTCCCACTATAACATCTGTATTTCAAAATGCTAATATTGATGATATTTTCAATAATTAGGATTAGAAAATGAGTAAATCCTAACAAATCACATTCTAGAATGTAAATTATATATAAAGTATGCTGCTGGATAACATCTGTAAACCAAGTTTTTTGCAGATTTTTGTATTGATTAAAAAATAACTCCCATTTGTGCTTAGTACATTTCATCAGAAACCTCTCTTTGCAAGATATAGTATACTTAACATTTAACCTCTCTGATTTTGCAAACATTTGCTTTCTTTAAAATTAGTTAAAATAAACATGGTTTAACTATTAAGCCTTACAATTTTAATATTTTATTTTATTTTATAGAGAAAAGTAGCATTTGTTTCAGAAGTTTGAGAATCAAAGGAGAAAGTATCAAAAACATTGGATAATTTTAGTGTACTCACACAATTAATTTTAATCTTAGTTACTTCCCAACGTGCTATTAAAAGAACCCAAAATTTCCATAAAAGCTTTTGAATTCTCAGCTTGTAAAGACTCCACTTCTATTGTTATAGTCCTTAATTTCAGAGCAGTCATCCTCACTATGTTTCTCTGTTTCCAGCATTACAATCATGGAGTACATTTCTTTCTGTTATCATCATAGAAGACATCCAGGCTCACATACACATACACAAAAGTAGTGGAACGAATTGTTTAACTAATTATTTAGAGTATGGTATATTACAACAAATGTTTATTTGAATGAACTAACAAATGAGGAACTCTACTCTTTGGCAAAGGCTAAGTGATCTTCAATGTGTACCAAGATCTGAATGCTCCTCATGTCAACTTTAGCTTCTTGATACTTTATTCATTAAGGATTAACAAAGAGACTTTAAAGTAAAACAAATGTAGAAATGATCCTTGCTGTGATGTTGATGTGGGATTTGAAGTAATATAATTTCACATTCCCATTGGTGGATAGCCAAGCATATCTTTATATTCCTTTTATGAGTTTCTAAGTAAATATTAAAGATAGAATGGGATTTCCTGGGGGTCATACAGTAAGTATGTAACAGAGAAGAAATTAAAACTCAGGTCTTCACGTCTCAAAATCTATGATCTTTCATCATCAACTGTTTCAATTCTGCTTCTTTGACTATTTCCTTTTTCTGTCTACTGCAATATGAAAAGTACTTAAGAAATAGTGATGAGGGACTCTTTCAAAATTGAGCTGAGTAATTTATCTTTTTGTGGTGGTTAGTTATTGTGTTTTTTTTTTTTTTTTTTTTTTAGTGTTCTGTTCCTTATAGTTATTCTCCAGTGATCAATGACCTTCTCTCCATGCTTCATTGCAAACTACAGTCGAGGACAAGAAAGTACCAAGATTTTGGCTAATCAGTCACCCAAGATTGCAATTGTTAATATCAAGGATAATTTACTTATGCTTTGAGTTTCTTAGTATACCTTTTGTGTAAAAAAATCGTAATTTATTTCTAATTACTATTTTTTATGGTAAGTTTAAATAACACCTTTATTAACCTTCTTATTTTTATTTCAACTAATCTATATTTGTTACTTTCTGAGGAAAATAATTATGTCAAATAAGAAAACACTTTTATGATGCTTCTGGTTTTCTTTGTTTCAAACATACTTTTTTTCATTGGGGAGAATACATCATTTAAGCCAACTAAAATATTTTGAAATATTGTTTCTGGACAGGATACAAAATATAAAGTGGATTAAAGATATTTTAGAAAGTTGAAGAAAGACTTAAAATTGCCTGTTAATTTCAGTCACAAAGTTTTAAATACTTAATTTTTAAAAGAAAGAATAAATTGAATAAATTCAACCTACATTTTAAAAAATTATAAAAAAATAATTCCAGAAAATGAACTAAGTCAAAAGAAGTAATTGAGCGGATTCATATTTGAATTTAGCTTATAAAAACAGCAACACTATCTGAATGAACAAAAGCAGATTCAAAGGTCAGCACTGTAAAAGGAAATTATATATCTGGAATACTATTTTGGAGGACAATATCTATTTCCTTATAATACTGAAAAACTTTAGGTATCACTTGTTGAATAAAATTACATATAGTCATATATGCAATCCTGTTATTCTGTATTGTTGGTTTCTAGGGAATTTGAAAATTGATTTTATTCACTTGGATTATATTTTTCTCAAATTTCATACTTTTGTTTGGTAAGAATATGATTTATGTAGTATACTTTGTACATGTTACAGATGCTTGAAACTTTTCTGTAGTTTGCATATTGCTTTTTTGTTTGTTAAAATCAAATATTGTGATCATATGTAATAAATTTATTCTGATGATTGTACATTAATATTGTGATCATATGTAATAAAGTTATTCTGATGATTGTACATTTCTACATACTGTGAGCTGAACTGTAAATTTTGTTCTTGTTTTCAAAGGAAAGTCATGTTAACATCTTCTATACTTACAACTACCTCCCAGAGGGTTATGGATTCTATGAAAACTTGAATGTCAAAAATTTATGCTTCTGTTCACAGCCTACCGAATTCCTTACATTAGTGGTGTCTCTTATATGGTTAGGAAACTATTAGTTCAATTTTCACACTCACAGCCATCCAGACTTGAATTGTAGAAATAATTACTTTTGCTCAATTCTCTCACTCCTCATTTCCAATCTACTTCCAAGTCTTGTTTATTCCAGCTTTACAGTTTCTGTGTGTAATGGGTAATTTCATTTTTTTTCTGCTCAATAAAACCTTAATTTACTCTCATCAGTAGTTCTCACTTGGGTATTGTTATTTATTTCCAATTTTTTAAAAAAAATTGATCATGCACTTTAATAAAAACAGCAGTTAATTGTTTAGCAAAATGCTAGATTCTAATGTGTTTTCTCTTTTTGATACTTAAGAGTTTCACAAGAGAAGTATTATATTTCATCTATTTTCTACATTTCAATCTCAAAAATCCTAAACTCTCAAAGAAAGGAGATATTTCCACTACATTTGAACTGTCTGAATCTGACCTAAATCAACACTGTCAAACGAAAACCATAAGCTCTCTCTTATCTGTGGGGACGTGTTCCAGGGACCCTAGTGGATGCACTAAAACCTACATACACTATAATTACTACCATCGACTACTGTGACCATGTGTTATTATACTGAAGAAAGGGTTGATTTGTGTCCTTAACAAAACAGAGTAAATAGATTTGTGACAGATTTCATTATACTCAGGTAAGCATATAAATTAAAATTTAAGAATTGTTTCTAGAATTTTTCATGAAGTATTTCTAGACCATGGTTGACAGTAACCAAAGTCTCTGAAATGTAACAAATATCCTTCAGATAAGAGGAAAATATTGTTTAATGCCACTTTAGAGTAATATCAAATCAAACTTCAAGTATTCTGATAAAGACAACGTACCACCTAAACCAATGAGCAGTATGCCGTTCTTGAATGATTAGCATACTCAAGGCAAATTTTGTTCTCTAGTCTTCTTTACTATATGTCCTTTGATCATTCAAAAAACATGCATTTGCATTCCCTTTCATATGTTTTTGTACAATAAATACTTTCTAAAATCAAATTTTTCATGGATAAAGTTAAAATTCTCCACCTCTCTCCTTCAGAACTGCCTTCACTTTCTGAATTCTTTGACTTTGTTACTTAGAAACTGTCATGTGATATTATCTAATCTATTCTAATGGAAAGTTAGCTCCTTCAGACAGTACACTGAATCCTCAAAAACCGATGATTCAGTTTTGGACAGAAAGTATTAATAGTTCGTAACTTAAATGATTTCAAAATAAAAATGTAATAAAATATAAATATAAAAAGTGGGTATCAACATAATACTAAAATATATTAATATTGCTAGCTATTAACCTCATCAAGCAGTAGGTGAACCTTCAAAATCTTATAGACAAAATGTTGTGCACTTCAATATTTTTATAATTTCTATAAAATGGAATTATTATTTAAATTAATACTTGCTAATTAAAAGCTAAAGGAATTCAACCTAAATTAAAATAATAAGGTTCCTCTAAATCCAAGACTTTTTGATACCACCCTTTACCTACTAGCATTTAACTTTAAAACAGCGATACAGATTTAATTATATGTTTGTCTCTAAGGGATGCATTCATATATCAGTTTTCATTTCTTGAGGACAGATCATATGCAGTTAACTTAGAAACCACTGAAAATCAATTTTTAATGGAAATATTCACATAACCTTAACTTCAAAAGAGCAAAAATGTAGGTATAATGCCAAGTGGCAGGTAACTAACTATAAGTTCAATTTTATGTTCGTTTGATACAAGATTATGTCACCCATAAGTAAGTGAACAGTTCCACACAAGTCACACTGAACAGAAAATTATGAGTCATGAAAATTAATAGATCCAGCATTGTGTCTATGGAGGCCCTCAAAAAAAAAAAAATATGGTCTGCTTAACACTGAACAACAACATAAAGTGCTAAAAAAAAATACACTGAACAACAACAAAAAGTGCTAAAATAATGTTGAATATTTAAGTGAAAACCAGAAAAGTAAAGAAATGCAGAATTAAGTTGAATTTCCATCATTAACCATACTAGTCAACATAGAAAAGTGCTTTAATATAATGTATCAGTTACCTCAAAAATCAGCAAAAATACTAGAACAGAACTTTAACTCTACTTCATGGTAATTTATTCTTATGCTCATGCTTCTGGATTTCAGAAAATGTTTTTAAAATACTTATGTGAATCTATTTTTCAACATACTTAAATATAAATTATCCTGCTTATTACCAGCAGTTAATAATCACAGTTGCAAATATTATGAATTTCCATCTAAAGAGTCCAAATTCCTTATTTAGAGGTCTGTCAAAGTTTAGTTTATTAACCAAAATTTTACAGAGATAGTAAAGATAAGAAGTTGTTATAATTACTTTAAATAAGTCTGTTAAACTGTAAGATGTACTTTAAAAAATAATCTGTATCATGAAAAATGAAATAATTCCGTCATTACTTTTAAAATTATCAATTGAGAATCTGTGGTTTATTTTGTTAATAATTCAGAAAATTTTTATGGACAATAGCTATTAGTTCATTAAAAAGAATCATATTACAGAAATAAATGTAAATAAATTAATTTCAAAATATTCACTAGTTTTCAGACGAATTTGAAAAAGCATGTTTTTCTTGTTTAATTAATTTTTAGTTCCACATTTTATTGCAGTTTGTTTTTAGACACTATAGTTCAATCACACACATACAAAATATGACATTTCCTAGAGCATTTCATTTCTTGTGTGGAGAAGTATTTAACAAATACATTAATGATAAATACGTCATGCTTTAGGTATAGAGATATAGAAAATTTTTTGGTTTGATAACAGAAAAATTTATGGAAATTTAAAATGTGTTTTAAAGAAAAATATGAATTTCCTGCATTAAAAATGTTTGTGTCTTGATATAATAACTTAGGATTCTGTTTACTTATAAGCATTGTGGTGGCAACAGTCTTTCATTTTTTCCAATTTTGTTTATATACTAAGACAATTTCTAGTACATAAAAATGACTAATTTTTAAAAAATGAAATCTACTTTTCAATATCAACTTCCATTTTTCAGTGATAAAGTATGTTTGAAAATTCAGTCCTGTCCTTACTACCCAGAGGAAAGAGTGAACTATTTAATCTTACTGACACATTTATAACTAAAGCTTCTAGTTGCTTGAGGCTCAAGTTGAAATCCCCGGCCTTTCTACTATAATGTCAGTTAATCTTCACTGCCAGTTTTATTCTAGACTGAACATGAATTAATTTTTCCAGCATTTATCATCAAGGAGGCTGTTTTACAAAAAAAGCAACATAGTGTGTGTGATTGAAAATGAATATCTATAATTATTAGTTATTTCAGAATATATTTTTATACTTAATTTAAAAGCAAAGATTTAAATTTTTTATTAGTAATATTTTTTGAGTATAATATTTAACCAAAAGTAGGCTTAAATGGAAACAAATTAAATAGTCTTCCATGGAACAAAATAATCTTCAAAACTTCATTTACTTTTTAGAACTTTCTACTTTGCTTTGGGCAATATACAGTTCACAAAGCACCTGCACTAAGCAAACTTTTGATGCTTCCCTTGTTGCTGGTGTATCATTGTTATCTTATTCTGAACTTCTTTACCCACATTATACAAGCCTCTTTTATTCAGTAAATTGTTTTTCCTTTTCTCTCCAGTCTTCTACTTTAGACCTCTAAATCTTCAGAAGGTATTATGATGCTTAGGCTTCAACTTCAATCTTGGAGACAACCAAAATGTCCATCAACCGCAGAGTGGATGAAAAAGATTTTTATGCAATGGAATATTACTCAGGTATAAAAGAGGATGATCTTGAAGCCTTCATATGTAAATGGAGGCAATTTGAGACTATCCTCATAGTGAAATAAGGTGGAAAAGAAAGTAAAAGAAAGTGCTCTAAACAATATAAGTGCAAGAAAATGATCCTTAACAGAAACTAATAATAAAACTCCAAATACTGAGTGTTGCTATTGGACAGTAAAAGATATTGTTAATGATTGCCCATAATTATAAGGTGGTGACACAGCGTCAACTTCTTACTATAGCCTCTATGCTTAAAATTGGTTTTGGCATAGGTTCCCAGGGAATTGTCTGGAGATTCATTATGCATTATAATAGAAACAAAAAGCAAATAAAAATGCAAATTTAAAAAGTTTTAAAAAGCAGAAATAGAGTTGAGTCATTTAATTTGTGAATCCCCCACCATTTTTAATTTTGCTAGAGATGGAATTTGTTTACTTAGTTGCTACATTTTTGGAGAAAATATCTTAGTGGAATAATTCTTCTCAGTTTTTATTTTGATTCTTTTTTAAATTGAGAGTCCGGTGAGTCTCATTGTAAATTATTTTATAATTTTGCTGGAAATGTACTTATATTTTTATTTAAAGACTCACATCTTAATTAGAAAAATATAATTGTAAAAAGTGTATATAATACAGTTTGCTGCATTATATATAGGTATAGTGTGTAATAATCAAATAAGAGAATTTATTATGGGAATTGCCTCATATATTTATCATTTTGTTATTATAAGTACCTTCAGAATCCTCTTTTCTAGATATTTTAAAGACAATATAATGTTTTTAATCATAGTCATCCCGCAATGCCATAAAATACCGTAATTCCTTCCTTCCGTATAATTCTAATGTTGTAGGAGTGGCAGATTTCTCCGCACAGCCTCCTGATATATACCACCCCAACTTATAGTGACCACTTTTCTACTCTGCTTCTGTATACTAGAAACTCAAATAAGATCATATCATCTTTTTTGATTATACCATTTTTACATGAAGAAATATTCACCATCCCTGATCATTTAAGAAATGAAAATTAAAAGAGCATTGAGATTTCATCTCAATGAAAGAAAATTCATTTCATTTCTGGATAGAATTGCTGCCATCAAGAAGTCAACTTTATCAGTTGGCAAGGCTGCGAGGAAAAAGGAACTCTGCTCCACTGTTGGTCGGAGTGTAGACTGGTGCAGCCACCATGGAAATCAGTATGGAGATTCTTTAGAAAACTAGGATTGGAAGTTCCATTCAACCCAGCTATTCCTCTCCTGGGTATTTTCCCAGGAAAATTGAAAAGGTCATGTCACAGTGACCTATGTGCAACCATGTTCATAGCAGCACAATTTATAATAGCTAAATCTTGGAGACAACCAAAATGTCCATCAACCGCAGAGTGGATGAAAAAGATTTTTATGCAATGGAATATTACTCAGGTATAAAAGAGGATGATCTTGAAGCCTTCATATGTAAATGGAGGCAATTTGAGACTATCCTCATAGTGAAATAAGGTGGAAAAGAAAGGAAAAGAAAGTGCTCTAAACAATATAAATGCATGTATGTCTAATTGTGTAGAATTCATAACCACATCATTGGTTTTTTTTTTTTTTTGATCATTAAGCATAAACTATTTGCAGTCTCACTATTAGAATGTTCACTTTGTATGCTTTAATTTTGTAACTTGAACAACTGTTTCTAAGAGGACAATATGTAATTTATCAACTAGTGATTTCTTAATGGTGTTTTTGAAATTCTGTATTATTTCTACCCTTTTTTCTGTTTTGCTTTTTTTTCCTCTTTCAATAAATTAAAAAAATATATCATTTTGTCTTTCTGTGCCTGCTTTACTTACCTAACATAATGTCCTCTATCTTACTCCTTGGTACTTCCAAAAGTAGATTGTCATTTCTCTTCTGATTTAATATTACAGCATTCTATAACTTATTCTCTATTTACATATGTGATATTAAATACATTGTATATAAATATATACATATATTATGTATAGAGAGATATAAATATAGATATATAGAGAGGTTATTGCAAGAGTACTACAATAAATGTGAGAGGGCAGATCATTCTATAAATTGCTAATTTAACTTCCTGTGGATATTTCCTAAGTAGTGGAAATAATAATTCATAAGCAAATGCATTGGTGGTACAGTACTCCATCTAAATATATTGAAGGGAGGTGTATGAATCTACCAAAATTGACATATTGGGATTATGAAATTTTTAGATCACTCTCATCATCATCTGAGTCAGTTTGAGTTCTCTGAGGAATAGATACCCAGGTTATATTTGATGTGAGTGAGATTGCTCTACAAATGTCTGTGAAGAACTAGATAAAGGAGAAGATACAATTTGGCTGGGTAGGAAGAGTCCCACACCCTAGCTCAGATTTAATATGTGATCAGATCATTATGAAGCTAGGAAGAGAAATAACACCAAGTTATACAGGAGTGGATCACCATTATTACTCATGTGGTGCTTATTCACTGGGTGGGAGCAGCTGTTTAGAAGCAAAGTCTCATTTTGGATGCATTTTATACATCTATAGAGAAACCGTGTAGCCATGCTATGCAATCATATTCTTGGTAACATACTCTTTTAAATTAGCTGAGCAGCGTATTTTATACTACTACACAGAAAATGACTAAGAAGAAGCATATGACACATAGTTTTTAATATTCTGTTATCTTCATTGCTGTGATGAATATAAACCATTATATATGTGTCAAAACACATCAAAATATATAATAACAAATGAAGAATTTATCTGCAAATGATTTAAGATACTGATTTGTAAAAAATAGACATATTTTACATTTTTTACCTTTGTTTTACAGTGGACCATATACTATTAGTATGTCTTTGTTGTTGTTGTTATTTTGTTTTTGTTTTTGGTACTAGGGATTGAACTCATCATCTCACACTAGACAGGCAGGCATTTATTCTGCTAAGCTAAACTTCCGTCTCCTATTAGTATGATTTTCTGATCATTTTGTAAGTCACTATTTTCTCATTCTCTTTTTTCTGAAGAATATATTTAGTGGTTTCCTTAGTAAAGGCTTATTAGAAGAAAATTTGTAACTTTGATCTGAAAAATATGTTCAATCTCTGATTCTTAAATTACTATTACATGGATTCAAATTCTAGATGGACAGTTATTCAGATTATATTATTTTGAAAGCATTGTTAACCTACCTTACGGTATTTATTGTTATAAATGAAAATTTATAACACTGTCAGTTTTTATAAAGCAGTCATTTTACTTTGTTGTATTACTTTATTCTGATGAGTCTCAAAGTAAATTATTATCATAATCTCTGCTGGAAACTTACTAATATTTTAATTTGAAGACTCATATCTTCATTTCTGAAGATGTTCAGATTCTTTTACATGACTACTTTTCCTCTCCCTTCTGTTCATTATATTTCTGAGGCTCTCAACTTAGTGTTCTTAATTGCAAGCAAAACAAACAGCTTGATTATGGCAAAAAAATATCACCAGGGAAACGAAAATCAGAAAATGAACCAAAACATGGGGAACCAGTCAAAACACATTACACAAGCATACCCACTGAGTAACCCTGGAGACAACATCTTCCTTGGTGACTTAGCATGAGCTACAGTACAGTGTAGCCAGCATCTTTAATGAAAAATGCTATATACTGGATTCATTGTCACTATTACATGGTTGTAGGACTGCATGTTGCTACCACTTTGTAAAAAGGTGTTGCACGGTTTCTTCTCCATTAAAAACTATCTCTTATTGTTCATGGTGGTTATGTTTTATTGGCCTATCCCAAAAAGAACACAAGTCCATTACTACTGAAAGGGCTAAAAGTATGCTTGTACTTTTCAGTGTATAAAAGAGAAAATAGGTTCTGCCCTCAAAAAGTTCTTATCAAGTGAAATACTTTATAGAAAGCAATTTCAGGACTTCACTTTCCTTAAAGATGTCATTATAATTGCTCTGAACATCTTTCTTCTCAAATATCTTTTTACATCTATATGTTGTTCGTTTATAGGCACAGAAATTTAGTCTTCTCCAATTCTTACATTCTTGAGTTTTTCCTGAGCCGTCCCAATCACCCATTATCACTGGTTACAATCTCATCTCCATATGATACAGACTGTGTTACAAAGTGGAAGTACAGTCTTCAGCAAAATTGTCTAAAATTTAGTGTGGAGAATAGAGATTATTTTAAGATAAATCCGACATGCTTTAAATGTAGTTATATTTCTAATATACCATAGGTAAAATGTATAACTATCTGTTAATGGTATCTTTAATAATGTTACACTTCTGATATCACTGTGCATGATGATCTAATTCACTTCATTTCCTTCCCAGTGATTTCAAATCTTGGTTTATGTTACTCTTCTTAAATTTACTCCAGTATTTATTCTTAGCATTCCAGTACACAGAGACATATAGGTGCAATGACTGAGCTTCTCAGTTGTCTCACACACTCAAATGTCTTGTTCTAGTAGCTATCACCCATGAAATCTCATGATCATGGTCTTCTCATTATCCACTTGATCTTAACCAAAAGGCCACGAAGCAATCCTCATTACCAGTATCTACAAATTTTCAGTATTCTTTTACATGTTTTTACTTTCAGAATAGTCTGTTTTTTTTATAAATCACTTCTTCTTTATACTTGTCTCTATTACTCAGTTACAAATGAAGCTACCACCAATAATCCATATAGCAATTGCTCTTCTGATTTGACCAGTAAAGTATATGATTAACTCATGCTGTATGTATACATAACTGTCTTTCTTTCTAGATATATTTTGGGCAATTTTTACTCTCAAGAATGTTTTCTGACTAAGTATAAAGTTAATGCATAAATGTCTAATGTGTAAATTGAGATTTACTTGTTAAACTATGTAAATTAGACTATGTTAACTAAAGAAATGAAACCATGTACATGCATTGTTCACAGAACAAAACTTGCAAATATAACTAGCCATTGCTTAAAAGCCTGGCGACAGTTAGTGAAGACACTAAAGGGATGGAGAGTATATATGTTCATATCAGACAGTAGCAAGGCATTTGACTTAAAAATGTAGTCCTGTGTAGATTCTGATCGCTGAATTCTTTGGAAATATAATGGGATGAACCATCATTGTCACAACAAATTACCAGTCATATCAGGAAGAACATGTTAATGATGTCTAGTTTCAATGTTTTTTTAAAAGGGTATAGGGTTATTTTATTTGATAATACAGCTAAATACATTCTTATCCATGATTATTTTCATTCATATCCTGAAAGTAACTATTATTTGAACAAGTCCTGTATTATGTCATTTGTTACAAAATGAAGTTCTTACACTGAGCATGAATAATATACCTTTTTGGAAGAAGATATCAAGCTTTAATTTTTGTTCAAAACATTAAAAACAAATTAAGAAATCTTAAACCTGAAAACCTGGGCAAAAAAAAAAAAAAAGAAAGAAAAGAAAAGAAAGAAACCCACTCATGACTATGCTCTTTAACACATCAACTTCTGCAGCAACACTGTGTATTTGATGAAGTTAAATGCTTAATCTTTAAAAAATTAGTTGCTTTTTATACAGATATACAAAAGTTTCAGTCTCTTTCACACTGGAATATAATGCAATCTATAACTATAGAAAGTAGTTTGCTTGAGAAACAGTATGTTCCATGTGTACACAGTTAGCTGATAAAATTCTCTAACATCAAGCACTCTAATTAATTGATGAAATAAACTACCTCATATTATAGGATTTCCAAAAGGAAAGAAAAGAAAGAGAAAGACATATATAAATACACACACAACCTTTTGTGGCTCAACACACAGTATCACCATCCTATCTGCAGTCAACTTGCAATAATTGCCAAATAATTTACTGTTAAGAAAAACTCTTTTAGTGATGAAAAAGTACTCGAAAACCCCACTTAAGTATTGCTTTCACATAACTATACACAAGACATTATTTAAACTTCTACTATTCCAAATAGGTTTAATGATGATTTCCTCCCCCCAAAAAAGTAACTGTATCTTTGAAATTAAGTGGAAAATAAACAAACCCAGTGCTGCTGAAAAATACATAAGGCAAATTCACTTCTTCCTTTTTCACAAAGACTGAACACAATCTTCAGGACCAAGAAGATCTACAAATTCACCCATTCTCAGAGACTTGTTTGAAGACTGTGCAGGAACTTTGTTGTCTTCCTTATATTCAAAATCTATAAACTCTCTTCCTTTATAATCTCTTCAGAATACATAGTGAAATTCCCAAGGAATACTAAAGATACCACCTCTGCTACAGCCACAGCCTCTGCCGCAATGGAAACCAAGACCTCCTCTGACTCTTTGTACCTTCCATGACCATGGTTAAGATGAAGTGAAATTCTGAAAATTTCAGCATTTCATTAATGTTCTTCAGCACAGGTTGGTCTCCATTCCTTATCATCATCGCAAGAAATATCATCAAAGAAGAATCTGATATTATCATAGTAGTAATTAAGTCCAAGTAGGACTTCTCCATCAGCACTTCCTTCACTGTTTTAGCTCCACTATCCTCCCCTATTCTCCCACCTTCAAAACCTAATACTTACGTTTTTATCCTCTTATTTAGTTAGGTAGAAATGTTTATTTAGGAGCTAAGTAAACTGCATATGCCTAACGCATACATTAAAATAAGAGTTAAGATAAGTATACAATCCAAGAAAGCATTTCAATAAACAAGATTGGTAATATTGCCATAGCTCTCACACGTTTCTTGTACTTTTGCAGTCTATCCCTTCTCTACCACACTGCTAGGCGACAAGTGGCCTGTCATCTGTCATCATCAGTGAATGGATGTCTCCAAAAAAGATCAAGTTAAGAATGTATGGCGTACTTGAATTTATATCCTTTCAAATGTATGAAATGCCTCAGGGAAAAAAGAAAAGGTATTGACTTTACAATGAAAGGATAAATGTTTTCAAAAAAATAGAAAGCATTAGAAAAAATAAATTTAACAGTCAAACAAATGTATATATATAATGTTAATTTTTCATATGATTTCTGGCACATAATACATATTGAAATTAAATAAGTAAAATTTCCATGGATTTTTTAAATACTTATACCACCAAAAGAAGAAAAAGCCTTCATTGATTATGATAAAATGACCATACATGATTCTAACCTTCCTCGTCCATAAGATAGACTCAGTAATCTTATCAGCTTTCAAGAAATAATTTATGGAAGCAAAATCAGAGAGTAATAAAGGATCATTTCAACTCTTAAGATTAAAGATCCTCTCAATATCTGTTCTACATGTTTTAAAATAAATGACAGTAGTTGGCCTAATGGTTTAATGGTAAATCTTTAATCAACTCTCTGAGAAAAAAAAATAGCCCTATTTTCAGCTTGTGTGACTATCCCTGGGGTAAACATTCCCACCTGATCAATTTCAGACTATCACAGTATTATCTGATAATGTTCCTGAAAATGTAACAGTTGAGACACACAGAGCAATTATTCTGACCTCAAGGCATCCTAGTTATATCTCTGTGTCCTCTTTATGATTGTGAATATAAACTGTGGATAGAGTATATTCATTCCACTGATGTTTTTGGAATGTTCTCATCCTGCACATGATATAATTTTACCTCTTCAAAAGGAGAAAATCTAAAAGCTGCAGCCACTTTTAGCTTCAACTTTATAGGACATATTGTTGCGTGTGGCAGTTTTGTTGTTCAGATAACATTGTTAGGTCTTCCTGAAGTTCCTGTACCTTTTAGGTAGTATAAAGTCAATTTTTAAACATGATGAAGTCTTTGGTTGTGATGTGTTAAGAGTGTCTTTTCTTCTTATAAAGCTCAGTGATCAACAGGCTCCCAAATCCTTATATCCTGTCAATATGGAGATACTAGTATCTTGCAGTCCAGTTCAGTTTTTTACATATTTGTGATTTGCTTGTTATCTCTCTGATTATATGCCCTGATTTTAAATCTTTAATAACATTTGCTTATTTGTACCTTTCTCTTGTTTTCTTAATGGTAAGATCACTCTATCTGAATGAGAGAGTGATATAAGTGAAAAAACTACCAAAAACACACCCATAGCCTAAGTACAATATATTGAATACAAGTTGATGTTAGCTATACACATATTATATTGTACCCAAAATTTCCTGAACAAGGCAATGTAAATAATTTGATTCATATGAGAAGTAAACACTGGGAAATCTGAATGATACTTTAAAAATTAATCTACCAATTATAGTATTTCAGCAACTTGTAAATGTTTTGTTACTCCAAAAACTTAAAAACATAATATGGGTTAACAAGTAATAGTCTATAATTACAATGTATTCTTTAAAAATACATTTCTTTATTCAATAAACATTTAAATACTTACAATGTAAAAAGCACAGTTTCAGGGCCAAGGATTTAGCTCAGTGTCACAAGCATCTGCCTGGTAAGCATGAAGTCATGAATTCAATCCCTGGTAGCAAAAAACAAACAAACAAACAAACAAATAAATAAAAGCACAGTTCAGTTACATGCGATAGTCAGTGAGCAATACAAAACTATTTTTCACTCTCAGTGTATGTAAATTGTAATTTAGGACTTGAAAACTTACACATATGCATATATATATATATATATATATATATATATATATAATGCTTCACATGCACATATTTATGTATGTATCTCTCCTCTTTTTACATGATAGATAAGAATGCAGATTTGCTTATTTCCTGAACTTTATATGAGGAAATTAAGTGAAGTTATCTGGATTTGTCCAATGTGTTCACAAAACTTCTTTTAAGTAAAAGAGACAGAAAGGACAATCAGTGCTGGACTGAAACATGCATGAGACTCCAGCAGTTCCAGTTGTGAGGACAGGGCTCACAAACCAGAGCAAATGGGTGAATAAGAAAAGTGCAAACATCAGGAAATTTATCTCTCCCACAGCCTCAGTATGTATGCACATTTAAATTATGTCCATTGATGCTCTGTTTTGATTTCTGACATCCAGAACAGAAAGACAATAAATTTATGTTTTTTAAACCACAGAGTTTATGGTATTTTGTTTTAGCAGATGCAAAATAGGCTCTATCATTGAAAGCCTCCTAACCTCAAATAGAACTTTAGATTTTGTTCTAAGTTTGTAAGAATCCACCGTAACACATTAAACAGGAAAATAATACAGTATGTTTTCCTGAATTATGAAGATATTCTAGTTGATTCATACAGGATAGAGCAGAAGGAAGTATTAGTATAAGACCTGATTTGAATGATATTGCAACACTTTGCATAAAAAGGTACAGAATTTTGGCTAAGTATTGTACCTGTGGAAATGACAGCATGTTGTATTGAAGCTATACTGTACATAGGTTTTTTATATGGATACATAAATGCATACAAAAAGATAATTTAGTATTAAGAAAAGGATTTGGGAATTCATAAATACCTTATGGCTTATATCTAGATGACTTTCCAAAGACTTATGCACACATAGGTAGAGTTTGAGGAGATAGTAAGATCATGAGAACTTGATACTCATTAGCAGTTTTGTCCACTGATGAGTTTGTTAGTAAATGTGATGTTAAAAAGTTAAGCCTGATCAGGGACACTGGGTCACTGGAGGCATGGCCTGGAAGAGTCTATCTCCCTCTTTTGATCTCTCTCTCTCTGCTTCATGTGATGCCATGTGATAAGCAAGCCACTTCTATTATGCCTCTCTGGCATTGTACCCAGCCTTGAAGCTAAATATTTGAGAACTGAAATTCCTACAAACTCTGAATTAAAATAAACCTTTCCTTCTTTAAATTGTAAGTGTCTAGTATTGGGTGTCAGTGAAAAGAAAGCAACTAAGATAAATGCATGCTAAGCAAATTCAGGATACATGAATAGCTTGGTGATTTATAGATGAAGAAAAATAGACCTAGGGTCAAGTCATGGAATACTTCCATATTCATAGGTTAATATAAAAAGGAAGACCAGGAATAATGGCAACATATGGAAGTAATAACAGCTGGAATAATTTTGGAAGTTAATATACATAAAGTACATGTTCTGGAAGAAAATTGAAAGCCAGCATTGCAGGAAAGTAAGCCCAGGGTTCAAGATTAGACTTGGTGGTGCCTTGAATGCTTGAGGCACAGGGTTCATTCCCCACTGTGATAAAAAAGAAAAAAGTAAGAATGATCATTTTGTCAAATACCACTGAAAATAAGTCATATAGTAACGTGCAAAGCCAAAGTTGACCATTGCCACAATTGAGTATTTTGTAATTTTGAAATGTATAGAATCTTCCCAATGATGAGAATTATATCATCTTAGGACTACAAGAGAAAGGAATATAAATAAGAAAATTGATAAACTAGCTTAGTATACATTTTACCATTGAAATATTGAATGTAAATTTCCTGGTGAAACAAGATTCTTACTGGAAGTTCCCCCAATGAAAACCAATCCAGTATTAGATATTAAGAAAGTCTTGTGATTGTCACAATATTTTGGAGCCACAAAATTTAAATTACTTGTCTTTTATAACTACTTCATGGTTTTCTACTTTCCTATGATTAAAATTTCTTTTTCTAGTCAACCAATAAAAACAGAAACAAAATTTTAAAATTATGATTTAGCTACATAATTTACTCAGTTTACTAATGTAAAATGTTTTTAATAGGGTTCAGAGTCTAAATAATAAAAAATATACCATTTCAGCTGAAAAAAATTAAGAAATGTTTTATTTAACATATATTTGAAGTAGATATAAAGATATACTGTGTTAATTGGCACTTGTTTTATTTGACCTATGCTTATAGTTGATGCTGTGGTAACTTTTAAATGCTAAATTAACGCTATTCCCTTTAAGAATGAATTTTAAATGACTGTATGTGTGTGTGTCCAGGTTTCATGGGACTTAAATATTTACATGGCTAAAATCCAGAAATATTTAATTTTAGAATATCAAAATATGCTGAAATTGATGAAAGTATTAGAATGCAACATCCACTTATTTATCAGGCATCTATTTGCATACCATTACACATGCATTACACATATTTTTACAGATCTTTGTTTTACATTTTCCAAATATTTCTTGAATTTTAAATGCCACATTGTCTGAGAAGACATGGAATATGTGTTTGCAAAATATAGTAAAAGTATTGAACAGCTTTTTGTCTGACAGCATTATATCTTGTTTACAAGGAGAAATATACAACATACAAATATACAACACACAAAATTAAAATGCAACATTCATCATAATATTTCTGTCCATTGCTAGCATGTCCTAAGAATAGATATTGGTGGGGTTCAATATTCTGAGGAAGTTTTTACTCCTGTTTTTCCAGTCTTTCCATCTCTGTGAGTGCAATAGCACTATGAAAAATTCTTTCATTATAATTTCTTAGCAACACCACATTAATTAAAAGGAAAAATATAAACAATTTTACCAATATGTAGAATTAGTGTATCTCCTAACACATACTGCATTTTAAATCATTTGTTATCATCATGGAGATTAATATTTAGCACCCTAATATTGTATTAAAAATATAGGTCCAAGATATGATATAATGAAGTATATACTGTAGGGTAAACTTTACGTAAAAGTCTGATTTCTTTTATGTGGGGCTAAATTAATATAACTACAGCAACTTGAAATTACTGAAGAATTGGGCTATTGACGACTGAATTTAATTATTTCATCAAATTATTGCATTAAAAGCAATGGTCCTGGTTTCCTGCCGGGACCAGTGAGTGGGGTCTAGGCAAGGAATCCTGCCCCAGGAATCCCGACCCGGTCTGGGGGAACTCTCTTCATTGCCTGGGTATCTGCCTGAGGTCTCCTGCCAGGACCATCCAGTCAGGTAGGCACGGAATCCCGCCCCAGTCTAGAGGAACTCTCTTTGTCCCCTGGGGACCAGTGCGCAGTTTCCTGCTGGGACAAGTGAGTGGGGCCTAGGCACAGAATCCTGCCCCTGGAATCCCACCCCAGTCTGAGGGAACTCTTTTTGTCTCCTGGGGACCAGAGCAAGGTTTCTTGCCGGGACCAATGAGTCCAGTAGGCATGGAATCCCGCCCCAGTCTAGGGGAACTCTCTTTGTTGCCTAGGGACCAATGTGTGGTTTCCTGCTGGGAACAGCAAGTGGGGCCTAGGCACTGAATCCTGCCCCTGGAATCCTGCCCTGGTCTGGGGGAACCTCTCTTCAGTTGCCTAGGGATCTGCCTGCAGTTTCCTGCCAGGACCAGTGAGTCTGGTAGCACAGAATCCCACCCCAGTCTAGGGAAACTCTCTTTGTTGCCTGGGGACCAGCATGTGATTTCCTGCCGGGCCAGCCAGTCGGGCCTAAGCACAGAATCCCTTCCCAGTCTTGGGAAACACTCTTCCTCACCTGAAGGGCCAGGCTGCGGTTTTCTGTGAGCCCAGCCAGTCGGACCTTTACATGGTCTGGGGGAACACTCTCCTTCACTTGGAACAACACTTGAAGCTCAAAAATATAGGAAAATGACAAAACGAAAGACCAAGATGCAACATCAAACATCCAGCCCATCCCACGAAAGCCTAGGAACCACATGCATAGAAGTAAACACATTCCACATACCTGAAATACCTGAAATAATAGTAACTGAAATAAGGAAGCAACTCTGGGAAACCTTAAAGGAATTTAAACGAGAAATAATCTCTCAGGTAAAAGAAGAAATGATGAAATGAAGGAGATGCTGAACATATCTAAAGAAGACACAGTTAAAAAATTGGAGGACCTAAACAAAAAGATAGAACCCCTGGATGAACAATATAAGAAACAAACAGAATACATAAAGCAGATGCAAAGAGATATACAGGAAATCAAAAACTCCACTGAAAGTTGTAAAAACCGTCTCAATGAATGTGAAAATAGAATCTCAGACCTTAAAGATAAGATTGCAGCTAGTGAACAGGAAAGGAAAGATCTTTTAAAAATAACAAGAAATCAGGAAATAACAATTCATCACCTGCAAGACAATGCAAAGTGGAACAACATAAGTTTGATAGGGATAAATGAAAAAGAAGGGGACAACATAAAGGATGTCAAGAGGATATTTAGAGAAGTAATAGCTGAAAATTTCCCAAACATGAGTTTAGAAACTGATATCAAGATCAGTGAAGCATATAGAACTCCAAATAGCCATAACCAAAATAAGTCTACACCCAGACATATAATAATGAACATCCCAGAAACTGACAAAAGAATAGAATATTAAAAGCTGTCAGAGAGAAAAGACAGATCACTTATAAAGGAAAACCTATCAGAATCACAGCAGACTTCTCAGCACGAACAATAAAGTCAAGAAGAGCCTGCAGCGAAGTATTTCAGATCCTAAAGGAAAATGATTTCCAACCTAGGCTGATGTACCCTGTAAAACTGTCATTCAAAATGGATGGAGAAATAAGATACTTCCATGACAAAGAACAGCTGAAAAACTTTGTGATCACCAAGCCAACCCTGCAAAGAATACTGAAAGACAGCCTAGATACATTTAGGAAAAAAACTACTAAACAAAGCAGGCAATTAAACAGAGCAGAAAGATAAAGATGCAACAGCAAAAAGATAACAGGTCAACAACAAACCAATATATAACAGTTCTAATCATTAATGTAAATGGTCTCAATGCACCAATTAAAGAAACAGACTGGCAGAATGGAGCAAGAAACAGAATCCAACCATATGCTGTCTACAAGAAACTCATCTAACCCAAAAGGATACTCACAGACTAAAAGTCAAAGGATGGAAAACAATACTTTATGCAACAGGAACCCCCCCCAAAAAAGTGGGGGTAGCTATTCTGTTTGCAGAATCTGAATTTCAAGCCAATAATGATCAGAAGGGATAAAGAAGGACACTACATACTGGTTAGGGGAAAACTTCAAGAGGAAGAGATAACTACCTTAAATATATATATGCACCAAACTCCAGAGCACCCTGTTATATAAAACAAGTACTAACAGAAATGAAAAACAAAATTAGCAGTAACACAACTCTAACAGAAGATCTTAACACACCGTTGACACCAAGGGATGGATCAACCAGACAAAAAATCAACAAAGAAAAAAAAAAAAAAAGAACTGAATCGCACCTGTGAACAAATGGACTTAATAGCCGTATACAGAGTATATCACCCAACAACAATAGAATACACATTCTCCTCAGCTATACATTGGTCATTCTCTAAAATAGACCATATATTAATTCACAGAACATATTTAAATAAATGCAAAGTGTTGAAATTATCTCTTGCATGTTATTGGACCATAGCACTATGAAATTAGAAATTACTGCAAGAAGATACTGCAAAAATCCCAGAAACACATGGAAACTGAATAATACACTCTTGAGTAATCAGTGGGTCACAGAGGAAATTAAAGAAGAAATTAAACAATACCTACAAACAAATGAAAACACAAATACAACTTACCGGAATCTGTGGGATGCAATGAAAGCTGTCCTCAGAGGAAAATAAATTGCACTGAGTTCCCACATTAGGAAAACAGAATGAATACAAATAAATATCCTGGTGTTACACCTCAAATATCTAGAAAAAGACAGCACGTCAAGCCCAAAGCCAAATGAAGAGAAGAAATTATAAAAATCAGAGCAGAAATCAATGCAATAGAGACCCCCCCCAAAAAAAATCCAAAAAATCAACGAATCAAAGAGCTGGTTCTTTGAAAGAATAAATAAAATACCCTTTTAAAAAAGGGAAGAAAAAGCTCAAATTCATGCAATAAGGAGTGAAAGAGGCGAAATTAATACAGACCCTATAGAAATACAGAAGATCATCAACATCTATTTTGAAAACCTCTACTCTCAAAGGTTTGATAACACAGAGGAAACAGACAGATTCCTAGAAGCATATGAAGTACCAAAGCTACATGAAGATGTAAAACTACTGAATAACCCAATTTCTATTAATGAAATTGAAAACGTAATTAAATCTTTACCTACATAGAAGAGCCCAGGCCCAGACGGATTCTCTGCAGAATTCTACAAGAAATACAAAGATGACCTAATGCCAACACTCCTCAAACTCTTCAATGAAATTGAAAGGGAAGTAATCCTTCCTAAATCATTCCTAGAAACAAATATTACTCTAATACCAAAACCAGAGAAGGACCCAACTGAAAAAGGGAACTACAGCCCAATCTCCCTTTGAACACAGATGCAAAAATTCTCTTAAATATTGGCAAATAGGATACAGCAAATCATCAAGAAGATCATACACCCCGATCAAGTGGGATTCATCCCAGGCATGCAGGGATGGTTCAACATATGTAAATCAATAAATGTAATCCACCATATCAATAAAGCCAAAAGTAAGAATCACATGATCATTTTTATAGATGCAGAAAAAGCCTTTGATAAGGTCCAACATTCATTCATGATAAGCACCTTACGGAAAATTGGAATAGATGGTCTTTACCTCAATATAATTAAGGCCATCTATGACAAACCAACAGCCAATATCATACTAAATGGCCAAAAAATGAAGGCCTTTACTTTAAAATGAAGCACAAGACAAGGATGTCCCTTATCACCACTGCTACTTAATACAGTACTGGAAATACTGGCCAGAACAATCAGACAAGAGAGAAAAATAAAAGGCGTAAAGATAGGAAAAGAAAAAGTTAAATTATCATTATTTGCAGATGACATGATACTCTATATATTAGATCCCCAAAACTTCATCGGAAGACTCCTAGATACAATAAAAAATTCAGTAATGTAACTGGATACAGAATCAATACTCAGAAATCAATAGCATTCTTATACACTAACAACAAAGTCACAGAGAGAGAAATAAGAGAGGCAACACCCTTCACACTAGCAACCAAAAAAAAAAAATGAAATATTTAGGAATTACTCTTATGAAAGAAGTGAAAGACCTATACAGGGAAAATTATAATACACTGAAAAATGAAATTGAAGATGATCTCAGAAAATGGAAAGACATCCCTTGCTCATGGATAGGAAGAATAAATATTGTGAAAATGGCCATTCTCCCAAAACTTTTATACAGATGCAATGCAATCCCAATAAAAATACCATCCACATACCTTATAGATCTAGAGAAATCACTCCTAAATTTCATATGGAAACAGAAGAGACCTATAATAGCAAAGGCAATTCTAAGCAGCAAAGACAAAGCAGGAGGCATCACAATCCCTGACTTGAAGTTATACTACAAGGCAACTGTAGTAAAATCAACATGGTACTGGAATCAAAACAGAGCTGAAGATCAGTGGAATAGATTAGAAGATACAACCACAATTACAAATAGACTCAACCACCGTATCTTTGATAAAGGGGCCAAAAAGGTTCACTGGAAGAACAACAGTTTCTTTAATAAATGGTGTTGAAAAAACTGGCTCTCCATATGCTGAAAACGAAAATTAGACCCATGCCTATCACCATGTACTAAAATAAAATCTAAATGGATCAAAGATCTTAATATTAAAACAGAAACACTAAATCTATTGGAAGACAAATTGGATAAAAACCTTGAAGACATAGGAGTAGGTAAAGAATTCATGAACAGGACTCAAACCTCATAGGAAATACTTCCCAGAGTCAGTAACTGGGATTGCCTCTTATTAAAAAGTTTCCACACATCAAAAGAAATCTCCATCACTGTGATAAGAAAACCCACAAACTGGGAAAATATCTTAGTGAACTTCTCCTCAGACAAAGGACTTCTGTCTAAAACATATAAAGAATTAAAAAAAAAATCAACCCCCAAAGTTCAAAGAACTAATCCAAAAATGGGCATCTGAGATGAATAAGCAATTTTCAGATGAAGAAATTCAAATAGCAAATAAATACATGAAAAAATGTTCACTATCACTGGTCATTAGACAAATGCAAATTAAAACCACACTGAGATTTCATTTCACTCCTGAAAGAATGACCAAGATCAAGAAAACTACCACCAACAAATGCTGGAGAGGCTGTGGGGAAAAAGGAACTCTCCTACACTGTTGGTGGGAGTGTAGACTGGTGCAGCCTTTGTGGAGGTCAGTCTGGAGATTTCTCAAAAAGCTTGGACTGGAAGCCCCATTTCACCCAGCTATTCTACTTCTAGGCATATTCCCAGAAGAACTGAAAGCATCATACCACAGTGATGTATGTGCACCCATGTTTACAGCATCACAATTTGTAATAGCCAGATATTGGAAACAACCTAAGTGTCCATCAACCGAGGAATAGATTAAAAAGTTGTGGTATTTTTATACAATATAGTACTACTCAGCTATAAAGAATGATCACATTGATATATTTGTAGAGCCCAGCCTGTTTAGCTGCCGCGCCTGGCCATAGGTCTGCAGAGGAGGAGCTGGGCAGATCTGGGGTGCCCTCACTGGCCTCTCTGCGTGTCTGGAGGACTCTGGATATCTGCGTCCAGTCTGCTGGAGTTCCCTCAGGCTTCCAGGTGCAGTGAAGGAGAGAGGTGGGTTTGAGGCTTCCACATCAGCCTCCCCATTCCCGGCTTCATTTGGAGACCTGCTGAGCTCCCGATAGGTGGGCTGGCCCACACTACCAGCCTAGCCCAGCCTGTTTAGCTGCCGAGCCTGGCCATAGGTCTGCAGAGGAGGAGCTGGGCAGATCTGGGGTGCCTCACTGGCCTCTCTGCGTGTCTGGAGGACTGTGGATATCTCTGCAACCAGGGAGGGTCCACAGGTTCCTGAAGCACTGCGGCCTGTGGTGAGTACCCTAACCTGGCTGCGGTTGAAGAACTGTGGAGCTTCCAAGGGGCAGGTGGGCGCACAGTGTCCCTGAGGCCCAGCTTGTCTGGAACTGCGGAGTTCTGAGCAGGCAGAGGAGGGACATTGGTTCTGTAGGCCTAATGGCTTGGAGTAGCGTGGCGCCAGAGTCCCAGTAGCTCCAAACATAGAAGGGGATTTTCAACAGATCCTGAGGAAGCTTTCAAATAACACTTGAAACACAGAAATATAGGAAAATGACAAAACGAAAGACCAAATTACAACCTCAAACCTCCAGCCCATCTCAAGAAACCCTAGGAGCGATGTATATAGAAGAAAATATATCCCATTCACCTCATATATCGGACACAATAGCCACTGAAATTGACAAGCAACTCCAGGAAGCTTTAAAGAAATTCAAACTCGAAATAATCTCCCAGATAAAAGAAGAAATGATAAAAGAAATGAAAGAGATTCTAAATATATCTAAAGAAAACACAGATAAAAAAATTGGAGGAACTAAACAAAAAGATAGAATCCCTAGACGAGCAATATAAGAAACAAACAGAATACATAATGCAGATGCACAGAGATATACAGGAAATAAAAAAACTCCACTGAAAGTTGTAAAAACCGCCTTAATGAAAGTGAAGATAGAATTTCAGACCTTGATGACAGGATTGCAGCTAGTGAACAGGAAAGGAAAGATCTTTTGAAAATAACAAGGAACCAGGAAACAACAATTCAACAACTGCAAGACGATGCAAAGAAGAATAACATAAGAATGATAGGGATTAATGAAAGAGAGGGAGACAACATGAAGGATGTCAGGAGGATATTTAGAGAAGTAATAGCTGAAAATTTCCCAAGCATGAGATCAGAAACTGACATCAGGATCAGTGAAGCATATAGAACTCCAAACAGTCATAACCAAAATAAAACTACACCCAGACATATAATAGTCACCATCCCAGAAATCCAACACAAGAATAGATTATTAAAAGCTGTCAGAGAGAAAAGACAAATCACTTATAAAGGAAAACCTATCAGAATCACAGCAGACTTCTCAGCACAAACGATAAAGTCAAGAAGAGCATGGAGTGAAGTATTCCAGATCCTAAAGCAAAATGATTTCCAACCAAGACTGATATATCCTGCAAAACTATCATTCAAAATACATGGTGCAATACGATACTTCCATGACAAAGAACAGCTGACGAACTTCATGAACACAAAACCAACCCTGCAAAAAATATTGAAAGACAGTTTAGATACACAAAGGAAAAAACCACTAAGCAAAGCAAATAATTAAACAGAACCGAAAGATAAAGATGCAACAGCAGAGAGATAACATTCCTACTATTAACCAGCATTTAACAGTAATAACCATTAATGTAAATGGTCTCAATGCACCAATCAAAAGAAACAGACTAGCAGAATGGATCAAGAAACAAAATCCAACCATATGCTGTTTACAGGAAACCCATCTAACCCAGAAAGATACTCACAGACTGAAAGTCAAAGGATGGAAAACAATTCTTCATGCAGCAGGAATCCAAAAAAAGGCAGGAGTAGCCATTCTGTTTGCAGACAACGTGAACTTTAAACCAACAATGACCATAAAGGACAAAGAAGGTCACTACATACTCGTAAGGGGAAAACTCCAAGAGGAAGAGATAACTATCTTAAATATATACGCACCAAACTCCAGAGCACCCAGTTATATAAAACAATTATTAACAGAAATGAAAACTCAAATTATCAGTAACACAATTGTAACAGGAGACCTTAATACACCACTGACATCAAGGGACAGATCAACCAGACAGAAAATGAGCAAAGAAATAACAGAACTGAATCACACCTGTGAACAAATGGGTTTGATAGACATATACAGAATGTTCCACCCAACAACATCAGAATAAACATTCTTCTCAGCAGTACATGGATCATTTTCTAAAATAGACCATATATTAGCTCACAGAACATATTTAAGCAAATGCAAAAGAGTTGAAATCATCCCTTGCATATTATCGGATCATAGCGCTCTGAAATTAGAAATTAATGACAAAGGATACTGCAAAAATTCCGCAAACACATGGAAACTAAATAACACACTCTTGAGTAATCAGTGGGTCACAGAAGAAATTAAAGAAGAAATTAAACAATACCTAAAAGAAAATGAAAATGCAGATACAACTTACCGGAATCTGTGGGATGCAATGAAAGCCGTTCTGAGAGGAAAATTTATTGCACTGAGTTCCCACATCAGGAAAACAGAACGAATACAAATAAATAACTTGATGCGACACCTCAAACAGCTAGAAAAAGAAGAGCAAGTCAAGCCCAAAGCCAAAAGAAGAGAGGAAATTATAAAAATCAGAGCAGAAATCAATGCAATAGAGACTAAGAAAACAATCCAAAGAATCAACGAATCAAAGAGTTGGATCTTTGAAAGAATAAATAAAATTGATAAGCCCCTAGCCAACCTTATTAAAAAAAGGAAAGAAAAAGCTCAAATTCATGCAATAAGAAATGAAAAAGGAGAAATCACTACAGACCCAATAGAAATACAGAGGATCATCAACACCTATTTCGAAAACCTCTACTCTCAAAAGTTTGATAACACAGAAGAAATAGACAGATTCTTAGAAGCATATGGAGTACCAAAGCTAGATCAAGAGGATATAAAACTGTTGAATAACCCAATCTCTGCTAATGAAATTGAGAATGTAATTGGGTCCTTGCCCACCAAGAAGAGCCCAGGCCCAGATGGATTCACTGCAGAATTCTACAAGAAATATAAAGAAGACCTAATGCCGACACTCCTCAAACTATTCAATGAAATTGAAAGGGAAGCAATCCTTCCTAAGTCATTCCTGGAAGCAAATATTACTCTAGTACCAAAACCTGAGAAAGACCCAACTATAAAAGAGAACTATAGACCGATCTCCCTAATGAACACAGATGCAAAAATCCTCAATAAAATATTGGCAAATAGGATCCAGCAAATCATCAAGAAGATTATACACCATGACCAGGTGGGATTCATCCCAGGAATGCAAGGATGGTTCAACATACGCAAATCAATAAATGTAATCCACCATATCAATAAAGCCAAAAATAAGAATCACATGATCATCTCTATAGATGCAGAAAAAGCCTTCGATAAGGTCCAACACTTATTCATGATAAGAACTTTACAGAAAATTGGAATAAATGGTCTTTACCTCAATATAATAAAGGCCATTTATGACAAACCAACAGCCAGCATCATACTAAATGGCCAAAAATTGAAAGCCTTTACTTTAAAGTCGGGCACAAGACAAGGATGTCCTTTATCACCACTCCTATTTAATATAGTACTGGAAGTACTAGCCAGAGCAATTAGGCAAGAAAGAGAAATAAAAGGGGTAAAGATAGGAAAAGAAGAAGTTAAATTATCATTGTTTGCAGATGACATGATACTCTACATAGAAGACCCCCTATACTCCATTGAAATACTCTTAGATACAATAAATAAATTCAGTAATGTGGCTGGATACAAAATCAATACTCAGAAATCAATAGCATTCCTATACACGAACAACAAAATTACAGAGAGGGAAATAAGAGAAACTGGACTATTCACATTAGCAAGCAAAAAAATGAAATATTTAGGAATTACTCTTACGAATGAAGTGAAAGACTTATACAGTGAAAATTATAATGCACTGAAAAAGGAAATTGAAGATGATCTCAGAAAATGGAAAGACATCCTTTGCTCATGGATAGGAAGAACAAACATTGTGAAAATGGCCATTCTCCCAAAACTGTTATACAGATTTAATGCAATCCCAATAGAAATACCATCAACATACCTTATAGATCTAGAGAAATCACTCCTAAATTTCATCTGGAACCAGAAGAGACCTAGAATCGCAAAGGCAATTCTAAGCAGCAAAGACAAAGCAGGAGGCATCACAATCCCTGACTTGAAGTTATACTACAAAGCAACAGTAGTAAAATCAACATGGTATTGGAATCAAAACAGAGCTGAAGATCAGTGGAATAGATTAGAAGATACAACCACAACTACGAACACACTCAACCACCTTATTTTTGATAAAGGAGCCAAGCAGGTTCACTGGAAGAGCGACAGTCTCTTTAATAAATGGTGCTGGAAAAACTGGCTCTCCATTTGCCGAAAACTAAAGCTAGACACATGTCTATCACCATGTACTAAATTAAAATCTAAATGGGTCAAAGATCTGAATATTAAAACAGAAACACTAAATCTATTGGAAGACAAAATAGGTAGAAACCTTGGAGACATAGGAGTAGGTAAAGAATTCATGAACAGGACTCAAACCGCACGGGAAATACTTCCCAGAATCAATAACTGGGACCACTTCTTATTAAAAAGTTTCTGCATGTCAAAAGAAATCTCCAGCATAGTGAAAAGAAAACCCACAAACTGGGAAAAGATTTTAGTGAACTCTCTCTCAGACAAGGGCCTCTTGTCTAAAACATATAAAGAATTAAAGAAACTCAGACCTCCGAAATTCAAAGATCCAATCCAAAAATGGGGATCTGAGATGAATATGCAATTCTCAGATGAAGAAATGCAAATGGCAAATAAATACATGAAAAAATGCTCATCATCATTGGTCATTAGAGAAATGCAAATTAAAACCACACTGAGATACCATCTCACTCCTGAAAGAATGGCCAGGATCAAGAAAACCGACAACAAATGCTGGAGAGGCTGTGGGGAAAAAGGAACTCTCCTGCACTGCTGGTGGGAGTGTAGACTGGTACAGCCTTTGCGGAGATCTGTCTGGAGATTTCTCAAAAAGTTGGGACTGGAAATCCCATTTATTCCAGCTATTCCACTTCTAGGCATATTCCCAGAAGAACTGAAAGCATCATACCACAGTGATTTATGTGCACCTATGTTTATAGCAGCACAATTTGTAATCGCCAGATCTTGGAAACAACCCAAGTGCCCATCAACTGAGGAATGGATAAAAAAGTTGTGGTATTTCTATACAATGGAGTATTATTCAGCTATAAAGAAGGATCACATTGAGATATTTATCAATAAATGGGCGCAGCTTGAGACCATACTCATAAGTGAAATAAATCAATCTCGCATGTGTGAATACCGAATAGTTTCCCTAATGTAAGTAATGATTCAAATATATAAAAATATGTGGTAATCATGATTCCCCATTAGGTGGCCTTGAAGCCTTATAAAGTTTTCACTCATTAATTAGAAAGGCTTTATTCTGGGCTTCTTGATATGAAAATATTTGAAGCTAGAGTATATGAAGTTTTACCCAAATATTTCAAGGAAAAAGACACTATGGTAACTACTATTAAGTCAGGTTATAAGGTGGTGAAGTACTAGGTTATTGAAACAGTCATGCTGTGACCTCTATTGTTATATTGTTATGTCCTGTTTTATCTCAATCTCCCCCTTATTGTTTCAAAAAAATTATTTAGTCATTTCTTATGTTTGTCTTAATTAAAGAAAAAATTCAAAAAAAATTAGGATATATAAATAGTAACTCTTTTCGATTTCCTATTAACTTGTTTTGAAGTCCTGTAGTACTCGCACGATCTTGTTTTGACTGATTAGACTCTGTTCCATTCTATATGATAGTATCAAGTTTGAAGACATAGGCAACTACTTTGAAGACAATAAGATTCACTAAGATACCCATTCTGGTTTGACTATTGTCTTCTTTGGAAGTCCTGTAATGTTTACAATGCCTAAGTTTTATTGGTCTTGTTCTCTACTGTTTTGTCCAACTTTATAATATCTAATAAGATAGACAATTCTTTTTAAGGAAACAAGGGACAACGTTGATAACCATTGTTGATAAACTTGTACTCTGTTCTACACCATGTGCTATGTCTATCCTTGGTATTGACTGACAGCTTTGTTTTGCTATATTTGACTGTATTCTTCCCCCCCACCCCAAAGAAAGTAATAAGCACTAAGGAGTAATAAAATCCAAGATGTGTAAATTTTGTTGTAAAAAAGAGAGGGAAAAAAAAAAAAAAAAGAAAAAGAGCTCTAACGGATATAACAGCAAGTGTGTTTAGGGGTGTTAAATAGCTGACTTTATCAATGTTTTTGGAACATTGAACACAGCTGTTTGCAGTCTCCCTGTTTGAATGTCCACCTTGTGTTCTTTGATACTGTGATTTGAGGAACTATTTTCAAGAAAATAGTGTGTAATCTACTAGCAGGTAATTTCTTACTGTTATGGTTTTTTGTTTTGTTTTGTTTTGTTTTGTTTTGTAGTTCTGTATTGCGTGTACCCTTACGCCGCTTTGGTTTGTTTTGTGTTTTTCTCTTTTTCCTCTTAAATAAAAAAAAAAAAAAAAGATATATTTGTAAATAAATGGACGCAGCCTGAGACCACTCTCATAAGTGAAATAAATCAAACTCACATGTATAAATAACGAATAGTTTCCTTAGTGTAAGAAATGGTAAGAATACGTAAAAGTATTTGGTAACCATGATTCCTAATCATATTGGTTTGAATCTGTTGTAGTCAGAGTTGTACACAGATTCAGATCAGGGCATAGAGTTTATATTTTTATAATGGTCACTGGAAGTTAACACAGGAGAATGCAGGAAATCTATCCGCAACACCAAAGACATAGATTATTTAGTCAAGAGTCTAAACCCCACGGCAATGTCCTACATGATTTCAGATAAAAACCCAGAGCTCAGGACAACGCCTCCATGAGTCCAACTGGAAGTCCAGAGCCCACAAGAAGGACTTAGGCCAGTCTCTTTTAAGGTTTCATGCCGGGAAGACCCAAGGGTCATTGGTGGAAGCCAGAAAGTCTATGCCAGCAGGATAAAGGAGCTGTGCTAGTGGGATGAAGTTTCTACACTGAGGCCGAGATGTCACACTCACAACAAAGAGCGGGGCTGTCCTGAAAGGCACCACAGCTTTCCTCAGTGACATGGAGGCCCCCAGCTCCTCCAAGAACAAGCACTGTCAGGTACATGCCAGGAAGCAGCATGAAGAGTTCATCCTGGAGACCAGGCAGCACATGTCTTTCCCTCCAGAGCCAGGAAGCAATGCTCAATGTGAAGACCAAAGCTTCTCCAGGAGAACCAACAGCTCAGAGAGCAACTTGTATGAGAACCCACAATGCTCCTTAATGCCTCAATCCCTCCCAACACCTCTCTTCTTCTCCACCTATTTATCCTGGCAACCCCCCTCAGGTGGAGCATCTTCTCTCAATGCATGCTGATGTAATCCCGCTGGCGTTAAGTTGACCACCAGTTCTCAAACCATAACAGAATCCATGTAATGTTATCACTCATTAATTGCAATGGTTTTAACCTGGGTTGTTCGATTTTAGTATCGGTGATAGCACGAATAGCTATTCTGAAGAAAACAACAAATCATAAAAGCTAGAGCTTATTTAATATCATCTTGTTTTGAAGTCCGATCAAGCTGTTGTACATCTGTTTCCACTGGTTTTAACATGTGGTATCTTACTATATGTTACTATATGCGATGGTATAAACAAAAATTTTATAGGCAAAGAGATAATATAGAAACCATTGTTCGTTTTCTGTTAACTGTTCTAAATACCCTGTAATTTCTTCATTATCTTGAATATCTTCAGACTGACTTGATATGCTTGATGCTATAGTATATAAAGTTATATGCAAATAATTCAAGGAAGGAGACACTATGGTGACTACTATTAAGTTAGATTATCTGGGGGTGAAACACAATGATGCTTAAATTGTTCAGTTCTGACCTGTGTTGTTCTAATACAATGTCCTCTTTTACCTCAATCCCACCCTTTTAAAAAATTAATCTATTTTTTTTTATTACATTTTTTTTTCAATTAAGGGAAAACTAAATTAAAATATAGTGGGATATATTATAGCAACTTTTTGTTTTCCTATTAACCTGATATGATCCCCAGTATTGCTCTCCCCATCTTGTTCTGTCAGATTTTACTATATTCTATTTTGTTTGATAGTATCAAGTTTGAAGGTATAGGCAACCACTTTGAAGGCAATAAGATTCACTAAGATGCCTATTATAGTTTGACTATTGTCTTCTTTTGAAATCCTGTAATGTCTCCAGTGTAGGTTTTATTGGTCTTGTTCTGTACTGTTTTGATCAATTCTATTATACCTGACAATATAGGCAACTTTTTAAAAAATAGCAAGAGGCACAATGGTAACCATTTTAGATCACCTGATATTCTATTTTTACATCATGTACTATGCCCATCCTTTTGTTCTAAACGACTCTGTTTTCTGTTTTGTTTAGCCACATTAGATTTTATTCTCTCCAAAAAATAATAAGAATTGTGGGAGTAAAAAAACCCAAACAGTGTAATTGTTATTAAAATGAGAGGAAGGGAAGATGGTCTAAGGGACATAACTGCATGTATGCTTGAGTGTGTAGGATGGAAATCCATATTACTGAACTTTTGTTGGATCATTTATCGGCACTGTCTGCAATCTCATTGTATGAATGTTCACTTTACATGCTTTAATTTTATAATTTGGACAACTATTTCAAAGATGACAATATGTAACCTATTAATTAGTGATATCTTACTGTATTTTTCCTTGAAATTCTGTATTATTTGTACCCTTTTACTGCTTTTATAAAAAAATTATTTCCTTTCTTTTTTTTTTTCTCTTTAAAAAAAAAGCAATGGTCCTGTAATTTTTTTTTTACCTTTAGCAGTGTCTACATATCTAGATAAAAATAAACTCAATATTGCAATGTAAAGAATTTTAAGAGCTAATATTAGAAAATGATGCTTTATTTGCAGACTCCTTTTCCCCACATTAGAAAGTTAAAATAAAATTTAAATGATAGTTATTAATTCATTAATATGATGTTTCATATTACCTGAAAAAGAAGTAAAGCAAAGAAGCTCTGGTATAAGAATGAATTACTTGAACTCCTATTTCCAGAATGGTGGTCAGAAAAGTGTTAGTTTAAAAAGATCTAGGCCCACATTCTCCAACAGAAATATAAGAACTTCAACCATGAGATTCATCATGGTTGTATACAATGCGCCATGAAAAGCTCCTAACTCATAACTATAGAATAGTTATTAAAGGTAACGTAGATATTACTGTATTACACCCTGAATGGGATAATGTTCTGATAGAATACACAAAATGGCAAACTAAAGTAAGAAGTAAACTTGCAAATTAATTCAGGTGACATGCTAGCTTTGGTCAGGAGGCATTATTATTCACAGCGTCATGTTGGGTAGCTGGTAGCTTTCTTATTGGGACATTAACCAGAATTTGAGCAAATATTAACCAGAAATCACATCATTATCTCAGACGCCAGCCCAACTCCAGAGATTCAGCCACTCTGAGTCTTGCACAAAACTTTCAGGGAAAAAGTACGGGATGTGTATCTTTGTAATTGCTCAAGCCATTGTTCCCTGCTGTGGTGTCCACCTGTGGTCTCTCTAAAAGGACACAGTCCAAAATCTGCCCCTTTTTCATTCTTCAGTGGAGCCACGAACTTCATTGTCACCTAGGAATGTTCATCTCAAGTTCCTTCACACTTCTGACATGGACTCCTCGGCCTTTGGGTGCAGACTCTTTAGCCTCCTAGTGCAGGTCCTTCAGCTTTCCCAAATGGACTCACAATTGACTCTACAGTGAGATTCATGCCTTCTAATTTCTACAGGGTCCTCTAGCTCTCTAACGATGGGCTCCTCACAGACACCCTCTGTGTCTCCACTGGTGTGCAGGCTTGGGCCGCTTCCATATCCTACTGTCCTACTCTTATGGAGCCACCCTCACCTCCTGGACCTAATATTGCTATTGATCTTAGGCTCCCACTCCTCCTTCCAGAACCTTGGACTGAAGTGGATTAACCATGCTGGGTTGATAGGAGACTCAGTAAACCCTTATTCAAACATAAGACCTCAGCAGGCTTCTGCCAGTGTGATGAGTTTGCCCCTAAAAATAGAGGTCTTCAGTGGGTAAACAGGAGCAATAGTGAAGCTCCCTCCAGCTGTATGACCTTGGAGAGCTTGGCAAGAGTGTGAATAAGTCCTTCCTCCAAACAGAGGACATATCTCTGAAGTGTTCCACCATTTTTCAAAAAAATTCATCTCTGTGTGTTTCTTAGGTCTTTAATTTGGTTGAGAAACAAATGAACAATCCAGAATAACTTTCTTCATTTTGTGGTCCCTAATTTATTTTCATTTGCAAATGTATTTCCCCCAAACAAATTAACACTTAATGATTCTGGAAATCAGTAAATGGATGTGTTGGGGCTACCATCCCTTTCAAAATTTCATTCTTTAGTGATTTCGGGAATTTTTCATTTTTAAATTTTCAAAATAGTTATCCTTCTTTATGCCTTAGTGGTACTCCGTTGTATAAAAAGCTGCATCTTTTTATCCATTCATCAGTTGATGGGAATTTGAACAATAGGTATTGTGAAATAGAAAGTAATTGTTCAAAAGGAGAGGGGAATGAGGGATGGATGGAATGGAAAAGAAATAATAACAAAAAATGATAAAATGAAAACAAAGCTTTGTGAATAAGAAGGGGAAAGAGGTTAAAGAGACTGTAAGGGAATGAAAGGAAAAAGAAGAATGAATATAATCATACACTGGCACTAATTGCCTATGATGAATGTGATTGTTATGCATATGTAACTTGTACCAATAAACTTAGTGATAAAAATAGATTTGTAAGAAATTACAGTAGAATAACTGATTTTTGCATGTTGTCTTTATAACAAAAATTCCATTAATTTACTTACAATTTTTTTGCTTTGTACTGAGATTCACTAAGAAATTTTGATTAAGTATTGTGTAGTTTGTATGTAAAGGTAGTTTTAATTCTTTCTTATTAATTTATGTTGTTTGCCTTTTTTCACTGACCATATATACCAGTAAAATCTTGAATTGAAAAAGGAAAAATAATCATAAACTATGCTTCCCATCTGGTTAAGAAATTATTTAAGATTTTACAATTAGATGTGTTGTTAGGGGCAGTATACTTTGATTATGTTATTAAGTTAAAAATATTCCAATAAAAAAAGCTGTTGAACATGATTACATTTTATAGTTCTAATTCATTAAAAATCATCAAAATGCTCATGAGTGTTAAGTTTTCTTTGTTTATGATAGATTCTCAGATTGGTACCTTTTTTAAAAATTTGGCATTACAATAAGTTTATCCAGTCATGTCAATAAAGAAAATAAAAATCATCAAGAGAAAATGCTTTAATGGCCTGATTAAGGGTATTTTGAGAATACGTAAGATGGCATAATAAGTGTAGCAGAAAAAAATTAAACTTTGAGAGGTCTTTTTAAAAGATAACAATATAGTCTCAATTGTTTAAGGTGCTCATTAAGACCTCAATTCATGGTCTTGTGAATTTTTAGACGATTCTGTTAACTCCACTTTTATGCTTGGTAAAAAATACCTTCAATTTAAATGTCACCTTCTATATATGAATGAATAGTGTTCTTCTTGTGTGAGGCACTACCATTTTGTTTTATATTATGCTTTTGTTAGAACTGGTTATACCTCTTCGGGAATGTATAGAAAGAAATACCTAATACTATGAGTTCTTCAGCCTGCCTACCAGGCTATATGATATAACTTAACCATTTAAAGATTAACTATTTTGTATAGACTACCAAGTTACTCAATACACTGACTAATGTCTTGTTTGAATCAGAAAGAGTTTATGAGTAGATTGAGCCAATTATCAGTGTAAAGGAAAAATTGGTAGTGGCAGACTATATAAATAACCTCTATTTGATGGCTGTGCCTAACTCTTTCTAAAACTTGTGATTTACAGTGATTTCCTCAGAATATAGTACATTTTAATACCCTACCATCATTTTAAGCCTTAAAAACGCCAATCAAACTATACATCAGTGTAGAAAATAGAATTTCAGGGGACTGGGGTTTATCTCAGTGGCTCAAGGAACTAGCTACCTGGTAAGCATGAGGTCATGTGTTCAATCCCAGTAACCAAAAAACAAACAAACAAAAGAAAGAAAATGAAAGAAAAAAGGAAATAGAAATTTATTTCTTTAATCACAAGAAATTCTCTATAGTTTTTTTCTTTGTCACAAGAACATTGTTAATTGAAAATTATTATTCATGTTTTTTGCCCTTAAGAATATTTATAGCACATTCATACATTGAGAACCTAAAATCTCTTGCACTTTTATTATCCTTGAATGACAAAAATAATACACTTGGAAGTTTTTTATGTTGAATCCGTGTGTGTGCCTTTTAGAAATAGCCATAATAAACAGTAAATTGTAAACTTCAAAAAAATGTAATCCAATAAACTTGTTTTCAAAAAAAATCCTTAACATTTTCATTCTTTATAAATATATGATTGTACATCTAACTTCTTCTCTGTATAGTTTACAAACTCACAGAATTCAAGATCAACCCGTGGATCACACTAGCACAGTGAAGCAAATTCCAGGGAACTAACTCCATCAGCAACTTTTTTTGAGCACTAGACAAAGGAACTATCTTCTCAAAAGAAAAATTTATAATTTTTACTCTCAAATTATGTTTCCTACTAAAAATGCTTGTCTTCTTAATTTCAAAGTTTTCAGCAACCATGCTTAATATGGATTACATTTTGTAAGGGTCTCAGTCCATATCCTTGAGATGAAATTGCAAATAATTTTCACTTTTTTGTTTTCTTTTTGCTCTTGGATTTCACTGTATACCATCCAAGCATAGTCAACACAACTATGCCACAGCTTCAGAACTGGAAAACCGGAATGATTTTATGGTTTCTCCCTCAGATTAATTATTTCACTGCCTTTAATCTCTATCTCTCCAAAAAATCTTATTACATATGCAATATGAAGACTTTTTTGTTTTGTTTGTTTGTTTTTATTTTTCTGTTTTGGGCCACAGTATAACGTACATAATGTCCAGACAAACTGCCAACGTAGTCCTGGTTCTCATGAAAACTCCTGAGCCTGAGCTTCACTGCCTGTCTATCAACATTTGTCTTTTGAGCTATAAGCAGTGTAGCCTATTAAGCTTAGTTGACAGCACCCTGAGACATCTTTAAACCTTTCTATAATCCTCTCTTGAACTATTTTAAGGGCTTCTGAACCACATGACCAGTTACAGTTTCCACAGCAACTCTACTATTGGTTCTAATAAAAGTCTTAAGTACTGTTCTGGTTACTTTCCTCTCATGCTTGAGACAAAATACTCAATACCCAAAGTTAAGGAGAGAAAAGTTTATTTAGCTCACAATTCATGGATATTTCAGTCCACAATCAGCAGGCTCCAAAGCAGGGTGGTGTGGCAGAGGGACAATAGTTCAGGGCAGCAGAAGACAGCAGAAGCAACAAGAGCCAAATGTGGGAGAATCACTTTTCATCCCTTTTATAGAATGCAGACCACTCACCCCGGGGTGGGTGTAGCATGCATACCCATATTTTCAGAGTTAGAAATTGAACCAATTACAAACTCTATATCCAGTCACGTCTGAGAGTTCCTGCCCCCATTACTGTATGAGTTTCTTTGGAGGAGGCATCCAGATGCAAACCATAACAGGTACTTTCTTTTTGCTATGATAGAATACAGTAAACCTGTAACTTAAAGCAGGAATGGTCGATTATTAGCTCAAAGTTTTAGTCCATAATTGTGTGATTACAAAGTAGGAAGAAGACAGAAAGGTTTCTAGCTTTGCTGGAAGAAATAAAATGCAATTTTGATTTAGAAACCAAAAAGTTCTGTAGTTCTTACTGAGGTACCATTCATTTCCTTGAAGAATACTTTTTCACTTCCTGTAGGAATTTCAGACCACTGTAAAGACTCTGAATGCAGTTTAAAAAAAAAAATTGCCACTTTCTTTGCAGATAACGTGTACAACATTTGTCACTCATTGTGAATGTTTCTCTTGCATGCTTGAATGTGATTTTACTTTTGACAAGTTTATGCATTAGTAAGTAATAATGAAAATGTAGATCTCAGTAAGTGCATTTAATTTAAATTCTACTTTTTTAATTTAAATTCTACTTTAAGAATAATATTGTTTAAATTATTTTTAAATAGCTCATTGGAGGCAAAAAAGCAGTTTAGCAGCTCTCTGTATTAATAGTTTGAACAAAACCAAAGTTATATAATTTACAAATTTTGAAGTATTCTATTGGAAGAATACATCATGTTATATATCTCCATATAACCAATAGCGTGGTACTCACTTATGCATCACTAGATAAAATATCTAGTATTTAAAAAAAAAAAAGAGATGTTTATTTGGTTTAATAGTTTCAGTCACTGCTGACTTGATGCCAAGGACAGGACAAGCGAGGAGCATGGCTGAGGATATGTTGCTCCATTGCTGGCATTCAGGAAGCAGAGAGAAAGTAAGGATAAGAATATGCACTTTTAGGTTATGCTGCCAGTGTCCCTTTTCCAACCAGGCCCCACCAGTTAACAACATTCAGTTACAGGAATTCATAAATGGATTAATTTACCATTGAGTATAACATCTATTGTTTAATAAGCTTTGAAACACATGACAGTTTTGGGGTAAAACTGAAATACAAACCGTAAAATTTCAGTCACTGAAAGTGAAGTAATTCAAGATTTTTCTTACATGAAAAACTAAAACATAAATAAAAAAGGAAAATAAAGCAGAGATGGTAGTTAATAAAGTAAATAGTGGGAGATGGACAAAGGACACAATGGAGAGAATATAGGAATTGCAAATAATGGTATATTGTTTACATGGAGGAAGACATGAATCATATATTGTAAATATACAATAATAAGGAAAATTGCACTTGCTGTATATCTAAATATAAGAATATAAATATAAGAGCAAAATATGATAAATTTTTACGTTTTATATTTTTTTGGGCTTATCTCAGAAAAACAAACCAAATCTAGTTAAATAATAATTTCCAAATTAAAAGTTAACATTTCTCCACTTAATTTCCATGTAAAATTTAATATATTCAATTTAAAACAGTTCACTTTTATCCCTAATATCATAAGAATAAGAAAACTTTTTGTAAATATTAAGCACATAACAAGTATAATGAATCAATTTCATAAATAGCGTACATATGAAGTTTATACAAATAATCCAAGACTGAGTACAAATCAAATCAAATTATTTTAACATTAAAACACATATCTGTAATCAAAAGTCATTTCATTCTACATTAAAATCTACAATGTAGCATATCATATTCTCCAATAAAATAAGGCTAATGATACATTTAAATATATTTATCTTAAATTTAACACAAAATTGCTGACATTAATGGTATAATTTACTTCATTATTTGATTATTAGTAGTAAAAGTTTTCTGAGATTACAATGCTTAAAGAAAAGCATGACAATTTTGAGGGAGTAGAATGGGTCATCTTGTTATGCAGTTACTGGCAAAATATCCGCCATGCGCATATTTTGGCCTGATATATTTTATGCTTTCACTTAGACATTAAATGACAATTTTTCCCAAGAAAATCTTTATCTGTTTTATGAAAAACACTATTCTAAGAAACAATGCTCAAGTTGATTATTCTCAAAATTTGAAAGTTGAAACAAATATCCCTTTTATTCTTCTTGAATTCATATATTCTAATAGCTCTAGTAATTATACTCATGGCAATTACAGTTTCTTATACTTTAGTATGTATGTATAGACTTGGTACTAATATTCTGTTTTGCTTTAGTGAGAAACAAAGAGTAGTTATCCTTTTAACTGAATTTTGTAATTTAATAAAGTGTACTTACATATGCATATTTTATATATTCATTGCTGTTATAATTAAATGCAAATATACTTTTGCTTGTTTTATTTAAAGCACTCTGATTGATAGATTTCATCTTTTTCCTATTCTCTAGTGCTTAGATTGTGAAACTGTTTTCCTGTGAAAGAGTAACGGAAAGAGAGTAAAATGTAAATAAATGTTGAATCAGGAGGAAAAAACCTTGCAACCAAACTGGAAAATTAGAGTTTATATAAATAAACATGAAAATGTTACCTTGGCTAATCTTCATAATTACCAAAGATTTCTGCATGTAATATAACAAAAATAATTTTTTTAAATTTTATTTAAAAGGAAAAAGAGAAAAAACAAAGTAAAACAAAGTGGTGTAAGGGTACAAGAAATACAGAACGACAAAAAAAAAAAAAAAAACAGTAAGAAATCACCAGTTAATAGATGAAATAGACAGGCAGGCAAAGAGACAGAGAGATGGAGAGACAGAGAGAGAAAGGACAATAGAAAGCAAACAATGGAATTACCAAACCATTCATTATGTGCTTAGAAATAGTCAACAGAGAAAACATGTTCTAATAAAAACAACTGAAAGGATGATACTATTCCTGTACAAAATTATCATACCCTTTTACCTGCTAGAGTAGGATGAACATATTCAAGGCTTTTGCACAAGCTTTGCATTTGTTACTGTCATAAATGATGTATGACTGACACAGCCATGTACTTTTTAAGCTCAGACTTTAACAATATTATTTATAGGTAAAATTTAACTATTTGTGGGCTGGGGGTTTAGCTCAGTGGTATAAGCACCTGTTTAGCAAGCTCGAGGTTGTGAGTCTAATCCTTGGTTCCAATTTTTTTTTTTTTTTACTATTTGCTAATACAGTGAACTACTTAGGTAAGATACTGAAATATTTTATCATCAAAATTTTTCTTGAAAATATAGTTTAATATAAATTAAGCACAGTAAATAATAAAATATGTTGATATTTGTGATCAAATTATTTTCCTTTTGAACTTTCTGTACTTATTAAAATAATTTATATATTTATTTTTAAAATACATAATTTGCAATTATATAACACATTTTAAAACAGTGGTAGATAATTTGAGAAAACATTGATCCTATTGTCTAATGCCTTAATTTTAAGATTAGTTCATAAAGCCTCCCATAAAAATGTGTTTTTTTTAAAAACTAATAACAGCTAATTATAACACAAGAACCTGTTTGGTGTTTCATTGTTGAGCACTGTTTGTTCTTAATTGTATCTATTTAGAAAAACAATAAAATAAACAGAGAAGTTCAGATATCTTTGTTACCATGTATTATGGTATCAGGAGATGGTTCTCAATTTGTTAGCAGAAAACTGGACATGACACAAGAAACAGCAACATTTATTAAAACAAAGGTAAGCTCAAAGTGAGTGAGCTTGTTCTGGTGAAAGGAACATACACAAGCACCACATGCATAGAGTGCATGGTTTTAAATGTTGTGCTTGATTCAGGCAATGTTCCATCTGGGTCTCTCAGAGCACAGTTGGCAAGCGTAATTGATAGATCACTGAGCCATGTCAGCGGTGTCTTTTGCACATATTCTTTCTCATAATTCATTGTAATAATTGCATATATATGAATGTAGTCTATATGCATGAACTTTCAACGAGCTATAGGAGAAGAACAGTTATTACAGATGATGAAGTTAGGTCTGGTGCACATGTGTCTTTGTTTAGAATTTGGAATTTTGCAGAGAAGGCTTGAGGGGATGGGTTCTATGTTGGTTCCATTCGCTACTGGTGCAGTAAGTCCTGGAGCAAGGGTCACACAGTATTGTCCAGGCTCAGGCAAGTGAAGGAAAGCTGTCCCCCAGTGATTGGAAAGGAGCAACCGTCTGGCCCCAAATTGTGTTATCCCTATTATGTATATCAAATACAGACTTTATTTCTTTGAATAAATTCCTGGACCAACAATTTTTCTAAAATATACATTTTAAAAATTCTTTTTTATGATTTCATCAAAATAATTGAGTACTTAGGAATAAATTTAACCAAAAAAGAAAGTATTTTACATTGATATATATATATATATATATATATATATATATATATATATATAATATTAACAGAAGAAACTGAAGAAGACACAAATGAATGCAAAGTAGACTATGCTCTGGCATTAAAAAACATTCACATTATTAAAATATTTATATGATCCATATTATCTGTAATTTCAGTACAATCTCCATTAAAATTTCAATTGCATTTTTCTAATAAATAAAATAAAACCTCTAAAATCTGTGGGTCCATGGAAGGTTCTAACTCATTAGGCAATTTTGAAAAAAAAGAACAAATTTGCAAGCATCATAATTTCTGATTTAAAATTTTAATATAAAGTTATATTAATCAAATTGTCATGGTAATAGCAAAATAACAAACACAAAAAACCAAGGAACTATATACCATTTTAAAAATGTATCTCAATGTTTATGTATTGAAAACGTAATTTTCATTTTAACAATGCTGCTAGGTAGCATATATAATACAAGGGGATTAGGTCATTAGAACTCTGTTCTAATGATTATTAATGCCATTATTATGGGAATTAGTTATCATAGAAGCTAACTTTTGATTAAAATGATGAGCACATTGTGCTCTCCTGTCTTTTGTGTTTCTTTCTGTTGCTGTGGATTAGTACAATATGTTGGCCTTCATCAGCCACCATTCTTTTGCTTTTTCTGTGCCAAATCCATTAATATTTATTATTGGTTATTCCATCTGTAATACTGAGTGTTCCAGCAAAAATTAGGCCAAAGCACAGAACTTATGCTAATAAGTGAAACCATTACCATACAAAGAAATATAAGTAATAAGGGTTAGAAAACTTTGCAGGAGTAGGTTAGAAAATGCGTAGATCTGCAGCGAATGAAGTGTTAAATTGGATTCAAAAGCAGAGAACAGTAAGGAAATTATGGAATTTCTTAGCTATTTCTTATGGAGATTTGATGAGAAAGCTAATAGTAAGTAATATGGACAGTAGAGACCATTCTGATAAGGTCCCAGGTGGAAAGACATATATTAGTAAGAATTAGAGCAAAAACTATCCTTGGTTTGAAAGGGGAAAGAAGTGGGCTGAATTGTGTTTTTGCCCTAGGAAGCAATTAAATGTTAAACTTTCAAGCAATAAAATAAGATCTTTTAAAGGAGAAATATTTAAATTAACAAAGCATGTGTGCTATTTTATGACTACTTTGAACCACACACCGTAAGAAACAACAGGGAAACTTTTTAAAGATTAAATTTATAACTAAAAGATAAAAGTATAGAAAACATGGAAAAAATGACATCATGGCCTTTTAGAGTGGACAAGATGGATCCAGGAGTGCTAACTAAGGGTCTCCTAAACAAACTTGTATTTAGGTGATTAGTATTATGCAAAATATCCTCTTTCCTGAAAAGGAAAAAACTATCCTGACAGCATTTCAGAGACCTCAAGCATGACTAGAATTCTGAAAGTGTGGAATCATTTCAAAGGGTATCAATGGAGCATTCTACTTGGTTGCTGTCTAAAGTCTTGCTTACAATGTATTCCTCACATTTTGGAGCAGTCATCACAAATGCCCCAGCTGCACTCAAAAACGATCAAAATGGTGATCCTTGATGATATTCTCTGGGGCTAATTCTGCAAGCATCTCAAATTCAAAACTTGTGGATGGACGTCTTCTTTACCTAGATTGTAAAGAATGCCACTGGAACTGAGGAGCCAGACAGATTGTCACATTAGTAAGACAACTGAAGAGTTATCTAATTGGGCAATTTCAAGGAGAATGCTGTGGTGAAAGTGAATTCTTAGGAAACCATTTTAACCAGGACAATGCAGCTGTTGCTGCAGGTTCACACTTAATAAAGAAAGACCTAATGTTCTTCTTCAGGCTCTGGAATGCCACAGAAAGCGAGAATCCAGATACTGAGCCTGGACACCTACTTGATGGACTTCAGCAAATGTAGCCCTGCTGGGAAAACTGTCTGAGGTTTGAAGTTGCAATCTCCCCTGAAATACACCCAGAAGGTAAGATACAGAGTAAAAGTAAGTGGTTTAGGATTGCCTTTGGACTTGTTTGAAGTTTGATAATCTTTTCTTTTTTTTTTTTTTTTTTTTTTTTTTTTTCTTTTTCTTCACTTTTTTTCCTTTGGAATTCAAAAATTATGTGAATGTATTTCCAATAACTGTTATAGCACACATTTTAAAAGTAGAGAACGTGTACAATTTCACAGACTCATAACTGTAGAGGATTTTTCATTAGTATAAAATTTGTCTTGAGTATTATCCATGTGTGATTTAGATAAGACTTTAAAGTTTCAAATTTATGCTGGAATGGGATGGAGCTACAAGAATAGAATGAGTGTAATTTGTGTTGTCAGAAAGATATGAGTTTTGGAAACCAAAGGCAGAATTCCCAGGTTTGAATATGTCCTGCAAAGTTTTTGTGCTGTAAATTTAGTACAAAAGGTAAGAGTATGGCAGGATTCAGCCTAAGAAAAGTGCCTTTGGGGCAAGAAGTCTCTTCTTATGGATGATGTGTGACCAGTTTAATAGAAACGGATTCCTTATTGTGGAACATAGTTTCTGATAGAAGAATAAATCCATCCCTTTAGTTTTTGGTCTGGCATAGTGGGTTTTCATATTCTTGCTATGGAACACATAACTTGAATCCCCGAGCAGATGCCAGCATCTTAGTTCCCTACTTCCCAAATTTCAGAATCATTCATTAGCCAAATAATTTTTTCATTATTAAAACCTACCAAGACTCTGGTATTCCACTACCTCAGGAAAAGTAAGATAGGACAGAAAGTTTGGAGGTTAATTCATGTATATAAAGCCAACTAATTTTTGGCGAAAATATCAAGAAGTCATGATGAAAAAGTAGTTTTGCAATACATTATACTGGACAATGGAGCCATATTTTAAACACTATGGAGAATTAAATTCAAATTGAATAAAGTTTTCTGGATATGAAGACATCAGCCTACACAAGGAAAGCATATGAGAAAAGTCCTTAATATTAGTTTTGGCAATCATTATTTTTTAATATGGTAATACTTAAAAGTCAGATAACAAAATAAGAGTAAATAGGACAATGACAAATTAAAAAGTATTGTGTAAAAATTTAACAATTTAAGAAATGATAATGTAAAAAAGCAGATAATGAATATATAGAGAAATATTAATTTAACATTTATCTAGGAATTCTTATCCAAATATGTAAAAAGCTAAAACTCAAGAGCAAAACATAACAAAACACAGATACGCACACATGGCCAAAAATATAAAATTGCTCAGCAGGTATATGAAAAACATCAGCATCGGTAATCATCAGATAAATGCAAATTAAAAATTAGATATCACATCACACCTCTTAGCATAGGTTTGACATTACCAAGACAGAAAAGAGACACAAAAATATGGCAGACACCAAGAGAAAAGTACCTCTTGTGTACTGTTGATAAGAATACAGTCACTAGGGAAATCAGGGTTATCACAGTGCTTTTTACTGGGGCACTGGTGGATTCTAGTTTCACAGTTTCTTGTACATCATGAATAAAGAATTAAACAGTTGGGCCAGGGATTTAGCAGAGTGGCATAGGCGCCTGCCTGGCAAGTTTGAGGTCATGAATTTAATCCCTGGTACCACACATGCACATGTGCACGCACACACGCATACACACACACACACACACACACACACACACACACACACACACAGAATTAAACAATTACATAAATACAAAAGAGCAAGCCAGCAAAATTTACTGAGGCCACTGAGAAAAATGAGCTTGACCTGAAAAGAGAATTAATATGAGGGTTACCAGTATACATTAACCTGAGTTGTTTTTCTAAATCCCTCCCAGAGGAATTTCCAGAATGCATTTGCTCTCAGCTGTCACATTCTTTGTGTAAACCTTGTATGTCATTTTCCATAATTCACTTTGTTATAATTGTATCTGAGAGATGCAATCTATATGAGATAGAGTAGATAATGAATTTGCATGGTCAAGGGTTACTTTTGGGCCCTGCAGTGTGATTGTATCTATGTCTAAGTTGGTAATGTCTCCATGAACTGACCTGTGTGCTACTTGTTCATATGTGGCTATTGTTTGGGAGTTAGAGGGTCAGGTTCATAGGCAGGACCAGGTCTTGACAAAATGTTTCTTAACTAATGATTAAAAGAGAGATATAACATGACTCACAATAACTATTAGTGTAATAGAACAAAATTCATGAATGAAATAATATAAATAATATGGGAGTATATTAGTTAAGTATTGAGGTATATCTGAAAAAAATTAATCAATGATGGCCACTGAAAACTTTATTACTACTTTAAACAGTGAAGTATGTATATTAATTTACTTGACTTACTGTGGATATATTCTACTTAAATTAGGAAATAATCTTAATATTTTATTTTTTAAAATGCAGAAATACACCTATGCCTGAGCATAAATCTATTCATATATATCCATTCACATATACTGTACAAAAATAATTATGTACCAGGTAGAAAAACATTTAAATTTCAATGTTTAAAGGGATAATATACTACTAATGCCTGCCTGGTCTACTTTTCTCTAGCATTGTCTTCTGTGTCTATGATCTAACATATTTTAAGAAAGTGATCAAACTGCATTTGAGGAGATGGTTGTGTGCAGGAGAAACACAAATTCACAATGGCCAGGTTTATGTGCTTCCCTAGGGAATGAACAGAGGCTTGGAATATTTGAATTTCCCATTATCCCAATATCCAGATTTCTCATTATCTCCTTTGGAGTACACCATCCTTTCTCATCTACTAAGACCAAGACTAAGAATAAGATTAAGACTAAGACCAAGACTAAAAAACTAAGACTACTAAAACTAAAGACGCCCCAGGGTATGATCCTCATTAGTTTAAAATCATCACCACCCTTTGGGTCATTCGATAATGCCCTTCTCAATCAATAAATGGCAAGGGTCTGGCTGCCTTGGGGCCTTTTGTTCCCCATGCACATCTAGTCACCCAAGATCTCTCTTGCTTGCTATTTGTCTCTTGCTCTTTCTCTTTGGCTTTGCATCATAACACTTCATAGGAGACTGGAGACTCACTGCAAATGTCCTTACTATAAGCAGCCAATATCTCATTGACAAATGCTTCTTTGTAAGTATTTGTGTGTACTACAGAATTGAGGCTCATGTGATGGGGTTAGTGATCTATTTGTTAACTTGAAATGATTAATCATCAGAATTGTTTTTTTGCTTTCAATCAGTAATGTAAACAGAGGTTCAGTACAAGGAAACACTGCAAAAAAGGAAGAAGGCTTCCCACAGTGGCTAAGGAGAGCAAGTTTCATAGTCAGTTCTGACATCATTGAAACATGTGCTTGCCACTTTCTGGATGGCAGAACTCTGAAGAACTGTTATAGTTTCTGGTCAAAGTATCAATACCCTCTGGGACACAGGTGAGCAAAGTCTGACAAGTGGCATGCAGCAGAAGGAGTAATGGTGCCACTGGGTGCTTGAAAGGTTTTGGCCCAGACAGGACACTGTAGCCAGGAAAGCCACAACCGGAAGCAGGAAGCCCCATCTTGCCCTGCCCCTAGGAAGTTACCTGTGACACCATCTTCCCGCCCCTGGGAATTTACATATGGCGCCAAACCTAGGACCAATGGGCTACCTGTGTATCCCTAATGCCCGCCTTAGGTTCCACCCCAAACCGAGGCTATTTACAGGCCCCCACGCCGCGTGTCCGCCGGAGAGATCGCCGGACACCAGCGGTGGGGGTGCCAGTCATCTCTCTCCGTGTTCTCAGAATAAAGGCCGCTTTTTATTTTATATTTCTCATCTTTTGTTAATATTTTTTATCTTTTGGAAATAACTCTATCAGTGCTCATTGTGTTTGCAACAGAAAAAAAAAAAACTATTGGATTATTTCTCAGGACACAGAAATAAAAAAGCCAACTCACAGTTAAGATGGAAAAAGTGAGCTAGTCACACAGTGTGACTGGGCTCTACTCTGGTACTGTATGTATGAAGAGGGAGCTAAGAAGCTATCATTCTGCAGGAATGAAGCATGCTTATGTGTGAAGCTTGGGCCATGCCTGGTCCACACTGATATGAACATTAACTTCAGCAGGAGATCTTGCTAAATGACAAGTGTCTGCAGATCCTTTTAGTGCAAACTTGTGGAAGTGAAGAGAGAGTGAAAAGAATGGAAACTGCACCTCTCAGTCTTTTTCTCCCTCCTTTCTTCTCTTCTGTTGCTTCTCTGTTAGAAATACAATCAGGAAGAACAGAGAAAGTGAAGTTCTTTAATTCAGACCTATCAAAGTTGGGCATCTGATGGACAGGCACACTTGGCTGGTCCCAGCAATGACTTCAACTCCTTGCACAGAGGTCCCTTCCTCTTTTCCCCCGCTGGCTGAGTATTTGAGAAGGAAGCACAATCTTTCAAATACTGCCTAATTAAGCAGTTTCTAGTCCCTCTCCTAATTTGAGTTTTAATTTTTTATATATTGCCTGTTCGTTCTTTAGGACTCTCAGAGAAGCTGATCCTCTTGTTTAAAGTTTAAAATACATAATCATGCAGTTAAGCAGTTCCAAAGTTCCCATTTATCCCTAGCTAAAATATGTATGCTTTTCTTCTTCCTCCCTCTGTTAGTACCTACATTGTACAAAGGCTTTCTTTGTAGTTTATTTCTTCCCAAGGTCCAGTTTGCTTTGAGATCCTCTAAATGTGTTAAGATTGTCTTTCGGTAATTTTCCACTTAGAGCTAAGTATTTCATCTTGAAGATGAACCACTCCAGGTTTCTTTTTTTTCATCCTTCACCTCTCTTTCTATAAAAATCTATCAAAATCACTCTCTGTTTAGAACCCTTCCTCTCACTCTCTTTCAGTGTATCCAACCCAGATAATATATCTGTCCTCTGATTATACTTCTCTGTGTATGATTGTTCAATGTTAAAATGGTGCAGTTGGTTTAAGATACACATCTAATAGAAACTAGGCTACATATTTTCAATGTGATCTTTTTCCAGGCTAGTAATAGCCATTGTGATACTCTCAGTAATGAATGCTACTTCAGTGAGCCACATAATAACCTTTTCACTTGGTACTCTTTAGTGTACCATGTTGTTAAGCTATAACGTGCAGTACGTTATATGTTTTAGACGCATTTTTCACTTAAGTTTCCAACTTTCAGTTAAATCAATAAACACTTTTGTTGGGTCTGTATGTGTGTATGGTTTGACTGTATACATGATTTTTCTTTATCTTCCCTCATTCATAAATGTAACAATCATTGAACTGCTTTTCAGAATTAAGGTAGAATTTCTTGGAATTTGTCTAAACTTTGAGCCTGCAGATAAAATTTTATTAGCAAATAGGAGCTTCACTGCTTTGAGTCTGAAAACAATAAGTGACAGTTATCTTGAAGAGTAGCACCTGAATGCAGGTTTTTCTAACTGTATAAAGATAAGGAAGTACAAATATAGAATGAAAGCAGGAAGTTATCACACTCTATAGAGAACTTGAATAATAAAATCTTCAACAGAAACATTGGTAGACAAGAAGAACAGTGCCTCACTCAGTGTTATGACTTAAAACAAGCCTCTAGCATTCTAATATCTGGAAAGAATAAAGGCGGTCTCATCAATGAACAAGACACAAGTTTTCAAAACCTTGAATAAATGGGCTTTGTGTTATAAGTATTATGATCTAAGCCAAAAGAAATTATACGCTTTGCACAACTGAATTTGTGAACTGAATTTTACCCATGCTGTGTCTTGGTAGGTCATGGTGTCTTTATTAAGAAATAGGATGTCTTAAAAACTGTGAAAGCATATATATTTATTCATTCACAAGATAAACTGTTGTTTTTTAATATTAAATAAAACTGGAATAAAAACTAAATAATATAAAATATAAGGCTTCTAATGTAATAGTAATATAAAAGGAAAATGCTACTTTAGAAAATGTATAGTTGTTTATAATATTATCAGAAAAGTAATACTAAATGTGATATACACAAATATACAAACACATATATGGTACATAGTCACATAATTGATTTGGATTAGCATTAATTTTCCAACTCCCACAGAGTATTTCTTCAAGGGTTAACTATTTTCTGTATGTTCAACAGGATACATTATTGGATAGGAACCCTGAGGTTTTGAGAGTGTGATTATTTATAAGGGTGCTTATACATTTGTTCACATTTGAGAGAGAGACCGTTAAATTACCTCTAGGGAAATATGGGAATTGAAATGTAAATTGCTTGCAAAATAGTTTAAAAAATTACTTCATTTTTAGAAGCATGAGATGTCTCTGGATGGATGCCCTAATTTTTGGCAAGGATATACTACTTTTAGCTTCCAAGGTTGTTTGCTACTAAATGTGTTGTTGCCTTAGATGCCTAAACTATTTAGGACATGAACATTCCAAACAAATATATCTTCCAGGGGATAATCACAGTTAACCATGTTAGAAATTCAATCAATGGGAGATTCACAAGATTGTACATTTATATCTGGATTGGTGAAGCAATGTAAGAAAGAGAGATTTTATTCAGAGAATTGGAAAGCACAATTTTTGTAGTAATAAAAATAAGTAATAGTTAAGCCGTAAGACATTAGGTGCATTATTTAACACTAAGTATGGTGGACCACTGTATTTTTTAACAGATTTCTTATTTGAAAGAAAGAGAATAAGTGAATGATTTTAAATGAAATGATATCTGGACAAATAATTGTTTAAGAGCACCTTAATTATAATGAATAATTAATTTTCTGCTTAATAGTGGTAAAATTGAATAGGAGATCAGTTAAAACAATCCAAATAGAATACTGTTAAGATATTCTAGGTAAAAGTAGAAATTTCTGTGACTAAGCTAGTGACAGGGGTGATGAAACTATTTGCTCCAAAACAGGTGATAAAAATTATAAAACCAAGTAAGATATAATATGCATAGGTTAACATTCTGGGCAATATTATGATTTTTTTTTCTTTTATATCAGTTATAGTTATATATATTTATAATCACTAAATATCTGTCTGGTATTTGACAATGATGAAGGTATTTGAAAGTGAGGAGGGGAATAAAAGTAGATTACATCAAGGACAGATAAGAAAAGCTAAGTGAGACACAAATAATAACCCACTGTAATACTGTGATTTCATTCAGTCCCTGGGAAATCTCTGTATAGCCAACATGATTCAAAAACTGTATATGGCATCCTATAAGCTAATGAAAAATTGAGTTAGTAAATAATGTATTAGTTATATTTATTTGTCAACTTCTTGGGCTGGAGAATGCTCAAATATCTGGTAATATATTATTACTGGATGTCTCTGTGAGGGATTTCTGGGAGAAATTAGCATTTGCATTAGTAACATGAGTAAAGAATAGTCATCTTCAAGAATGTGGGTGAACACGTAAATCTTTAGGGGGCAGGTTAGAGGAAAGGAAAGGTTATCCTCTTTACTTGAGCTAGAAATTCTATAATCTGCTTGTAGATGTCCATTTTTCTTTAACTTAAACTGAGATATATATTTCTTTGGTTTGGTGGTCTTCAAACTGCATGTCTGGGTATAGATTTATTTTGGTTAAATTGGTGTTCTCTATGTTTCAATTATCTGTATGTCAGTTTCCTTTCAAATGTTTAGGAAATTTTCTATTATTTCTGTAAATAGTCTTGATATCATTTAACACCTTTTTCATTAACACATATCAATTTGATGTTTTTCTTTGCATCATCTTGCAACTGTTGAATTGCTATTTTCTGATTCTTTGTTATTTTTCAAAGATCTTTCCTTTCCTGTTCACTAGCTGCAATCTTGTCTTTGAATTCTGAAAATCTGTCTTCACTTTTCTTGAGGTGGTTTTTCCAGGTCAGTTTAATTTTTTATTTTCTAGATATCTCTTTGAAACTGTCTCATGCATTCTGTTTCTTTCTTATATTGTTCATTCAAAGTTTCCATTTTTTTGCAGTGCTCCTCAGTTTTTTAAATTGCATCTTCTTTAGATGTTTTCAGCATATCTGTTATTACATTCATGTTTTGTTTTATCTGGCTGATTATTTCTAATTTGAGTTCCTTTACAGCTTCCTAGAGTCATTTCTTTATTTCAGTTTCTATCATTTCCAATGTTTCAGGTATATGCCTTACATTTTCTTCTATGTCCATGTCTCCTATGCTTGTTTGGGTTGGACTGGAGGTTTGAGATTGCATTTTGGTCTTTCATTTTGTCATTTTCCTGTATTCCCCTGGGAGGAGCTGATTGCAAGGTCTCAGTTTCTTGCTTGGTTGAGGATATCTGTCAGTACTTCAGGAAGTTTCTCCAGTTGAGTGGAGGTCATTAGTTGGGCTTCCCAGTTCCCAGGGGCAATTGAAGCCTCCTCAAATGTGGGATGTATGCTCAATGGGCTTTCAGTACACTGCATTTGGTACTGTGAAGCTCCCTGGCTGCTTGAGGTTGTTGGGAGGGACTCTACTAGGTTGTGAGTGGCATATCAAGGCCTAACAGTTAGATAGAGTACCTATGCAGACCTTCAGCTCATCCCACACGGTGCACCAAAGCTCTGCAGCTGCTTGGGGTCACTGGGCAGGGCCTTAATGTGTTCCAAGCCAGGTGTCAATGTTGTACAGCTGGTTGAATACATTTTGAAGACACTGAGCTCAGAAAGTTCCCCAGCCAATCGGGGTTAGTGGACAAAACCCAATCAGGCCCTGAGGGATCAAGCCAAAGGTCAGACTTTGAATGGGGCACTGGGCTGGGCCCTACTAGGTTCTGGGTGAGGTCCATGGCAGGAGATCACTATGCATGCTCTTGTCTTACACTGCTGAGGGCAGGTAATTTCCCCCAAGACTATTCAGTATAAAGCAGAAGGTCAGTATTAAAGGAAGTCCTCGATTATGTACAAAGAAAAGACTAAGAGTAGTATGGAGTTTGATATTCCTGACAAAGTGTGGAAGTCAGGAAGTCACATAAGGATTTTTGCGTTGACTGAATAGGAACACAAACTGGTTTTCAAAGGGGCAGAGACCAGCCAATAGGCAAATCTGTTATGTAATATTTTAGCCATAGACACTGAAAATTAACTATTATTTCAAAATTCATTATGTATTCCAAGGAGGCTTTTGTGCTCAGAAAGATTACTTGGTTTTAACATTTAATATTCAATTTATTAAGGTTGCAAATCCCCAAAATAGTTTTCCCTAAGCTTTTAAACTCCACATATGAATGTTATATTTTTAAATCTAGTAAATTTTTACCACCAGTTTAATAAGCTTTTGTATAATGTTCAGTACCATTTACCAACTTAGTCAATTAAACACCTTCAACATTTTAAACTGCATTCATAAATTTAACATATTCAATTTCTTCTTGTGTACTCCAATTGTCTAATTAGCAAATAAAACCTTCCTTAATAAATAAATAACATGTAAATTTAACAGGGTAGTGTTAAATTTACATTCTCTCAAATGTTACAATGCAGAATAGGAAATTTGTAAATCCACATTAATATTTCAATTATACTTATTAAAATTGGAATTGTGACATTAATCAGATGGACTGCTTTAATTTGAACACTTTAAAAATGAATCATAAGTGCTCAAGTAGTTAATATAGATGATTTTTAAACAACACAAAACATGACACTATAGGTTTGACTTTGTTCATCTTTGTACTAAATTTTAAATAACTTGAGATAGAGGAGTTTATCATTTGATAATAAAAATGTTAGCTTAAAATTAGTGGCTTCCTGAAGAAAATTTTGGCAGTACAATTAGGTTTCTCATTGTATAGAGATATGGTTTGGATCTCTGTAACTATGGAATCTTGTAACATCAATCCAAGTTTTTCCATTACCATAATTGCCATTCAGATCCACTTAGTATGCATTATAATATGAGCAAAAATATATTAAAATAATAATTTTTTGCATCATCCAATGTGAAGAATCATTTCCTACATTTCAAATTAGTCAAAAATTCAACACAATTGTTCTTATCACATAATTTGCTTTAAATAATTCAGATTATGAATTATCAATGTAACATGATTCAATATTTCGTGTTCTACCTATTAAAACCTTATGAATGTTAGAATGGGACCCAGCTCAATTAGGTGTTTCTCTAATTTTATGGTTACCACCTGGGGTCAGTTATCTTAGAAAAATATCTACACAGAACCTATTACACACAATGGATCCTCTGTGATTTTTGCAGCATCTTGAACTCAATGCCTTCCTGCTGCTGAGGAGGAGAACACTTCTCAGTAGACTATATCAGGCACCCTGACACTGGATGGAAGAAGCTACATGTTGAAAGTTTTTAGACATCTCATGTCTATTTTTGGTCTAGTTAAAAAGTTACTGACATCCTTTATTAGTCATACAGTTTGCATCTTGAGTTCCTTCCATGGGTCATAGATTACTTATTCTCTTCCTGCGGAACTTTCGGCAAGCGGTGGAAACTTGAGTGAGTAAGAAGTCAAGTTATTGAGGGAACTGCCCTCATGAAATTGGGATACAGGCCCTACACTTCACTCTGTTTACAAACTGCTATGAGATTAGAAGCTTCTTCCACCACAAAATTGCAAGCCAACATAAATATTTTCTTTTTATAATTTAATGTCTCCAATATTTTGCCAAAACAATGGAACTCTGCCTAACATAGTTACAAATATTTTAAATTGCTTAGATTTTAACTTTTAGACTTGAATATACACAAAAGAACAAATATTTTAAGGTAAAATTTTTAAGGTCAGAAAAGTAAGGTCACCAATTGGTCAGGCGATGAAGCCAGTTTGCTGGAATTAAGTTCAGTGCTGTTGCTTACCATAGGAGGGATGCTGATTAGTTAGTCGTTCTGTTTCAGTTTTCACATATTTAAAATGGAATAATAATAGTGCTTACTGAAGAGGCTATAATTAGGATTCATTTAGATGATTGCACATATGAATTAGCTAAGTTGATTTTAAACGTAGAGAAAGGATCCCAGACCTTATCTCACAACAAATAAATTAGAGTACCTGAAGTTAAACATAGACAGTTTTCATAAAGAAATGAGGATAGTGATTTATAAGTGTTTATAATATTGTCTTTTATTATTATTTGTGAGGTCCTAGATCAAATGCAAGTGTGAACTTTAGCTTTATAATTATAATCCATTAAAGTGTAAAAGAACTATAACTGATAATTATTTCTTTCCATTCCTATCCCATAGACATTGGAGAAGAACCTGGTATTATGATATTGTACTTTTAATTGATCTTTCTATGACCCTGTGCAACTGCTGCTCAGTTTACTCTGTTTACTATGTAACCTCATTCGTCTGCACTTTTTATTGAGGCATATTTTAAGTCAATAACTCTAGTGTGAAGGCCTAAGATTCCTTTGAGTAGCTGGGTACGACTTGTAAAATAAGAAGAGAGATATTCACTGTGACAGATTTTACATAACACTTGAGTGTAAGGAATTATCTCAGGGCATTCAGAATAATTACGTCATTTGTGATATTCTTGGTTATTGGATCATAACTTAATGATCTTCTGTACTTTGTATGTTTTTTTTCTGAGCTGTTCGATCTTCTGAGACAGGTGAAATAAGGAATTTGAAAAGCAAATGCCTCCCAGGGCTAGGAGAGTGTTCCAGACCCTTTAAAGTTACACACACTGAGTGCTTCTTTCCATCTCATTTCTCTTTTCAGTATGTCCATGTGACTTCTTTCTGATCTGTTGAGGCATTGTCTTTTAAACAGCTAACCATAGTTATGCTATTGCACCTATAAAGCTCCACCTTTTTCCATAAAATTTAGTATACTCTACTAACTTTTATAAATCTTAAAAAATTTGCATTTTATCTTTACTATACAGATTTGGTAAAGATAAACATCGCACATAATTCATTCTTATAACAACCTAATAATATTCCTATAATAATCTTTGATTAGATATGATCTATACCTACACTTATCTGGCCACTTGGTCTTGGTCAGTAGAAAAATAGAAACAAATATAAAAAATTTGTAAAAACTTATACTTGGCTCCACATTGTGTATGGAGTCTTTTAATCATAGCAATGTCAATAATCTCAGGTGCAGTTGACAAGACTCAAAAGCATTTGTATCAGTTAACCTCACACCTTCAATAGTTTACCATATATACAGCAAAGCTACTGACTCAATTTTCCTGGACACATGAATGAGGAGCAATAGAATTACATAGATGAGCTCAGTACTAATTGCAAGTACAAAGAATCATGATCGTAAAAAACAGAAGGAACATTTAAAGTGCTTAATTTGTGGTTGGTTTGTAAAATATCAATATATAACAGATTCAAAAAATATATGGTTACCTTAGTAACTTACATAGATTCAAGGTAAGAAGAGTAGTCAAACAGAAGAAAAAAAAAATAATTACAACAGGAAAATTATGGAACAACAGAAATAATTCAATGCTTTTCACTAGTAACTCTCAAAGTGAACAGTCAGACTTCCCAAATAAAAACACAGATTGGCAGATGCATAAGCTTAGATGTTGAATAGATTTTTCTTATGGGAAAAATTGTATATAAATAAAATATGAATAAAAGGTGGGTAGTAAGGAAAGAATCAGAGAGAGAGAGAGAGAGAGAGAGAGAGAGAGAGAGAAAGATAGAATATTCTAATTCACTGAAGCCAATGTATCTAAAAGTGTACATTAACAGTGACATTGACTTATATGTTTATGTGTTTTGTATGTTACTTAGCCTATTAATCTGATTTTTAATCTATATATATGATAAATAACTTTATAAGATTAAATAAGATAAACGAATTTGATCCTAGGAAATTAAAAGCTAAGTGGAAAGAGGCAGAAGAAAATGGATTTGAAATGTGTTTTATGTACATGTATCTATTCTCAAGAGTTAATATAATCATTATGAATGGCAAACATGTGCTAATAATTTTTTTAAATATAGCTCTTTCACTTAAAATCAAACAAACAAAAGATATGCCAAAAGTATACTGCATATAAGAAACAGACTCTATCTCCCCACAATCTATACACTAAAATTAAAATAATGGAACAACATTCTATCCAAATATAGCATGAATGAGAAGAAGCCACATAATTTTCACACAAAATCAACCTGAAGTCAAAGCTAATCAGAAATGAAGAATGTCAGTACATAGTGCTTAAAAAAACAATTAAAAGGGCATGATAACAATTAAAATATATATATATACCAAATGCAAGCAAACCCAATTTCCTAAAACAAATACTTGAGCATAAAGGATCAGATAAACATCAGCATAATAATAGTGGGAGATCTCAATATCACACTATCACAAGTAGATCAAAAATCAAGAAAAATATCAGAGATTAGTCATATTTTTAAATAAAAGGACTTAATAAGCATCTATTGTGTGTTCCACACATTAACAGGGAACACATTCTTCTCTGGAACTCAAGAAAGTTTCTCTCAAATTAACTACACACAAGACTATAAACAAGACTTAAATAAATATAATAGAATCATATTTTCTTCCTTGCGTATTACTAGATCATATTGCAATAGAACTACAAATCAATGGCAAAGAAACCACACAAACTATGCAAACATTTCGAGATTAAATAATATACTCTTGGTAATCAATGAGTCAAAGAAAAAATGAAGGAAAAATTAGACAGTTCCCAGAATCAAACACAATGTGATTAAAACATACCAGAATATATGCAACAAAACTAATGCAATCACAAGGGGGAACTTTAGAACTGCAAATGTCCACATCAGTAAAAATGTGAACAAAAATATATAATGTAATGTAAAACATGAAAAGAAGAATGTAAATTCAAAGCTAATAGAAAGAAGAAACTTATTAAAATCACAACATAAGTTAATGAAATTGAGATTGAAATACAAAGGATGAGAGAATTAAAGATATGGTTCTTCAAAACAGTAAACAAAGCAGATTAACCTTTAGCCACTACCACCAATTAAAAAAGGAATAAGGGAAAAAAAGACTACATGCACACTGCTCAATCCATATTATTAGTACTTAGAGTATGTACTTGCAAAATTTGTTATCCAATAAATTGTAGAATCCAGAAGAAATACACAGATTCATGCATATATTCAGGCATACATAAAAATTACATATATAAAAGTTACCAAAAATGAACCAGAAAGATGTAAAAACTCTGCATAATCCAATAACAAGCAATGAAATTCAGAGAGTAATTAAAAATATATCAGCCAAGAATAACCCAAGTCTCATTCAATTTTCTTAATAAAATTGAAAAGACAGGAGGACCATCCAAATAGTTCCTGGAAGCTAATATTATCTTAATTCTTAAAGCTAGATAAAAACTCTATCAAAATGAAAACTATAGATCAATTTTATTAATGAACACAAATATTCTCCAAAAGATAATAGTAGATAGAACTCAAAGAGTCATTAAAAGTATCATAAATAATGATCAGGAGGTCATCAAACCATGTATATTTTAGCATATAGAAATCCATAGACATAGTTTATCACATATGTAGGATAAAAGGCAAAAATCACATGACTCTCTGTAGATGCAGAAAATCATTTAACAAATTCTAAGATCCATTCATGGTAAAAAAAAATAAATAGAGAACAATATCTAATCTGATATAATTTATTTATGGAAAACCTACTTCCAACACCATATTAAATTAAGAAAGAACAGAAAGGTTTTCTTTTTTTTTCAGGAACATGACAAGGAAATCTACTATCACCATTCCTGTTCAATACATTTGGAACTATATCCAGAGCAATAAATCAGGCATAAGATAAGAATAAAAGGGAAACAGGAAAGGAAGATGTTAACTTTTTTTTATAGATGATAGTAAACTTTAATAAAACACCCCAAAAGTTCCACTAAATTATTGCTAAATCCAAGAATAGATTGAAAAATTAAGCAGGGTACAAAATCAACAGCAGAAATCAGTAACATTTACACCAATAATAAATCCACCAAGAAAGAAATTAGGAAGACAGTATCATTCAAAATGACGTTGGAAATTAAATACTTAATAATTAATCTAGCAAAGAAGAAAAAGACTTCTATAATGAAAACTGTAGTATCATGGACCTGACCAAGATCCTCGATCTCCCAAATGAGTGTACAGTGAATACATAAGTAAATGTGGCAACTGGTATAATTCAGGAGTGTCAAAACCCTCTAGCAGAGTTCAAGAGACAGGGGGCTGAGACAAGGGTTCATATTTATTTGTTTTTTTTTCTAAAACAAGGAAAGGATTAAAGAAGACAATGCAGGAAAATCAGTAAGACCTTGGGAGTGTTTCAAGGACATTTCCAAGTAATAGACTATGTAAATTTAGGAGAACTATCTTATGTTAATTTAGGAGACATATCTTAGCAGAAAATTTCCAGGTTGACTTTCACTACAGGAGGGAAATCTCTGCAGCTACAGTCTCTATTTTGTCAATTGGGGTTGGAGCCAGGTGTCCTCAGCTGTGGCCTTACCTTATCTTTTGACCTGTCTCTTTGTTCTCAGATTGGCCATGCCCTGTGCATGTATTCAATTTCCAGCCTCAACAGCTCTAAACACTACAGTAATCTGTGTAAAACAAAAATATATAGCCTTTTGCTGAATTTAAAAGTTCAGAGTTGCAATAATCAAGAGCCTATAACACTAAGATAAAGGAAATATAAGAAAGTTTAGTAAACTATTAATTGATACAGTCACAATTGCACAAAGAAAGAAAGAACAAAAAGTTACATCACCAAAATCAAAGTTTTTCAATACCTAAAACTGCAGTTCCTGTGCAACAGGAACTCTCATTATGGTTTTCAGAGTTCCAACAAGGAAAGTTCCAGGAAGAGTATCCTCTCATTGGAGACTCCAAAGCCCCCTTTTTCTAAAGCCGGTTAAATATCATTTGAAAGGGAAGTGGAACTGCTCCAACTCTGTATGACTAGAAGCAGGGAGTCTGTAGCCTCCAAGTGCTGATCAAGTAAATGAGAACAAGCATCTATATCTTCTATATGGGTAGGAAGCAAACTGTCCTTGGGAGCTAGCCTGGTTCATGAGGGATTTTTGCTCATGTCAAAATGTGCTACCACTGCATTCCAATATCTAATCTTTAGAACAAGGCCAAGCACAGTGTAAGGAAAATCATTCTATACTTAATCATAATTCTTGAGGAGGACATTGCAAAGTAAACATCCCTTGTTCTTGGACAGTGAGAACAAATATTGTCAAAATGGCTATACTTATAAAACTGATATATTGATTCAATGCAATCCATTCAAAATACCAACATTTCTCCAAGAACTAGAGAAAAATGTTCTAAAATCTGTATGAAACCAGAAGAGATCTAGAATAGCCAAATCAATCACGCACAGCAAAAACAAATTAGGAGGCCACAGAATCTCAGATTTCAAATTAAATTTCAAATCTATAGTGATTAATAACACCATTTTTTTGACAAGACAAAAAACAGCCTGGTGAGTCCATGGAATAGAATACATGGTGCAGAAAGAACATGAGGCACATTCAGTCAGTCATTTGAGCTTTGATACAAGGTCAAAAATGTATAGTGAAGAAACATAATTTTCTTTTAAAATAATGCTAAGAAAATTGCCTACACAAATGCAGAAGATTGAATCAAGGCCTATACTCACACTGTGTAACAAACTACAATAAAAATCATTATTTAAATAAACAGCTGGAAGAAAAATAAACTTCTTTAAAATATATGCATAGATACCGAGCAGAACTCCTATTTCACAAGAAATAGCATCCAGAATCAATAAATGGAATTATATCAAATTAAAATATTCTGCACTCAAAGGGAAATAACAATGAAAAGACAAACTATAGAGTTAAAAAATTATGTCTGCTATTCATCAAATGGAAAATAATATGTAGAATATAATGCCCTAAAAAATTACAGCACCCAAAGCAAAAGACTCAGTCAAAAAATAGGTGAACTAAATGAATAGACACATCATAGAAGAAGAGCAAGTGGCTGAAATTACAGGAAAAAATATTTAAGATCTCTTTTGAAAGAGAGTAATTAAAAAAAAATCTTACTCCAGAAAGAATAGCTATTTTTAAGAAATGAAATAGCAAATGCTCCTGGGAAAAGTTGTTCTACACTGTTAGTGTGAATGCAGTCTAATACAACACTAAAGAAATTAATATGGAGAGTCCTCAAAAGCTGAATACAGAAATTTCATCTGATTCTTTTACAAATTTTCCCAAAATACTTAAGGAGGTCTTATTACAGTGACCCATACACACACTAGTTTTTAGCAGCACAACTTTTAGTAGTCAATTCTTGGGAGCAGTCTTTATCCACCAAAAATGAACAAAGAAAACAGCATTTACACACAATGAGTTAGTCCTCTGCCATAAAAGGATATATTTTTGTCATATTTAGAAAAGTAGAAGCACCTCAGGAACACAATATTAAGTGAAATAAATCAGACACAAAAGTTTAAATTTTACAATGTTTTCCTTATGCAAGAAAAGCACTGCATAAATTAATTAAATATTTTATTTTTTAATAAGGAGATAGACGTAGGAAACAAGGAGAAAATCTTTTGCAAATGGAAAGAAGACCAAAAATGGAGGAAGGAGGGAGTAAGTGGAGGAGAAAGTGAGGTAATGAGAAGTGCGATGTGTTATGTACATCTATCACTTCTCCAGGATGAACACAATCATTATGTACTACCGAAAACAGAAGCTAAAAATTTCACTGTCTTATTTAGCTTTATGCAAGGTGTGATACGCCTCACAGCATCTTTGTTTTTCATCTGTATACAAATTGAAATAAGCAGAAATTGCTCCTGCCTATTAAAAAATTAAAATATAAAGATTTCATGTTCTTCTTTGCATACTGCATTCCTATAACAAGAAGGATGTGGTGTAGCTCTGTTGACTTTTGGTTTAAGAAATCTATCCTGCTACACAATTATTAAACATCTTAGGTTTTTCCTCTAGATTCTAGTCCCTAACTTGGTGCTTAACTCTAAAATCTTATCTTCGCTTGACATCATTTTTTTTCCTGTAAAGAGACAAATAGTATATTTTTAGACCTTTTGATGCCATCCATGTAGTTTCGGTCTCTTCTAGTTTGCCACTTTAGTTAAAAAAAAAAAAAAATCATGGACAGTAAATAGTAACGATTACAGTTCTGTTGTGATATAATTTATAACAATGGACAATGGGTCAGATTTACACTCCAAGGCATAATCTGCCAATCCTTTATCCAGAACATAGTTATTCTTATACCTTACTTACATATTTTTGAATATTCACAAGAACACTTTTCCCAAGGTGAAGATCATATACTTCTGTGTGTGCATGCAATACTGGAGGATTCTATGGAGGTCTTAACCTTTTAAAAATAAGTTCTTTGCTTTATAGGGCTAGCTATAGGTAGGAACCAATAATGTCTGAGTTGTAGCAAAGGTTTATAAGGGAAAGGATTTCACACGGACACATAATGTATAGGATTATTTCCTATTCACGCAAAGAGTCAAATGCAACAGAGTGCAGAAGATCTACCCACATAATGAAGACCCAAAGAACACAGCAGAGGTCCTGAATTCCATGGTAACATCTTGCATGTCTGCAGCTGAAAGCCTAGAGCCCACACCATTGTCCCATGCGAGTTTATTTCAAGGATCTGAGCTGGAAAGGCCCCAAAATCTGTGGTAGAACCTAGAAAGTCTATACCAGTGGGATAAAGAGTCAGCACTGGTATCAGGAAATGGTACTGAAAGCAAGACCAGAGCTCCCTGCAAAAGATCTACTACAGCCATTCTTAGCAGCAGCAAGTTTCCAAGCTCCTCCAATAACAATAGCCGGGTTCACATCAGGAAAACCAACATGACAAGCTTCTCCAGGATAATCAACAGCAGTGGCTTCCCCTCCCAGTTCTCCTTTTACTCTATTGGCCACAATCCTCAGTTGGGCCCTCCACATCCAGCACCATGCTGAGTCGATTCAAATGGGTGTCTCAAATTAACCACTGGTGGTCAATAGATGACAGCTTGTTTGATATTTTCTAAACCACTTCCTGCAATTTTTCTCTACTCTCCCTAATAAAGATTGATATGCTTATTACCAATGGTAAAACATAATAATTCCCAAAAGTGTTTAAGAATTTGTTGCTGTTTCCTTCAAGACTTACTGAATGGGCAGGAGTTCATTAAATCTCCTGGCTACTTCTGAGGTTTTGTTTAATGAAACTTCTCAAAAATGGATCCTGTAAATGTTATTAAATCATAACTATATTCCTCTAAATTTTCTACTGTTGTACATTAATTTATAAAGATTTTGGAAATAAAACCTTCTTTTTAATTTTCCCTAATTGTCTACCTTATTTCTCCCCAGTTTGCAATGTCAATTTTATACCTTTCTGTCTGTGTCATAATACTCTCCATGGCCATACTTTGACAGAGCCTTCTTATCTGGCTTTGTTCTCTTAAAGACGCATTTAAAATACAGTGTTTCAGAACTTTTGTAGCTCTTCAAGTACAAAACATAAGTTTTTGGGTGCTTCTGTGTAGGATGCTTTTAAGAATATCTGTATTTGTATTGATTGTAATAACAGTTTACGGCAATATTTCTTCACATGTATATATTTTTCCTGTACTCTCTAGCCAGCTCTTCATAGAGAAGAAAAACTGTGTAGAATGAGTGGGGAACAATATAACATAAAAAATGTACTTTTAAATTAAAAATCTAATTTTCTGTTTTCCAATTTATCTTCTTTTTAGGTTATTTATAATGGAGATTCACCAAGAATATCTGCAGTTTAATAAAATATATATCTATTGATCACAATTGCTTTCCATGCTGTTTTAAAAGGTTCAGATAAACTATGTTTTACTGAAATGCTAAACTCTTGACCTAATTTCTTTTAACATTTCTATATGACATATATATCTATGCATTGTTCCAAAGGAACAATGTAATACTTTTATTCTTCTAAAATAAACTTTAAATAGTGTAATACTCTGAGTAATCAATCTGAATCACATCACATAATATAACAACCACTGAAGGTTATGTTGGCACTAAACTGGGTTATCATATGTACAGCGGAAAAAGACTTTAAGAAAGTATAGCCAACCTGGGTGTTTAGGCACAAACCTATAATCTCAGCATGTGGAGGCTGAGGCAGGAGGATCACCACAAGTTCAAAGCCAGCCTATGTAGTGAATTCAAAGCTAGCCTGAACTATGTAGTGAGACCTCATCTATAAAGAATAAAAATTACATCCGATATATTATTAATTTCATAATTTTTCTTCCTTTTCCCAATGCTCCATATTTCTAATATATAAATTGTTCAGGGTTACTATAGTAAAGACTTCTCCAAATATTAAATACATATTTTCTCTCAATAATTTCAAAACAAAGAAGACCAACACAAAATAAAATAAAACAAGACTTATTTTATTGCAGCAGTACTAAAGCGTACTAAATTTCTATTGGCTTCCTTTAATCCTGCCATTGGGGCATTTCCCCTAAGACAAAGTATAAAATAACACATTTTCATAAAACAATGCGCTTTTGCTAAAGATTTATTTGATGTGACAGCTTCTGCCATTTTTTGCTCAGCATGAGTGTTGTAATCAGAGTTTACAAAGTACAAGATTTAATATAGGACACATAATTTATAGGGCTATTTTATAATATTTACCCAAAGAGAGAGGTATAAAAGAGTACAGGAGATCTATCCACACACTAGACACCCAAAGAATCCAGATGAGGGCCTGGAACCTATGGCAACGTCCTCCATGAATTGAGCTGCAGGCTTAGAACGTATGACATTGTCTCATGCAAATATGTATCAATGATCTGTTCTGGGAAGGCCCAAAGGTCAGCAGTCAAAGCTAGAGAGTCTATGCCAGTGGTACAAAGGTTCTACGCCATCAGGCTGAGGGATCTACACTGGAACCAGGGAGCAACTCTCAAGGAAAGGGCTAGACCGTCCCTTAAAATGCAACAATCCTCAGCAACAGTAATGAGCTGAGCTCCTCCAATAATGAGAATATCTGAGTTCATATCAAGAAAACCGGCATCATAAGCTTCTCCAGGAGAATCAACAGCACAACATTTTCCCTGGCATCCTCTTTTCACGCTGTTGGCAACAATCCTCAGGTGAACCCTCTAATACTCAGCACCACACTGATTCAGATATTCTGAGTGTTACAAATGGACCATAGTTAATCTGCCATAGTGAACAGTTAAAAATTCCACGTGTCTTTAGGAACAGATTATTTATTTTTCTTTTAGAAATTTAAATTTTTCTGTCTCTACACATGTTGAAAAAATGTGTAACTATGTACAAAGATGCATTCATAATGAAAACTTCTTATGAAATTTCAGCTGTTCTCAGATAATTAAAATATCAAATATTGTAATTTTGTCATACTCGAAATTTTTAAAAAAGTTTATATTTTAGAAATACCCACAGATTATATAGCAATTTCTTTGAATTTATTGTGATATCTTTCAAAATATTAACCCTATTCATATAAAGCATTAGTTATTTAATCTTTTTGTGAGTGCTTATTATATTGTCATTTGTTTGAAGTTATTTTTTCTGTGGACATTTTACTAATATATTTTTGTGTAAAAATAATGTTGAAATGTTATTTTTAGGTGCATCTGACCAGATGGCTTTCAGATTAGAATACTGAATTAAATATTTTTAATTTCACATTCCTTCCACTTATAGAAATTTTCTCGGTGGCTGGCAAAGAAAGTTCTGTACTATTTTGTATTCTTTAAAAAGTACATATTAAGATAAGACCTGCTGTTTAAGATATGTGTGAAAGACAATATGGTAGGGGAAACATGGAACGCTACAAGACCTTCTAAATGATGATGCTTGTCTGAGACTGTATGAAGGAAGAAGGGAAGGGAAAAGGCAGAAAGGAAAAAGATCAAAATCTTAGAGTTCAGCGCAGGAAAAAAAAATAACTTGCAAAGGCAGGAGAAATATTTTCCTTTCAATTATTGTAACTAGAGAACTCTTACATTGCGTAGGCATTTGGTGGTTTAGCAATCTTGCTGTACTCAATGTAGGAGTAGCTTCTGGAAGCAGGATTTCCACAAGGATGAGTATTTAGAATGTAGCAGCTGAGACCATCCCTTCATTGCACATAATCCAGTTACGGATTCAAGACACGAAGTCACAAAACCTCTAGATGGACTGAGGAGCTCTCTAGTGTTTGAAAATTGACTCTTTGAGGGGCATTAAGGGTACTACCTTACTGGTCTTGAGGAAGGAGTTAGAAGTTAAGGGAAGATATTTTCCTCCAATCTTTGCGCCTATTATGCATTAAGTGGAAAAATATTCATCTCTATTAACTAAATATAATGAGTTTATTTCTAGGAGTATAAATGAAATATTAAGTAGAAAAGCATGAACTATTTAGTGTGGCAGGAAGTACTAGAACCATAAAAATGTATTAATGACCCATTATTGACTGTGATCCACATGGTAGAATCATGGGACCTAGAGTAGAAAGGTCACCAAAAATTCAGATAGAAAACAGCACTGTTTTCAAAAATCAGAACTGCATAAGATAATATGTGGGATCTTTTGTTCATTTTATTTTATTGTGTACAGGTATGCACCTGTACACAATCTAAGCAATAGCCAAAAGTGTTTTCTGGGATGTCAGAAACAGATTCATAAGACAAAAGGACAACTAAGAATCAGTGGTAAATCACTTAGAAATACAGTAAACAATAAGAACTCCAAGTCACAATTATGTATCATTGGTAGTTTGTTTTAACTTTTATTTTAAAGAGAATAAAACAAAAGCAAACAGAATGAAGCAGATCAGAACAGAACAATGTAAACAACACACCACTTCACAACAGGATAACTGGATATTAACAGTTCCAACAGTCTACATTCCCACCAACAGAGCTACCATAATGTGTCTTTCTTTAAAATAGTTAAGCATACCTTCACATACAATAATATCAAACATAACAAAAGTATAAAACCATTGAAGAGAATGAAACTATTACAGGACATTCAGAAATAACAGAAAATGAACAATGGCTACTATAATATTTCAATTTCAATAAAAAAATTATTTATACTATCACAGATATTAAAATCCAATAAAACACAACATGATAGACCCAATGGAAATAGAAAAACAAAATCATGATAGGACTTCCAAGCAAGATGGTTGCCATAATGTCTTGTTTTCTTCAAAGTAGCTGTGCATATCATCACACATAGTAAAATAAAAACCAACAGAATAAAACTATTCCAACTAATAAATGAAAACATTATAAAGCTTCAAAGAAATTTAATGGGGAATCATGATTACCATAAAATCATATGTGCTCTTACCATTTATTATACCAGGGAGAGTATATGATATTTATACATGTGAGTTTGATTTATTTCACTTATGAGTACGGTCTCTAGTTGCACCTATTTATTTATTGATATATCAATGTGATCCTTCTTTATAGCTGAGTATTACTCAATTGTATAAAAATACCACTTCTTTTTATCCATTCCTCAGTTGATGTGTGGCACTTAGGTTGTTTCCAAGATCTTTCTATTACAAATTGTGCTGCTATAAACATAGGTGCACATATATCATAATGGTATGATGTTTTCAGTTCTTCTGGGAATATGCTTAGAAGTGGAATAGTTGGGTCAAATGAGACTTCCAATACCAAGTTTTTGAGGAATCTCCAGATTGACCTCCACAGTGGTTACAACAGTCTACATTCCCACCAAAAGTGTAGAAGAATTCCTTTTTCCCCACAGCCTTTCCAGCATTTGTTGGTGGTTTTCTTGATCCTGGCCATTCTTTCCGGAGTGAGATGGAATCTCAGGGTCATTTTAATTTACATTTCTCTAATGACTAATGATGATGAACATTTTTTCATGTATTTATTTTCCATTTGTATTTCTTCATCTGAGAACTATGTATTCATTTCAGATGCCCATTTTTGGATTATGTCTTTGAATTTTGGGTGTCTGATTTTTAAAAATGCTTTATATATTTTAGATAAAAGTGCTTTGTCTGAGGAACAGTTCATTAAGGTTTTTTCCTAATTTGTGAGTTTTCTTTTCACTATACTGGATATTTTGTTTGACTGCAGATACTCTTTAATAAGATGTGATTCCAGTTATTGATTTTGGAAATTATTTCCCATGTGGTTTCATTCTTGTTCATAAATTCTCTACCTACTCCTATGTCTTCAAGATTTTTACGTACTTTATCTCCCAACAGATTTAGTGTTTCTGTTTTTAATATTTAGATCATTGATCCATTTAGACTTTAGTTTCCTACATAGTAACAGGCATGAGTCTAGTTTTAGTTTTTGGCATATGGAAAGCCACTTTTTCCAGCACCATTTATTAAAGAGACTATCTTTCTTTAAGTGAATGTGTTTGGCCCCTTTCTGTTTAATTTTGTTTGTAATTGTAGTTGTATCTTCTAATGTATTTCATTGATCTTCAGATTTGTTTTTATCCCAGTATCTATTGATTTTATTGCAGTAACTTAGTAGCATAACTTCAAGTCTGGGATTGTGATGCCTCCTGCCTTGCCTTTGCTCCCTAGAATTGCTTTTGCTATTCTAGTTATCTTCTGGTTCCAAATGAATTTTAGGAGTGATTTTTCTAGATCTATGAGGTATGCTAGTGGTATTTTCATTGGGATTGCATTGAATTTGTAGAACAATTTTGGGAGAATGGCCATTTTCACAATATTTATTCTTCCTATCCATGAACAAGGGATGTCTTTCCATTTTCTGAGGCCCTTTTTGATTTCTTTTTTCAGGCTATTATAATTTTTCCTGTTTAGATCTTTTACTTCTTGTGTGAGATTAATTCCTCAGTCTGTCTTCTTTCTTTCTTTCTTTCTTTCTTTCTTTCTTTCTTTCTTTCTTTCTTTCTTTCTTTTGTTTTTTTGGATGCTAGTATGAATGGTGTGTTTTCTCTTATTTCTCTTTCAGTGATTTTTTTGTTAGTGTACAGAAATGCTATTGATTTTTGAGTGTTGACTTTGTATCCAGCTACTTTACTGAATTTATTTATTATACCTAGGAATCTTTCAATGGAGTTCTGGGGATCCTCAATGTAGAATATCATGTCATCAGTCAATAATTAAAATTTAGCTTCTTCTTTTCTGGTGTTTACTCCTTTTATTTCTCTCTCTTGTCTAATTGCTGTGGCTACTATTTCCAGTACTATGTTGACTAGAAGTGGTGAAAAAGGACAACTTTGTCTTGTGCCTGATTTTAAGGTAAATGCTTTCAGTTTTTGGCCATTTAATATGATGCTGGCTGTTGGTTTGTCATATACTTCCTTTATCATATTGAGATAAAGACCATCTATTCCAATTTTCTGTAAGGTTCTTATCATGAATGAGTGTTGGATCTTATTGAAAGATTTTTCTGCATCTATAGAAATAATCACATGGTACTTTTGGCTATATTTATATGGTAGATTACATTTATTGATTTATGTATGTTGGGTCATCCCTGTATGCCTCGGATGCATCCCACCTAGTTATGGTGTTTAGGATTTGCCAATATTTTATTGAGAAGTTTTGCGTCTATGTTCATTAGGGAGATTGGCCCATAGTTTCCTTTTTTAGTTGAGTCTCTAGTACCAAACCTCCACTTTAATATTAAACCTCTACTCTAGTACTCTGGTACCAAAACCTGGCCATCTCAGGTTTTGGTACTAGAGTATTGCTTCCAGGAATGACTTAGGAAGAATTGCTTTCCTTTCGATTTCCCTGAAGAGTTTGTGGAGTGTCAGCCTTAACTTTCTTTATATTTCTGGTAGAATTTTGCAATGAATTTGTCTGGGCCTGGGCTCTTTTTTGTAGGTAAAGAATTAATTACATTTTCAATTTAGTTAGTAGAAGTTGGGTTATTCATCAGTTTTACATCTTCTTGACCCAGCTTTGGTAACTGTATTTCTAGGAATCTGTTCAATTCTTCTGTATCAATCCTATGAGAGTAGAGCTTTTTTAAATAGGGGTTGATGATCATCTATATTTACACAGAGTGTAATGATTTCATGTCTTTCACTCCTTATTGTAAGAACTTGAGTTTTTTCTTTCCTTTTTAAAATAAGGCTTACCATGGGCTTACCAATTTTATTTATTCTTTCAAAGAGCCAACTCTTTGATTCATTGATTTTTTTTTGATTGTTTTCTTAGTCTCTATTGCATTAATTTCTGCTCTGATTTTTGTAATTTCCTCGCTTCTTTTGCCTTTTTACTTGACTGCTCTTTTTCTAGATGTTTGAGATATAATGTCAGGTTATTTATTTGTTTTCATTTCGTTTTCCTGATGTGGAACTCAGTGCAATAAATTTTTTTCTCTGAGGATAGCTTTCATTATGTCCCATAGATTCCGGCAAGTTGTATTTGTGTTTTTGTTTGCTTGTAGATACTTTTTAATTTCTTCTTTAATTTCCTCTGTGACCCAGGGATTGCTCAAGAGTGTATTACTCAATTTCCATGTGTTTGCAGGATTTTCGTTGATTCTTTTATGATTAATTTCTTCTTTCATGCCACTATGATTGGATAACATGCATGGGAAAATTTCAATTCTTTTGTACTTAATTAAGTATGTTTTGTCAGCTAGTATGTGGTCTATTTTAGAGAATGTCCCATGTACTACACAGAAGTATGTATTTTCTGATGCTGTTGAATTGAACACTCTGTATAGGTCTATCAAGTTCATTTGTTCACAGGTGTGATTCAGTTCTGTTATTTCTTTGCCGATTTTCTGTCTGGTTGATCTGTCCCTTGTTGTCAATGGACTGTTAAGGTATCCTGGTATAATTGTGTTATTACTTATTTGATTTTTCACTTCTGTTAATACTTATTTTGTATAGGTTGGTGCTCTGGAATTTGGTATATATATATATATATTTAAGATTGATATCTCTTCCTCTTGAAGTTTTCCCCTAACTAGTATATAGTGAGCTTCTTTATCTCTTTGCATTATTCTTGGTTTGAAGTTCACATTATCTGCAAACAGAATAGCTACCCCTCTTTTTCTGGGTTCCATTGTATGAAGTATTACTTTCCATCCTTTGACTTTCAGTCTATGAGTTTCCTTTTGGATTAGATGGGTTTCTTGAAGACAGCATATGGTTGGATGTTGTTTCTTGATCCATTCTGCCAGTGTGTTTCTTTAACTGGTGAATTGAGGTCATTTAACATTAATGGTTATAACTGTTATATACTGGTTTATTGTTGAAATGCTTTTTTTCTACTGTTGTATCTTTAACTTTCCATTCTGTTTAATTGTGTGCCTTTCTTAGTGCTTTTTGCTATGTGTATCTAGAATCTCTTTCAGTCTTTCAATAGGCTTGGTTTGGCGATCCTGAAGTTCTTTAGCTGTTCTTTGTCATGGAAGTATCTTATTTATCTATTTTTTATTTGTCTTTTTGAGAGAGGGTCTTTATGCAGTCAGTTAAGGCTGCCCTTGAACTCACTTTGTAGCCCAGGTGTTGGGAGCCGCGTCTGTGATAGCTCGCCTTGCGCGGCGGACGTGCGGCCTGTGGTAAAGAGCAAAGCCTGAGGTAGATTACCCCTCCCATCGAATATGTTAGTTTCCTGCTTACCGCGTAAACAACCCGCTCAACAATATAGTCTGCCTGGCAACTGATGATGTTAGCCAATCAGCTTGCCTTGCTTACTTTAACATGATTGGACACTGTACCCGTATATATACCGGTGCCACCCCTGGGCGGAAGAAGAAGCCAGGTAGAAGCCCAGAAGTAAAAGCCCAAAAGGAGCCGCGGAGAGCGGACCGGTAGAGGCTTTGGGGCAGACTGAAGCACAAAAGGAGCCGCGGGGAGCGGACCAGAGGAGGCTTCAGCTGGGAGAACCCAGGGCAGGCTGTACGGAGAAGGAAAATAAAAAGAAAAGGTTGTCCACTACCAGACTTTGTCGTGTGTCCTTCCTGCCGGCCGGGAGCGGACATCGACATTTGGAGGCCCGCCCGGGGACTGATCACCCCCGAGACGTGGAAGTGGACAACGCTCCAGTACAGAGCTGCGAGACAGGTGAGTTGGGGATAAGCCTGGGCTCTGGGTGGCGCGCACCTACAGGGCTTTTAGACTCCCCTCAGGCTCACGCGTAAGTGGCGGATTCCTTGGGCCTCACGCGGTGAGTAACATATTAAAAGATGGGAAACATGTTAGGTAGCAACACTAAGAGCGAGGGTGGTTGTGGAGAAAGCTCTCAAGAGCTTACAAAAGTACGCAGGGTATCTGAGCAGGCCCAGTCAGGGAGCTCCCGAGAGGGGTCCGTCAAGGGGAACAAGGATGCTAAGGAGGAGGACGGGGCTCTAGCCTCGGAGTCGTCTGACTCCGAGGACGAGGGAAAGTTGAATGGCAAGGAGGCCAAAGAGACCAGCTGTCAGGAGCCTAAATCGCTCAATAAGGAGTCGCAGGGTTCTTTTCCAGCGTTGCCCCGCGAATTGCGCTCTGCTCAACCTGGTCTGCGGAGGAGTAGAGAGCTCCTGAGCGCTCCCCGGCGCGAGAGGGAGGCGAAGCCTTCCGCCCCACCTTGGGGGCCGTTTCCGGAGGCGATTCCTCGCCACGAGGCGGCCGCCTGGGAGCTCTCTCCCCTTTCGCCAGAACAGGAAGTGATACACGGGCCCCCATTTTCCGCCCAATCACGGCCGCTGTCTTATGCTCCGCCGCCGGCGGGTCGGTATTTTTACAGGCGGCTTTGGCAGGGGGGACGCTTGTCTCATGAGGTACATCCACCTGGGATAGATAGTGGCCCCTACGGGATGTTTCCTGTACAAGTAGCTATGGGCCAGGGACGCAATGTATGGGAGCCTTTTGAGATAAAGCAGATTAGAGAACTTAAAAATGCAGTTACAACCTTTGGGCCGACTGCGCCTTACACCATTGCCATGCTGGAGAATCTGTCTTCTGGGCCCCTCACCCCCGCGGACTGGATTCAGCTGGCAAAGGCGTGTCTGCCCTCGGGCAGTTACCTGGATTGGCGAGCCTGGTACGCAGAGTTCTCTGCAGAGCAGGCTGAGAGAAATGCCAATCGGGGAAACCGGGGGTGGAACAAGGAAATGCTTATGGGAGAAGGTCGGCACGCTGATGACCAGACCCAATTCCCCGGCGCTGTCTATGAACAAATCAATGCCATAGGGCTCCGCGCCTGGAAACAGGTAAGTGGTGCCGGAACAGCCTCCTTGTGTCTTTCAAAAATAATTCAGGGTACCACAGAGCCATTTGTTGACTTTGTGGCCCGAATGCAAGATGCTGCCGATAAGATATTTCCTGATCCGGGAGTGGCTCAACCGCTGGTAAGACAGCTGATTTTTGAGCAATGTACAAAGGAGTGCAAGGCAGCGATAGCTCCTCATAAGAACAAGGACCTCAACGCCTGGATTAGGATATGCAGAGAGATAGGGGGGCCGCTCTCCAATTCGGGAGTGGCTGCTCTCCTGGCCGCGGCTGTACAGCAGAGGGGACCTCGCGGGTTAGAAGGGGAATGTAAGGCTAGAGGGTGTTTTGCCTGCGGGGAGCCAGGACACATTAAACGTCATTGCCCAAACAATGCAGATGCTAGGCCTCGCCCTAGGAATGAAGAACCATATGTTTGTGGGCGATGCAAAAAGGGATCACACAAAGCTGAGGAGTGTAGGTCGGTCTTTGATGCTCAGGGCAACCGTATTTGTGGACAAGATGCTAGAGAGCCAAAAAACGGCCAGAGGGGGCCCCCTTCACAGGCGGGCCCCCGCCCCAGAGACAGGACAGCTCAGGATGGCAGCCTTCAACAAGGGCCACCCCTGGGTCAGCAGGTGTGGACCTCAGTGTCGCCTCCAGACTTATACAGAAGGTCACCAATAGGATGGATGGCGTTAGGACCCTAAATGACATGCAAAAGCTATTGGGAGACATTAATTGGATTAGGCCATATTTACATATACCAAATTCAGATCTCAAACCCCTGTTCGACCTTCTGAAGGGAGACCCAGATATAGCCTCCCACAGGAGGCTCACTCCTGAGGCAAGAGCTGCCTTACAGAGAGTGGAAAAAGCCTTAGGTGGGGCTACCTTACACAGAATTGAACCAGGGCGACCCTTTGATGTCTGTTTGCTACAGACTAGTCTACAGCCTACAGCGGTGATTTGGCAGAAAGGACCACTACTGTGGATACACCCTAAGGTATCACCTGCAAAAGTCATAGAGCATTACCTGGAGGCAGTCGCTTCATTGGCCCTTGAAGCGCATGATAGAGCTGTCCAACATTTTGGCTCAGGACCACAAGCCATCCGAGTACCCTATACCGCCAGCCAGATCAAGACCCTGGCTGCCTGCATAGATACCTGGGCCATTCTGAGATGTGTTTTCCATGGGGATATAAACAATCAATACCCTAAAGACCCTATCTTGTCATTTGTCACTCAGCACCCTATAATTTTTCCAAAGGTTACTGCCTCTGAGCCATTAGTCCTAGCAACTACAATATACACAGATGGCTCCAAGACGGGGATAGGCGCCTATGTGATCCTAGGCAAGCCCCCGGTTACCATACAATTTAAACCAGATCAGCCTCAGGTGGTAGAACTGCAGATCGTTAAAATGATTCTTGAACGGTTCTCAGAAGCCATTAACATTGTCTCCGATTCTAGGTATGTGGTCAATGCTATGCAAGTGCTTGAGACTGCCAGTTTAATTAGATCCACTTCCACAGTGGCTGGACTGTTCCTGTCTATCCAGACATTGCTTCAGAACAGACACCATAAGGTCTTCACCACCCACATAAGAGCACATACATCCCTGCCAGGGCCCATGGCACAGGGGAATGCGGCTGCTGACACTGCCACTCGCCCGTTATGGATTTTTACCTTACTCACACCAATCGAGCGAGCCCGTGCCTTCCATGATAAATTTCATGTTAATGCCAGGACACTAGCAAACCATTTCCATGTTTCTAGAGCAGATGCACGAGATATCGTGCGACTATGTGACTCCTGTGCCACATACAAACCTGCCATACCGATGGGAGTAAACCCTCGAGGTTTGATCCCTGGTGATGTTTGGCAGATGGACATCACACATATACAGGAGTTTGGGACTCTTAAATATGTTCATGTTTCCACAGACACCTGTTCTCACGTCATATTCACAACAGCAGAAACAGGTGAAAAAGTGTCTAATGTGATCAATCATTGCCTGGCAGCTTGGGCCGCATGGGGCAAACCAAAAATATTAAAAACTGATAATGGACCAGCCTATATAGGCAAAGCCTTCAATGAGTTCTGCAAAATGATGGAGGTTCAATTAAAACATGGTATCCCATACAATCCCCAAGGTCAAGGAATCATTGAGAGGGCTCATAGAAGCCTCAAAGAAATTTTACAAAAACAAAAAGGGGGAGTAGGCCAAGGCCTGGCCCCAAAGGCACGATTATCCATGGCACTATTCACACACAATTTTTTAAATTTAAATAATGATAATCGCTCCCCAGCTGTGGAGCACTGCAACCCTTCCCCCAACCATAAAGGGTGGGTGAAGTGGAAAGATGTCCTGACAGGACAATGGATGGGCCCGGATCCAGTGGTCAGCTGGAACCGAGGCGCGGTTTGTGTTTTCCCACAGGAACCGGGACGAGAACCACTGTGGATACCGGAGAGACTGACACGGGCAACAAAGCCCTCGACTGAAGATCAGACCTGCCCTACTGGAGATCCATCACAGACCAACCAATAAGATGAATAGAAATAGCGGTAGCCCGAAATGGACAAGAAGATCCTCAGGCATATGCATGGCTTGCTCAATTGGCCCACGACCGAGTCTAGATATGGCGGGCATCCCTCATTCTCCTCCATAAGGTGACAATACACAGCAGGGTAGGTGAGTCAATGACGGGTAAGAGCGTGCCTCCCCAGCACGACTCGACCTAAGCCAGGCCCTACCCCATCCTGCACGTAAGCCGCTGGACTGTTAGATGCTGCCCAGGTCTAAATTTCTCTCCGAGGGGATTTCTTTACGGAGAGGAAATGAGTGCAAGCTTGTGTGCATCCAGGTTCCGTCCAGTTTGTGCCTGGCCCTAGAAAAAGGACGAGGGCCTCAGGGCCTTGGCAGACCATGGCATGGCCAACCAGGGTCTAAGCCAAGGACCTACGGTGGACCTACACATAGGGCATAAGCCTCTGCACCCAGTCCAGGAAGGGCTACGATGCGCACATTCATAAAAAATAAAATAGGGGGAGATGTTGGGAGCCGCGTCTGTGATAGCTCGCCTTGCGCGGCGGACGTGCGGCCTGTGGTAAAGAGCAAAGCCTGAGGTAGATTACCCCTCCCATCGAATATGTTAGTTTCCTGCTTACCGCGTAAACAACCCGCTCAACAATATAGTCTGCCTGGCAACTGATGATGTTAGCCAATCAGCTTGCCTTGCTTACTTTAACATGATTGGACACTGTACCCGTATATATACCGGTGCCACCCCTGGGCGGAAGAAGAAGCCAGGTAGAAGCCCAGAAGTAAAAGCCCAAAAGGAGCCGCGGAGAGCGGACCGGTAGAGGCTTTGGGGCAGACTGAAGCACAAAAGGAGCCGCGGGGAGCGGACCAGAGGAGGCTTCAGCTGGGAGAACCCAGGGCAGGCTGTACGGAGAAGGAAAATAAAAAGAAAAGGTTGTCCACTACCAGACTTTGTCGTGTGTCCTTCCTGCCGGCCGGGAGCGGACATCGACACCCAGGCTTGTCTCAAATTCACAACGATCCTCCTGTCTCAGCCTCCCGAGTGCTAGGATTACAGGTGTGAGCCATCACACCCAGCTATGTCTGTATCCATTTTGAAGGGCGGTTTTGCAGAGTACATGAGTCTGGGTTGGAAGTCATCTTTCTTTAGAATCTTAAATACTTAAAAATATGAAACACTTCACAAATCTTCATGTCATCCCTATGCACAGGCCATTCTAATCTTCTCTATATTATTCCAATTTTAGTATATGTGCTGTTGAAGTGAGCACTGTAGATTTGTTTTTAACCAAAAATCTGTCTACATCAAAAAAAAAGAAAGTGTCATAAATAGTGAATATTAAAAAATGATTAGAGGGCAGGCTGAAGATGATGGCTTGATAGGTAGCAGGATAGAGAGCCTCTCTGAGAAAAACAACTCAGATGCTAGAATTTAACATCATGTAAAAGGTAGATAAAAGTAAAGGGATTCTCATGACCCAGGAAGAAATTGAGGAGAAATACAAAGAAAAAAAAAAGAAAGAAAGAAAGGAAAAATGTGGACAAAAAGGTGGAACCAGATCCTCTCACTGGTTCTAGTTCTGCACTGTGATATGTGCACCTTGGAGTTGGACGATTCATGGTTGCACTGAAGTCATGGCTGTGAATACTGGGAATTCATGAGCCCAGGGCCCTTGGTGGGAGGATGTAGCATAACAGAGAGTGGAACCAATGTGGAGAGCTGCATTAATCTGTGGTGAGTGCTATGAATTGGGTCCCATAGAGTGGGTGACTGGCTGATGATATATTGGAGTTTGACAAGATGGGCCTGAACCAAGAACCACAGTAGCATCAGTTAGCCACCCCAGGCCCAAAGAGGACTGGTTGGATCTGCTTGGGCTGGGTCACACCCCTGTCAGGACCCAATTGCCAGGGAAGAAATTGTGAGGAACTTGTAACATCGGCACAGCACAGACTAACACGCTGAGGAGATACTTGTGGGTTGACTGGCTCAGAGGAGTTGGGCCAGCCCATATCATCCCTGTGTACACCTCAGATCAACAGTAAACTGGAGAAGGCAGCAATCTCCTAGCCAACATGCTTCAGAATAACTGTAGCAATATGGAAAGGGCCTGAAACCTCCGCCATAAACCTGTCTGAGAGAAACCAGAAACAAGACAAGGGAAAGAAACAAGAAAAAGCCTCCAGCCACGGACCCAGGGAAAATAATTCCAGGAGAGGCAAATACAGAAGAGATTGAGGGCAACAATCATGCAATATTGGCCACAGTATCAGCAGAAATAAATATTTTCTCCACCTCATAAATGAATTTAAAACTGAAATTCTAATTCAAGTGAGGCAAGATATAAAAAGATTAATAAAATAAATGTTAACCATCTCTCAAGAAGACATAGATGGAAGAATAGAGGAACCCCCAAAAAGGAGAGAAACCTTTGATGAAGAATATAAACAAAATCTAAATACATGAAACAGATCCAAAGGGATTACCAGGAAATTAAAAACTCCATTGAAATCTGGCAAACTTCCTTGACAGAAACTAAAATTAGACTTCCAAAACTTGAAGATAGATTTGCAATATGTGATTTGAAAGAACAGATCTCTTAAAAATAACTAGGAACTTGGAAGTAACAATAAAAAGGTTAGAATACAAGAGAATCTATAACTTAAAATAAAAGTTTTACAGAATAAAAACTGTAAGCAAAGAAGCAGGAGTAAAAACAAATGAATTACAAAATCTATTCACAGAAATAATTAAGGAAAACTTCCCAAACATAGGAAAGTAAAGGATATCCAGATAAATGATGCAAACAGAATTCCAGCCAACTACAGCCAAAACAGATCTACATCCAGACATATAATAACCAAGATCCCAGAAATTCATGACAAGAACAGAATTTTAAAAGCAGTCAAAGAAAAGAAACTGATCACCTATAAAGGAAAACCCATCAAAATCACAATAGAGTTCTTGATACAAACCATCAAATCAAGAAGAGCTTGGAGCGAGGTATTCCAAGCCCTGAAAGAAAATAAACTCCAACCCAGATTGCTGTAACCTGAAAAACTGTCTCTCAAAATTAATGGAGAAGCAAGATGTTTCTGTGACAAAGAGGAACTGTTGGGGTTCATGACCACCAAGCCAACCCTAAAAACTAAATACTGAAGGACATTGTAGAGAGAGAGAGAGAATAAAATTTCAGGATTCCAGCAACAGTGGCAGAGAGGCCTCAATGAATGGGGCAGACAGTGGAATAAAGGAGACAATTATACAATCAACAACAGAAAAATAGCATAGCAGAGATGAAGCAGAGAAGGTTGGCTATAATCTCTAACATAGATGGCCTAGATACATTTTAAAAAAAGAAACAGGCTGAGTAGCTCACGAGATAGGGTCCATCAAGATGCTCTAATTAGGAAATATACTTAACCTGAAAGAGGGTTAATAAACTGAAAGTCAAAGATGAGAAAATGATGCTCTATGTGACAGGGAATCAGAAAGAAATAGGGACTGCTGGTCCAGCAGCTGCAGATAGGTTGGAAAGTCATGATACTTTTGTGCAGTGGAGAACTACTCAGCTATAAGGAAGAAAAATCCTGAGGCTTTAGTAGGTAAAGGAATACAGCTCAAGATCAAGCTCAGGGTTAAACAGTTCAGCACCACTTAGGTAGATAATGCCTAATCTAGAAAGTAAATTGCCCCTCTAATCTAAAAACTAAAGGAGTTAGTGGGACCCAAAATGTCCAAAGCACCCTGAGAAAGGGAAAGGGGAGGGATTGCCTAAAATAAAGGTAGAGGATGAGGACATTGTTAATAATGTATCAGGATTTAAAAGACACATTAGTCTTATTGCTGTTTAGTTTGATTTGATTCTGTTCCAGTCTGTCTAATCATATTAGATTTGAGGGCACAGACAGCTATCCCGAAAATAGCAGGATATACTAAAGTAACTATACTTAATTTCCTATTAACTTAAACTGAATCCCTGTATTACCTTATTTGAATCTGATTTGTTAGACTGATGTTTTGTCTTAACTGATTTTATTCAAATTTGGAATGCTTGATAGTATTAAGTCTAAGAGTAGAGGCAACTACTCTGAAGATGACAAGATGTAATATGATACTCATTCCAGCTTGATTATTTATTGCTTTTGAAGTCGTATAATGTCTCCAATATTGTTTTTATTAATATTGTCGTGTAGTGCTATGTTCACTTATACTGTGCCTGATGATATAGACAATTCTATTGAAAATAATAAGAGACATCATAGTAAGTACTATAGATCACCTAGTATTGTGGTTTTATGTGTCTTTTCCATTTCATATTTTTCTAGGAATTTATTTTGTTGTCTTGCTTTGATCTGTTTTTCACTGTAATACAGAAAGGATAGGTGTACATGTAGAGATTCACGCGTGTAGAACTTCTAAACAGTTTAGGAGAATAGATTATATAATGCACGATATAATGAACACATACTCAGAAGAAGGAGAGACACTAAGAAACCCAGTGCTAATTCTGCAGTGATACAATATACAATCTAGCAATACTATTATTCTTTGTTCAGAGTGATATTCATCTACTTTCTTTGATTTAATTTCAACATACATAAAGGTATGAACAGCGATTCCAAAGAGAATGAGAGTCATTATGGCAGCCATTGAGGACTCCTCTATTGTTTGGTCTTGAAGATCTCAAATGCCTTCATCATCCTGTTCTGATCAGTATAGTACTATATTGTTCAGTATGTATTCACTGTGTGTGAAGATATGGACAACTATTTGGAAGAAAACAAGAGATAATATGATAGACACTGATGATCTCCAGTGGTCTTGCTCTGAAATATGTGGTTTAATTTTATCTTCTTTAAAATAAAAAAAAAATTAAAAAAAACATAACAGATGATTAATGGAACCAAATACTAGGTGAAATCAGAGTATTATATTCATGACAACAATATTTCCAGGTAATTATTATAAATATTTTCAAATAATTAGTTATCTATGTAAACTTTTTATACAATGTACTTTGGGTGAATAGATCAGAAACATTGAGAGGAAAATGGGAGCTATTAAATTAAAATTATAGTACAATAATACAAAGTAACTGTAATGGAAAAACTCAAAAATTAGCTTTCCATTGGATTTGAGTTAACATAAGGAAAAACTATCAAAAACTAGCAAATAGGTTAAGAAAAAATAAAATATTAAGTATTGAAAGAAAAGATTAATTAAAAGATCACAAAGCCGGAGGGATATGAGAAAAAAAGTCAAATATCTTACAAGAGTAATTGACTCTGAATGAGAAAAAAGGGAAAACAGCAGACAAAAGTAACTCAATAGTCCTGAGAAAATTTTCAATTGTGAATTTACAGAACCAAGAAACTCAACAAGCAACAGCAAGTTAAAAATATAACAATGGGAAAATATTATTTTATGATAATAATACCAATAAAAACCTAGAATAAGAAAATATTTTAAAAGTCAAAGAAAAATAGCATTACATTTGTATATGCACATTGGAACTAAACAAAGAGCTACAACTATAGTTGAATTTCATCCAAAGCTATTCAAATTGAAAAAAATTCCATAGTCAACATTTTAAAATTAATTAATAAACCAACCTATAATTTCTAAATTGGGTAAAATTATCCATCAATTCAAAATACTACTTCTGTAGAATTTTATTTTTGCTTTTATTAATTATTTAATTAATTCATTTATTCTTTATAAGACAGTGTTTCTCTACGTAGTGTAACCTTGCCTTGAATTCACTTTGTAGGCTCGTGTGTTCTCAAACTTTCAGTGATTCTTTTTCCTCAGCCTCCTGTGGGCTGAAATTAGAGACTTGCACCACTACACCTAAGACTGTTACTTTTTTTATAAATCAAAAATTTAGAAAGTTAATCGACATTAGACTTATCTGAAGTAAAAGCCAATTTTCTGTCAAAAGAGAACTAAAACACGGATTAAAATTTTCTTGCACATAAAATTACAATAAAATAAGAAAGTAACGAACTTAACTGTAAGTATCCCAAAATATATATTTATAAACAGAAGTGAAAAATCATCACGTGTACTAAAATTTAAAATTTGATATACAATAAATTTTAAATAGCTATATTTTTTCTATATTGAAAGATGCAGCACAAATAAAAAAATAGATAGAGAAATAGGACATATTAAAGAAATGAGAAACCAAAATGCAAGAATATGAATTTTCCTCAGATGAATCCATCAATTTAAAAAACATGCCAACAATAAAAATGCAGACTTTTCTCTACAAATGATGTCAACCTAGAATTAAACATAAGGTTTTTTTCCCAATGTAAATCATAGTTAGATTTTCTCAGCAGAAAAAAAAAAAAAATCACTCTACCTGTGGTCAACCATATTTATTTTGCTGTTTACTTACATTTTGGGTTTTTCAGGAGATGTGTAGAAGGGAAGGAAACACAACGGAATTTAATATAGAGAGGATTAAAAATATTGCTTTTGCAAATGAGATGGAGGAGAAGAGTTGAAGGAAACATATTCATGATGTAAATGCCAAATCTCTAGTGCTTCTGAAAGAAAAGACTGACAAATTTTACAATCAGAAGGTAGTTTAGTATATGTAAGAACACACAATATACAAGACAAATAAAAACTCAATTGCATTTTTAAAAGTTATATTTTTTGCTCGGTGCCATAAATAATATAAACAAGCATGTCATAAAATTAAGAAGTGTATTTGTATTATGGTTGGGAATACAAAGAGGATTCCTAATGTGAAATTCTAAATTTTGAATTGCTCCAATATCCAAAAGTTGTTGAGTCTTACCATGAAATTTCCCCTATCTGACTTCATGTAGTGAGTTGAAATTAAAACATAGTTACATAATTTTTTATTCAGTATCTCCAATTTGAAAAGCAACAACAACAAGATATAGCTTTGTTCACTTGAAATATGTCTTTCCCATAGGCCTCGATTTTTCCCATGCAGGCATGGGCATGAAAGTTACATAAAAGCTTTGTGACCAAAGACAAGTTCCTCGTGATTCCTCACATGGGAGCAATATCTCTGTGCATTATTCAATGTATTTTTCCTTTTGCTTATTCACTAGTGAATTGCAAAGATACTGCTGAAAATGTCAAAAAGCCCTGAAATTATCTTTGGCTAGCAATAATACAAACAAAACAAAAGCAGAAACAAAAAACAAAAGCAAGCATTTATATCTATGACTACATAGCAATGAAAACTTGAAGTGGCTTACAAAAAACTATAGTGTTGGAATGATCACCACAAATTAAGTGAAGAAACAAAAGAATAAACTGCTGAGTTCTATTCTGAAAATGATAACAAAAAGTTAATGAAAACTAGAAAAAAACTGCTTAAAGCAAAAGTAAGATCAAGCTTACATATTGAAAAAGTAGTTCCATCAGTGTTGCAGTAGTAACACTGTACATAATGGCTTGCTAATTATGATAAAGCAAAATCATAAAGAATTTAAATATTCAGGGAATTTTGAATTTTAAATGGGTACAAAAAATTAAGAAGAGATAGGTTTGAAAGAATATTGGTGTTAAATCAGTAATCAAGTTCATTGACAAATTATTCACTGTACTGATCATGAATATGTTAGAACAAGTCTACAATATTGATTAAAAATCTGCTTGTTTTGCATCATCGTCCAGGAATGGCACTGGCTGAAACTCACGAGATAATCTCCGCAGAAATTAAGGATGCTTCAGCCCCAAACTGTGCCACAAAGTGCTAAAGCATCACACATACATTAAGTGTAAACCTGTTGTGATAGACAAAATGTTGTGCTCTTTCCCATATTAAAGATTAAATATGATACCACTTAATGGCAAAAACTATGATACCACTTAATGGTAAAATTCCATAGATTACAAAAGACACCTTTTCTCGTTAATTTCATTATTTTTTAACCAGTGAATTATAGTTACTGTAGGATAACTAGGATGACAAATAATTCCAAGATCCCATTATTCTTTGAAACTTTTTCTCTTCTCATCCACTAGCTGAAATCCTTGTAGAAAAATATTTATACCATTTATTTTCCACAAATATGACTCAATAATTTATCTGTATAAACAGGTTATCCTTAGATCATGAATAGAAAATATAAAAAACATTTTATTTTGTATAGCATGCTAGCAAGCATTACCAGGAGCATGAATATGGAAGATTTTTAAAAGTAGCTTATCATAAAAGATTTCATATATGTAGTAACCAATGCTTGTGACACAGTAATTAAAAATACAGTTGTACATGCTTGGCAGAATTTCTCACTGACAACTATGGTTAGTGATGATGATAAAGTAGCAGCTTTGAAGAACTTCATATGTCAAGTATAAAACATAAATGATATTCAAATTCCTTGCATACTCAAACTCCAAATTTATAGTTAATCCAAAGGATTCATGTAAAAATGCTTTTACAGTGGACACACAGGTTTCAGTTTGCTGGTTCATTAGTCTGTGATGAGGCAGCCATATTGACTCTGAGTCAAGGTGATTGTCACGAGTGATAATAATGATGTAAACATAGACCACAGTGCAAAAATGTGTATTGGGTTTATTGTAGAACTAGAAAACCTTATGTTCAAAGTAGAACAAGAAATCACGTTACTTCTTAAAATCAAAGAGATGTTTAAGACAAAATAAACAAGAAAGTGATGACTGAAAGAAACATTCTAAATATCTACTCAGCAAAATATTTCTTTATACCTAAAAGAACCATTTTTGATCCCCCAACTGCTTCTGATATTTGTATCTACTTAAATAATGAAATAGAATGTAAATAACTATTTTAAACAAAACATAGTGTCCAAAAGTAAGCAGCCCAGATTATTTGTTGTTACTGCTTAGAAGATACATGTATTCTGATAATACTACTGTGCTGGCTACTTTTCTTGCATGCCCTATATTCTTCATTATGTCAATACTATATACTATATTAAGTATGCATGTATTAATAAGTTTAATAAAATAAAGATTTAATGTTAGCATATAATTTAGAATCAAGATGTGGTACTATCAATACATTTTCTATCAATATACACTTTGTGCAAAAAATTGCTTTAAATAATTAGACAATAATCATCACATTGTGTAAATAAGCTTTGTATGGCACAATAGTGAATTTTGCATATTGATGTAAGTTTATTCTCAAAACAATTATTAATATTCAGATATTCCAAAATGAATACCCTAAATCTGAAACATTATCTGTTTCCCAATATTTTCAATAAGAGAAACACAAACAGTACATATTATGTGCATGCCAAGTATGTTGGCAACTGTAATATCACTAGTCTGGGAGATTGTGGCTGAAGGTTTTGATTATCTCTTTTCAAATGAGTGCATTTAGTGCCAAACCTTTCTGTAATTGAACGCCTGTATTTGTGCCTCACAAAATTCTTATATATTGGATACACAAATTTCTTTTGTATTTGATAAAATGTAATATTTTCATTTGGTTCAACATGTGTTTTACTTTTCTTTTTCCTCAGTGTCTATAATAATTTAAGTAGAAAATTTTTTATTTTCTTGGTACATTTTAGGTAGATGTAATAATAGCATTCATCACAAGGAATTTGTACCTGTACCATATATATCTTGCTTCTATTTTTCTCAAGTATTTTGTGCTTTACGAACTAAAAGCAGATATATTGCATAATTTGGACATTTGCATTTTAGTTGACTTGAATTTTGTTGACTTGAACTGCACATATATTTTTTTTTCAATTTAGAAGGAATACCTAAATACTAAAATAATTTAATTTCCATAATCTCTCTGATTGGTTAAGAATGTATGTTTCAATTTTAACCTTATTATATTCTTGATCTTTTTTAATTTTACATATAGCAAAACTTCAAATGCATTTTACACTTTAATTTTTCTTTTGAGGTTGATCTTTGTTAGTTTTCTTCTTTTAATCCATTGGTTATTGAGACATTGTGTTATACATAATGATCACATTCATCATAGGAAATTTGTATATGTAAATTATTTATTTTGATCTTTCTTTTCCTCTATTACCCTACACTCTTTACCACTACTCTTCCTTTCCCTACTGCAAAAGCTTTATTTCTAGCTTTTCCTTCTTTTTCTTTCTTTCCTTCCTTTCCAGTCTCCTTCCCTAGTGCCTCTTCCCATTTGAACATTTTTCTTCCATTTTCAACTTATCAATTATATTTTTTTGGTCCTCTCTTATATTTTAAGTTTCTCACACCAGAAAATAAAGTGAAATTTGCACGTGTCCAGTTTATTTCACCGCAGAATATGGGCTCAAAGTGCGTCCATTTATCGAGAAACATCTCAAGTTTATTCTTTATGACTGAGTAGTACTCTGTTGTGTTGAAAACCAAAACTTTATCCATTCATGTGTTGTTGGGCACTTGGAATGATTCCAAGATTTACCTCTTCAAAACTGTGCTATTAAACATGGATTCGCACATATCTCTTTGGTATGGTGCTTTTAATGTTTCAGGAGGATGCCAAGGAGGGAAATAACTGAATTGACAAACACTGATTTCCGCAGTTGCACCAGTCTACAGTCTACCCAATAGGGAAAAGTTCCTTTTTCCCCACAACCCAGCAGCATTTGTTAGTAGTTGTTTTCTTGACATTAGCCATTCTTTGAAGTGTGAGATGTAATATTAGCATTGTTTTAATTTGCATCTCTTGTATGACCAGTGGTGTTGAACATGTTTTCATGGTTTTTATTTGCTATTTGTACTTCTTCTGAGAAGTATGTGTTCATCTCAGATGCCATTTTTTATTTGGTCTTTAAATCTTGGGTTCTCCAAATTTTTGAGTTCTTTATGTATTTTAGATATTTAGTCCTTTATCTGAAGAATAGCCGGCAAATCTTTTCCTCACACTGTTGTCTGTCTCCTCTCTCTGAAAAAGCTTTTTAATACAATGAGATTGAATTTACAACCTTCTTTTTTTTTTTTTTTTTTTTTTTTTTTTTTTTTTTGTACCGGAATCAAACTCACAACCTCACACTTGTTAGACAGGCGCTTATGCCACTGAGCTAAATCTCCAGCTGCTGTTAATTATTGAGTGTTGATTACATCCAGCTACACTGTTGAATTTGATTATTCAATATAGATGTCTTAAGGCAGACATTATGGTGCATACCTCTAATGGTAGCTCTCAGAAGGCTGAGGATGCTGTGAGTTCATATCCAGCCTAGACTTCAAAGTAAGTTCAAGGCCAGCCTGCACTGCACAGTGCATAGTCTAAAAAAAATCTAGAAATATTTGGGTGGAAGTTTTGAGGCCTTCTATGCACAATATTACTTCATTTGTAAATAATGATAATTTAACTCTTATCTTCATTCCTTTTATTTCTTTTTCTTGTCTAATTGCCCTGGTTAGTATTTCTAAAACAATATTATGTAATAGTAGTGATAGTGAATAGAAAGAAAGCTTTCAGTTTTTGTCTTTCTAATATGATATTGGTTGGTTGGTTGGTTATTGGTGTCTTTTATCTGATTAAGATGCAGACCATCCATTCCAATTATTTGCAGGGTTTTTAACATGAATGGGTGCTGGAATTTGCCAAGCAATTTTTATGCATCTATTTAGGTAATCATATGATTTTTGTACTTAACTCCATTAATATGGTATATTACATTTATTGATTTGTGTGCATGAAACCATTTCTGTATCCCTGAGATAAATCATATGTGGTCACGGTATAAAAGTTTCTCGATGATTTATCAAATTCTGTTTGCCAGTTACTTATTGAGGATTTTTGCCTCTGTGTTCATCAGGTAGATCAACCTGTACTTCTCTTTTTCGGTCAAATCCCTCTGTGGTTTTGGTATCAGAACAATGCTTGCTTTCAGAAATAAATTTGGGAAGATTGCATCTTTTTCAGTTTCACTAAAGAGTTTAATAATTACCAACATATCATATTTTCTAAATTTCTTACTGAATTCAGCAGTGATTTCATCAGGACCTAGGCTTTTCTGTGTTTGTAAGTTTTTTTTTTTTTTTTTTTTTTTTTTTTTGTCTTTTTCCTTTTTATCGGTACCGGGGATGGAACTCACGAATCCCTGCTTGCAAGGCAGGCGCTTATGCCGCTGAGCTAAATCCCCAGCCCCTGTTTGTAAGTGTTTAATTACATCTTCAATTTCATTGACTGATATTAATTTACTTAGAACATTTATATTTTCTTGATTTGCTTTTAATGAATATATGAATCTTCATTTCTTCTGTGTTTTCCACGTAATTAGAATACTGGTTCTCACAGTCGATATTGTAGATTTCTGGATTCCTGCATAATCTGTTGTGATTTCACCCTTTTCATTACTAATTGCATGAATTTGAGTGTTTTCTTTCCTTGTTTTGATAAGGATGGCTAAGATTTATAAATTTTATTTAATCTTTCATTGCACTATCTCTTTGATTCATTAATTCTTTTTCTCTGTTTTCTTAGTCTCTGTCACATTAATTTGCTATCAAATTTATTATGTCCTCTGCTATGAGATTTATTTTGACTTGTTCTTCTGTTTCAAGAAGTTTGAGGTTTAACATTAGGTTGTTGATCTGAGCTTGTGCTGTTTTTCTGATATGATGATTCACCACTCTAAATGTCCCTTGTAGTAGAGCTTTCATTGCATATTGCATAAGTTCTAGTATGTTACATTGCAACTATTGTTTAACTGTGAAAACTATCTAATGTCTTTTTCAGTTTCATCTGTGATGCATTGTTTGTTCAGGAGGGTAGGATTTAATTGCTATGTGTTTATGGCATTTTTGATGTTTCTTTTGCCATGAACTTCCAGTTTCATTGCAATATGTTTTGATAATAGGCATGGGAGAATTTCAGTTTCTTCACATTTATTGAAGCATGTTCTATGAGTTGGTTTATGGCATATTTTGGAAGTTGACTTGTGTGCAGCTGAGAAGAATTTGTACTCAGATGTGAAGTGGAACACTCTGTAGACAACTACTAGGTTCATTGTTCAAAAGTTTTTTTCAGTTATGATTTTTATCGTTATATTTTTGTACAGTTGTGTTTATTTTTGTCAGTGGGGTATTGGTATGTTCATTAAAGGTATAGTAGCACTTATTTGATTTTCTATATTTGTTCTTATTTTGTTTTATATAGTTGGATTCTCTTGTATTTGGTGCACATATATTTATGATTGTAATCTCTCCCTTTTGGATTGTTTTACCAGTGTATAGTGACCTTCTTTGTCTGTGTTAGTTTTGGCTTGAAAATCACTTTGTATGAAAATAGAATAACTACTCTTGTTTTGTTCTGAGTTCATGTTTTATAGTGTATTGTTTTCCATCTTTTGACTTTGAACCTATGAATTATTTTAAAATAATTTTTTCTATATAGCATAGTGTTGGATACTTGATCCATCTCTCTCTCTCTCTCTCTCTCTCTCTCTCTCTCTCTGTGTCTCTGTCTCTCTCTCTTTCTCTCTCTGTGTGTGTATGTGTGTGTGTCTGTGTGTGTCTGTGTGTGTCTGTGTGTGTGTGTGTGTGTGTGTGTGTGTGTGTGTGTGTGTTACAGTCTTGCTGTCCAGTTTAGGCTGGCATTGAGCTCATTTTGTAACCCATGCTAGTCTTGAATTTACAAGGATGGTCTTGCCTCAGTCTTCTCGGTGCTAAGATTACAGATGTGTATCACCACATTTGGCATATAATCTGTTACTTTTGATTGGTAAATTGGGTCCATTCACTTTGAAAGTTATAACACATATGTATTTGCTTATTTTTCATGTTGTTTCCTATTGTTTCCTTTTCTCTTCTGCTTAATTGCTTACACTGCTTGGTAGATTCATTCTACTTTTCATCAAGTTATAGTCCTTGTCATTTTTTTTTTTTTTTTGTAGAATATCCTTCAAAATACTTTAGAATGCTGTTTTACCATCATAACTTTTCTCAGGTGTTTTTTGTAATGTAAGTATCTTATCTATCCATTAAATTTGAAAGACAATTTTGAGGAATATCTCAATCTGGGTTTGGAGATTGTTTTATTTTAGGGCTTGGAGTACTTCTCCCTAAGCTCTCCATGACTTGATTGTTTTTTCAAGAAGTGTGCTGTGATGGGCTTTGCTTTATTGATGATCTGTTTGTTTTCTCTAACAGTTTTTGTTACTCTGTTCTTGTGCTAAAGTTCTGAAATCAACTATTATATGTCTTGGTGAAGTTTCTTTTAAGCATGAATCTTTGGAGTACTATATGCATCACTTATCTGTATATCTAATTCTCTTCCTCTTCTTGGGAGTTTTCTGCCATTACTTCTGTGAACTTTTTTTTCCCCTTATGTTATTTGTCCTGACACCTGCTTTTTACATTTAATCAATCATATGTTGATATCCTTCACATCATCTTGCAACTTGGAATGCTATTTTTTCACGGTCTATTACTTTTAAGCGATCTTCCTTTTCGTGATCACTTGAACAATTCTGTCTTCTAGGTTTTATGTTCTTTTTTCACTCTGTTCTTGTGGTTTTATAAAGTTTCAACAGATTTATTAGTCTCCAAGATATCTGTTTGAATCTATTTCTTGAAGTCCATTTATTTCCTATGTTGGATGTTCATATGTCCTATTATTTTCCTAAGCTGCTCTATTTTTAAAATCTGTATGTGCTCTAAAGTTCTGAAGCATGACTTTCACTATGATCACCTTTTCTGTAATTCTTTGAGAAATTATTTCTGATTTGAGTTTTTTAAAGCCTCACTCACAGCATTGTTCCTTTTACTTTATCATTTCAGAGAGTCTAAATAGGAGGCTTTTTGATTGTACTACCTCCTTATCCCGCGGTTGATTTTTTTTTTTTTTTTTTTTTTTTTGAGCTGCAAGTTGGGGTTGCATCTTGCTTAAGTGTCTTATAATTTTTATTTTTTTAATTTAAATCCTATATTGGTGCTTGTAAATTGCTAATGTCAGTAGCTTTATTGCTAGTACTAAGAATCATTAAGAAATCAGTACTTAGCAGGAATGTTTTCCAGGTGTTGCTGACTTTTCGGTTTGAGTCTTTTGCTAGATTGTACCTCTTCAATTTATTGGGAAAGAGAGGCAGCTTCTTATTTAACCTAGCCCCTCATTCTTTGGCACTGACCTGAAGTATTTGATAGTTCATTCTTTTTGAAGTTTCCTGTTTCTTATAATATGTTGATAGATGATATTGTGTCTTTCTGCATCCTGACTGTTCCTCTCTCAGAATGTTCTATCAATTGTTGAAAAAAATCATGTAGTGTCTAATTATAATGGCATAATTGTTCAGTTGTTTTAACATTTTCCTCACACATTTAACCGGTATTTTAAAATTCAAGATTGTTTGGTGGATAGATATTTTTATCACTTTATAAAACCTCTCCCTCTAATTATTTTCTTTGCTCTCAGTCTGACATATTTGATTAAATACAGACACAGCAATTCTCATTGATTAATATTTACATGCCATAATTTTTTTCAGTATTTTTACTTGTTACCTGATTTGTATGCTGCCTTTGTTAGCTTTGTAGAACTGGAGTTGTATTTTTTATTTGGCTACAACATGTAGATGATATTCTAAATGTCTGAGTCTTTGTAGTTTTATCCTCTTTGGCCCTTTGTATAGAAAGAGATGGAATTTGGTATAAAAATATTTTTGTACTTATTGATATTTTTATTTCTGTTAATTTATAAACAGTTCTAATATAAATGAGGCATAAAGAAAATTAAGTGAAATAAAAATTATTGTTGGGATTTGAAGTTACAACTCATAAAAATCTATTCTGTATACTTTTCATAGTATTTTATATAAGTATGCATATATCAACTTACAGAGTTTCTATTTGTGCATAGTAATGAACAGAAACATGTTCAAAATACATTCCTAGAAATAAATTTATTTCCAAATAATTTTATAATACCTCCTTGTGTGTCTCTTACAATAAACACAATAGTCATTGAAACTTTCTCTTACATGTCGCTCAGATGTCTCTGCCTGTTATGGTTTGTGTTTAAATGTCCCCTTCAAAGCCTCATGCAGTCACAAGGTGGCTGAGTGTAGTGTTTGTTATTGATTTGTTATTGAGCACTTGGATTAATGGTTGTGAGTGCTGCACCCCCTCAGGAGTGGGTAGCCTGCGTACAATTTAAAGAAGGGTAAGAGGCATGCTTCTCTCTCTCTCTCTCTCTCTCTCTCTCTCTCTCTCTCTCTCTCTCTCTCTCTCTTTTTTGCCCCCGTTCATTCTTGTGACTTGCAGGTGCCATGAATGGTTACCTTTTAGCCATGCCAACTTGCCTTGGAGACAGCTGAGTACGGACTGAGACCTTCATAAACTGTAAGCTAAGCAAAACTACCTTTCCTTCATTTTGGGTGTCATGTATTTTGTGTCAGGGAGAGAATAGTGATAAATACAGTGGCTAAAGTTCAGTACCTAACTTCAGTAGTAATCAGTATCATGTTTCATTTAAAATGATTTGTTATTGATTTCTTCCTTGATTATTGTGATAATTTCGAATCATTTCATTCCTGTTATGATCGTATTTATTTTCTTAAAAATTGTGCCTTTCCAACACTATTGAAAAACTATGTTAATTTGAACATATCACTCTACAATAATTGAGATTATTTTCTAATTATTCATTTGACCAATATTCTAACTATACAGATTTTTGTAATTTATGTATTTTATAATAAAAATATAAAAATATAAATTTGATATTTTTTAGCTTCTAAAGTGCTTCCTCTGGAATAATGCATAAGCACGTATGTCATATAACAATTACACGACCTGAATTTGCATCAGAAAAACCATTTTTAATAATTTGGTTTTATTTTAAACTTTACTATTATTAGCACATATTCTTTCATATTTATTTAAAATATCAATGAATGTTTCCCAAGGTTGTTACTTAGATTTATTGAACAGATGTCTGTGCCTTTTAACCTTTTTTGGTGTCATTTCTTAATATTATTTTTCTGTAAGGAATAATAGATAAATATTACCTTTGGCCCACATTTATGAATAGCAGTCATATTATAACTGCTTTCTGTGATATCCTTTATTGTTTGCTACTATTCATTTGAGTTTCACTTTGTCTTTTTCGTAGACATTTGAACAGCTTAATTAACTATATTATCCTTTGACGTTCAAACAGAATGCTGCCCATTGTACATATTTTCCATTTTATCAAAATACCAGGGTACTGAGTGTACAATATCAGCTGTCATCCATAGTGAATTAGTCTAGCAGTTGCCAGCAATTGTCTTGAATTTATAAAAAAAGTCTTGCAGAACATTTTTCTGTGATACAAAATGAGAGCAATTTAAATGTAAAGTTATCCATATATTTGAAAACATATAGATATGAGATTTTTGAAAAATGATAATTTTAATTGTTAGAATATAATCAACAAATGAATAATATATTCATAATTGTGTCATACATTTGATTGGAAAATATTGTGGTTATATATTAAAGACTGCTGTTTTAGTTGACTAATTTCAGTCTTATATTAAGAATGCAAATAATGTCATTTTACAAGTGAACATTCAATGTGAAAACTTTGTAAACATAGATTATATTCACTTATATTTACAATATATATATATATATATATGTATGCTTCTACATATATATTATTTCTTCTGAATTTTAGCATACATATGGTAAAATCTATATGAAATATTTGTATAATAGATATGTAAATATTATATATGTATGTGTGTTTCTGTTGTGCTTATGAGAAGACAGAAGTTATTTGGTTATATTACTTGTTCACATTTATTTATTACTATTGCAGCAATTTAGCTGAGGAATTATACATCTTTTATCTTATCTGTGTCTGTATTTCAATCTTTATTTCAACCTCTCTATATAGTTCTATGATGCTTTTGTCAATGCTCTATCATTTATATCTCTATTCTCTTAAAACTAAAAATGATGAATAATAAATGTTATGTTTTAAAACATTATTCTGAATACTTTGTTTTAGATGAAATAACTGTTATATATCAATATGTTATCTCATCGCAATTAAAGTTCTGTTGGAATATGAAAGCAACAAGGATGAGATAAGACAGTTGGAAATTAAGTCCAGTAACATATTTAATATTTTATTCCATGTTAAATACATTTCTGTGCTATAGAAAAAGATTCTTCAAATTGAATATTATGGGTTTATTTTGCTGTGGTAATACTATATGGATTATCTACTAAAATTATTTTCCTTGAAGCATTGAGACACAAGACCTAATCTAATTACCAATTTTGAGAGAAATTTTTATTTTTTCATTTCACTTTCACTTACAAAACTTAAAGTACTATCTTTCAGTCATGGGAATAACGTAAGGAAAAAAGAAAATATGTTTTCAATTTATGTGTGGTTTTAACCATTTAAACATGCAATACCAAGCCTGACTCTAGATAAATTAATTAAATTTCTTAATGTTATTTTATATCTAGTTATTAAAAAATTAAATAGTCCACTCCATTTATTCACTGGATATATTACTTATGGAAAAATTTGTTTTGAGCCACAAAAGTCAAGGTATTTTTAATGTGATTTTTATTTTTCCAATTACACATAAATGTGTTTTATAAAGTATTTATCCAAGTAAATGTGCTTATCTTCATTTTCTCAGCAGTATAATTTTTAAAGTATATTTTGTCAAATAATATGATCTAAAACATGTTTTCTCAACATACACAGAAATATCATGTCATGAGTTTGATATTAACGTATACTGCTTAAAAGTTTTTCTCCATTTTTAAACTGTTCACTATTGTTAGCACATTTATGTACTTATGGCTTCTAGATAGTTTATTATCTATTCCTAAATGCTCATGATTCTGTTAAGGTACAATCAAGTAAATGAAAACACAAACACCTCAGGGAGGAAAAGGCTTGAAAATAACTGTTAAGATTGATTATATGCAAAAAAATCTAAAAAGAAAATTTATATATAATCACCTAAATCGATTTTTACATAATATATGCAAATCTTCAAAACTAGCACTAATGACAGATTTTGCAGTTAGCAATGACCTTATTCTACTTTTATTCATTTGACTGTTGTGATTCCTTTGGACAATAATTGTTAGCATCTTTATTTTATAAAAACCTGAGACCAAGAAATATGAAACAACTGTCTCAAACCCAAGTATCAAATAAGAACAATTGATTTTATTCCAAGCAAAATTGCTTTTAAATATCTTTTTTCACCAAATCTCTATCTAATTTCTGCTACACTGATCATGTAGTTAAATTTCAAAATAAAAGTTTTGTATTTTATTTTTAAGACCATATAATGATGCAGGAATAAGTAATCTGAATTGTAGCATTTTTCAGGATATTTCTGTGTTTTTTGGAAAGTTTTACCTTTTTATCAAACATAGGTATAGTTAAAATAGTGTCAAATTGGGTTAGTTAGTACATTTGAACACCTTTTAAATACTCTATTATCCACTATTGAATGTACTATTTTAAGCAATTGTAAATGTACCAGGATTTTATTATTTTACTAATACATAAAGAAAAACGTGGTTTGGGGGTTTAGCACAGCGGCACAAGTGCTTCCTTGGCAAGGGTAGGGTCGTGAGTTCACTCCCCTCTACCAGAACAAAGTAAAAAACAAAACCAAAAACAATAATTAAGAAGAAAAATATTTTTTATATGTGCCAATGATTAGATAGTCTGTCTGTTTCATAATATTAAGGTTATACAGATACTGGAGAAAATAACATTTGAGATTAATTTCTTCACTGAGATTTAATCTACAAAAACTTCAAGACAAATTATTGGATATTTGTTGAAATAAACTGTCTAGAATTTCCCCAAGTTTTTTTAAAGGATTTTTTCCTGTACAATTTCAATTTGCCAGTGCTCCCCACTGAGAAAGTAAGTTTCTCAATTGTTCGTGATACTCTCTGTTCATAGAAACAAGCCCCTTGCTGTTCAAGTCCAATCTTTGAACAGTAGGAAAAAATAAGTTAACTGTAATTGATTTGTAGTCATCAGCTAGAGTCTTTCAACCAGAAAAAATCAACTGAAATTGCCAGTGGCTTTGAGGATTGCCATATCTGTTTTTCTAGTAACCCCATCACACCCCAAGTTTATTATCTCTCAAGGGTTCACTCTTCCAATTTGAATGGCTCAAATCTCTTGTCAAACTAGAATTTCATGCTGAGCGATTGGCTAGTAAATTAAATAAATGAAAGGTCTTTCCTCACTCTTGATTCAATGATGTATACTATTTGGAAAGCTTTAATATTTCTTAATTTTATCCCTGTTTTTACTTATTTGGTAGTCAAAATGAAACTTAACTAAGTGTCTTACTTGTAGGAACATAATAAATCTGTGGTCACTGAACAGGCATTGTTGAACAACTCTCTGATTTCTTTGAAAACATAGCTTGTTCCATGTTTTGCTAACTTTATTTTGCATTTTAAAGAAGAACTGGGGGAATTTGCAACCACCAATTCAACTCTACAGAGAGTATTGCAGGATATTCTAAAAAAAGAAAAATACAAAGAATGCAGAAATAATGGCAGAGAGGCCACAACGAATGGAGCAGAGAACAAAATGAAGAAGACAAACTGACAGCTACGGACAGAAAAAGAGCTTAACAGAAATGAGGCAGAGAAGATTGGATGATAGGAACAGCTATTTTGGAGAAAATGACATCTTAATAGGTAATACAGATTTAGTATCATCTTGTTTTGAAGTCTCATCTAGCTTTTGTCCTTCTGTCTCCAATGGTCTAAATAGGCTGTATCTTATTGGATTTTATTATGTACGATAGTATAAGCAAAAACCTTTTAAAGACAAGGAGATTATACAGAAACCATTGTTCATTTTGTTAGTTGATTCTAAATACTCTGTAATACTGTCATTCTCTTGAATGGTTTTACATTGTTTTGATATACTTAATGCTACAGTATACGAAGTTGTACTCAAGGATTTCAAAGAAAGAAACAATATGGTAACTACGTTTAGGTTAGGATTATCTGGTGGTGAAACCCTATTCTGCTTAAATGGTTATGTTTTGATCTGCGCTGTTTCGTTGTTATGCCCTCTTTTATCTCAATCTCCACTCCATTATTTACTTTTTTATCTTTATCCTTTTAATTAAAGGAAAAAAAAATAGCAGGATATATTATAGTAACCCACTTTGACTTTTCATTACCTTGATTTAAAGCCCTGTATTACTCTCACCATCTGGTTTTTAACTGATGTTCCCCTATTCTGTTTTGCTGGATAGTATCAGGTTCGAAAGTTTAGGCATCAGCTGTGAAGATAATGAGATTCATTATGACGCCCATTCTTGTTGACTTTTATCTACTTTTGAAGACTACAATGTCTCCAATGTTTTGGTTTTGTCGGTTTTATTCTTTACTGTTTTGTTCAATTGTATTATAACTAACGATATAGGCAATTCTATTAGAGATAGCGGGAGGCATTATGGTAACCATTGTTGATCACCTTGTATTATGTTTTTACATTATCTATTATGTCCACCCTTTTGACTTGACCGATTCTGTTCTGTTATGTCACATTTGGTTTTACTCTCTTCCAAAAAAGTAATAAGAACCGTGGGAGCAATGAAACCCAAAATGTGTAATAGTCATGATACAAAAGAGAGGAAAAGAAAGTGCTCCAAACTATATAACTGCATGTATATTTAAGTGTATAAGATAGAAAATGATATCACAGAGTTTTATTGGATCAATGAACAGAACTGTTTGCAGTATCATTGTTGGAATGTCCACTTTACAAGCTTTAATTTTGTGACTTGAACAATTATTTCTAAGATGACAATATGTAATCCATTAACTAGTGATTTCCTACTGTTCATTTTTTTTCTGTAAATCTGTATAACTTGTACCCTTTCCCTCCTTTTTTTTTCTTTTCTCCTTAAATAAAATTAAAAAAAAATGAAAAAAAAAAAAAAAAACAAATTTACAGACAAAAAAGATTGTTATTTACATTCCCAGGTTTCAGTGATGACAATTTATGTAGCAAGATCTTAAATTAACACCAATTTTTGGAAGTTAATCTCTTAACTTTACAATACAACATCTTGTATCATTGTATCCAAAATGCATAGACAATATATTTTAAGCTTATTTGGTAATTGCACAATAATTCATATTTCCTTGAAAAGGAGCATTTCTTATAATTTAAATAAAAACAAAAATATCTGGTCTAATTTCTGCACACCACCATGGGTCTAAAACACAGTGGATTATACACAAGGATGATTAGTAAATTTTCTTACCAAGAAAGAAAAAGAAAAACAAGTGATGAATCAAAATACAAAGAGAAGATAGATGCAGTGTTATAGTACATAGTATTTTTTGTTGCCTTTTTGCAAATTATCACAAAGTATAAAAGTTAAAAGAATACATTTGTTATTGCACATTCCTTAAATAAAGACTCTAGGAACTTCTCAGCTGGCCTCTTATTCAGCGTATTATTAGGCTAAATTCAACATAGCCAGACCATCATTCAACCAGCACCAGAATCTTTATTCACACATTTTGAGCAATTAAGCAATTAAAAGCATGATAGGAAGTGATCTTTGATATATGGAGAGGAATCATAACAAGTGTGGTCTTACACCTGGATAATAGAGTTTGTGGTCCACTAAGGACCCTTCTTTATCTGAGGTAAGAGTTCTTTTCATGGTTTTATATTCCTTAAAAGTTCCCTTTTGCCTCTTTCATGTATGCTACTCTCAGTGAAGGACAATAAATCTGTACAACTGTGTGAATTTTCTTTAAAATAAATGATTACTTAACCCATTAAAACAATTTGACATTATTTTAATTATACCTTTGTTTGATAAAAAGGTAAAACTTTCCAAAAACACTGAAATATTGGTGTATTGTAATTTACTGATAGTCAATTTTACACCGTAAGATAATTTTTAAAGTGTGTATTTTGTCTTTCAAAGGTAATGGTAGAAAAACATATTTTAAAATGTTAAATTACTGCCTTGCAAGCAGGCAGTCGTGAGTTCGATCCCTGGTACCGATAAAAAGGAAAAAGACAAAAAAAAAAAATGTTAAATTAAAAATTTTATTTTAATTTAATTTCTGTCTTTTATAAGTTGTAGATAATATCAAATCCATTACATGACTCTTATCACAGTAAATAGGTACATAAATATTATATGGCTATTTTGGTATCTCTGAGTGACAGTTTTCTATTACAATAAATATGCATATAGAAACATCACTACTTTCATGTGCATATTTCATGTGAAGATAATAGATTTATAAGTTAGGATTTGATAGGTAGTTATATAATTGAATAAGTAGGAAAACATAGTGGACAATTTTCAGGAGCACTTTTTTAGTTGTAGACACAAGTGTACTTTTAATTTTGACTACCTTTAAATTTATGTTAGAGAAAAATAAATAGTTTGGGTCCCTATAAGGTACTTCAGAATAACCATGAATATGTTGGAGTTGTTATAGCATAAATTATTATTTATAGCCCCGCTGGGACATTGCATAGCTAGAAAAATAATACTACCTGATAGAGAACAAAAAGGAATGTTAACCACTTAAGCATTTGACTTCAAATAATGTAATTTGCTGACTCAGGAGGAGCGCAATTTGACCTCAGTGTGGGCAGATTACTTAGTGATACCTCATCTCAGAATCAAACAAAACAAAAAAACGCTGAGAGTACAGGTCATTGCAAAGGCCCTACTACCATGCACTTGCCTGCACACACACACACACACACACACACACACACACACACACACACAATCACACAATGTTTGTCACAAAGGAGACTAAACAGAAACTTCAGATTGAGAATTAGAGAGTTGTCTTTGAAATATCTTAAGGAATTTTTTTTTTTTTTTTTTTTTTTTTTTTTTTGTCCTTAGGACTGGCATACCTGTATTTGTTTTTCTTTAACATAAATTTAAAGGAGTGGCAGTGATATCAATAAAAGGAGATTAAATAACTTAAATAATGAACCATATAATTTTAAATTTTACATTCGGTAAAATAGTGCTTGAGAAGCTAAATTAATTTGAGAAAAAAAATTTTCAAAGAATTATTGGAAAAATCCAAATAAGAGTTGTTTAAAGAAGAAACAAATAGTCAGATGACATGACATCAAGTTGGAACCAATTTTTAGATCTTTATTAATGACCCCTAGTGAAAGTACATTAACTATCAGGTTGACAGTAGGGGCAAAGAGCTGAACTTTCTGAGATATTTTGGACAGAATACATGTTTGAACATTCTTTTATCATTTTCAGAATGGTCCTGAACATATAATCTGAAAAGGTGTTTCTTTATGTGTTTAAAGCATGCAACTGAATAGTAACAATATTAATGAAATGTCTCATCTGTTCACAAAAAATATTTACACTGGACTAATCAATTTTGCATAGTGCTTATAGACATACCTTGAAAATAGCCAGGAAAAGTATCACCTTCTTTCATGAAATTGATTTAGCTAGTTCAAGACCATCTTGAATTACACAATGAGACCTTGTTGAAAAAAATCAAATCTATTTGTTCAATCTAATATGTTATTGAAATTGTGTGTAAATAAATCCATTATTGAGTTAAGAGTTGATAGGAACTCTCACTTTTCCCTCTTTAATTGTTAATAAAAAAGATCACATTTAATTAGCCACAGAAGATTCTTCAAGAGAGAATATACAATAGAAAACAATTTGCTCACTGATCTAATTCAATATATTAAACTCTTTTGGAAATAATAAAATTAAAAGAAAATAGAAATGCATGTATCTGTACACATGAGAAGTATTTCACTTTTCCTTGCTCTTGTTGGTATACACTTTTACAAAGTTAGTTCTTAGAGTTACTCTAATGACATCTTTATTTTTTTCATTGGAAGAAATGTAAATTTAGTTTCTGTTCCTAATTGCTTCCATGTAATTAAAAACCTTGTATCTAGGAACATTGTAATCCACAGACTTCATTGGATGTGAATAAGACAGTAATGTAACTGAAAGAAAAATAGAGGTAAACCAAGATATATCTAGGTCTCCTAAGACAATTTCAAAGTATCACCAGTATTTTGAAGCATACTCATCTGAAGATCAGAATAAATAAAATACAAATTACTTTAAATATATATATATATATATATATATATATATATATATATATAATTTTATGACTGATCTTTTATATGTGTGCTCAATGCACTTACTTATATTCTGTTTTATAGGGAGTCTAATAGTGATAATTTATGTTCTAAAAATCTAGGTTGCTAAAAAGGTCAGTTCTCTAATGCAGACATTTATTTGACTCTACTGTTTTGTATAACCTCTAAGATCTAAATTTTAACTGAAGATATATTATATCTTGATAAATAATGATGATAGAAATATTTGATAAATAATGATGATAGAACATGATTGATAGGTTATGAGTTTCCAAAAATACTCTCAGACTATAATAGTAAAATCTGTGGCCCAACTTTTATTATAGAAATGTTCAAGAAATGTATAGGTGATCCTAGCAGTTATAGAAGTTAAAATATAAAATATTTACATAATAAAAAAAACTTTTGAGGACCCCTGCATTTCTCTTCAGAAAGGTAGTCACATAACCCTTAAGTATCAAGGCAGAATATATTCATGAATACTACACTGAAATGTGATCCTACTGTGTATACCTGAGAATTCATTAACACATGTCTATTACTCTTCAGTTACATAAATATTATACAGTTAAATTTACACATAACTTTTGCACTTTCATTAAAAGTAGCATTATGAGGATCAAAGAGTGTTTCCAGAATTTGTCAGTTAAACTTATAAAATTTGTCATCTGGTACTTATTGTTTTAAGATATGTGTTTACTTATTTAGACATATAGTGTTAGATTTTGTATGTTTTATAAAGGAACTAATAAATATGTACATAGCACACTTCAATTGTTTATCTTCATCCTTTTGCTTCTTCCTCCCTCATACTCTTGAAAAATATGTACTTGCTATTATCTGTCTAATATTTAGTTCTTACTTATGTTTTTAGTTACCTGATATAAATGAAATTCTGTGCTATTTCAGCTTGTATGTCTATTTTATTTAATGTTATGATATCAAGGTTCATTCATTTTCCTACAAATAATTTAAATTTATCCTTCATTATTGTAGAGTAATACTCAATTGTTAATAAACTGTATATTCCTTGTATGCATTAATCTGCTAAGAGGCACAGAGCCAGGTTCCAAGATTTTGTATGAATTGTGCTAGCATAAAAATAGATATACATGCATCAATCATTATGTATTGGAGAAATGTAACATAAAAATGAAAAAAAAACTATCTGTAAATACAGTGCTTATTTTGCATAATTTTTATAAATTTATGTATATATTATATTCTACAATATATATTCCATACATAATTCCATAAGGAATTATTTAGTCATGAATGAATAGTATCAGCGCCCTGGCCTCGGGCCAATGATCTGCTCAGAACTAAAATGAAGAAGTGAAAGACAAGATATGTTTTAACTACAGGCAGAACTACTTTGGTCAGAACCTGAGATCATGAGGCACTGATGTCTCGAGTATTTATTAGGTGGACAGATTAATTGGGGGTGTGCTGGTGGGTTTCAGGGAGCAATGCGGGTGAGCTGCTGATGCAGGCAAAGACTGCGTTGAGGAACAAAATATTCTTGCGTAAAACACACAGAAATAGGCTGTGGTTAATTAGTGACCTGTTTATCTCCTAACTTCAGCTACTGAGGAATTTGGGTTATAAAGTCCTCAGCTGCCATGCTTCCTTCCTTTGAGTACTTCACAGATGTTCTCTGATTCTCGGCCCTGGTCACTGACCTAGAATTTATCTCATCCATATGCCAACTGTGGGCCTTACCACAGGTCACATAAGGCTAGGACAGACTCTCAATTTACTTTATGCAAATTTATTAATATCAGTCACTGCCGGCTCTGCACTACATCAAACTAGTCCTCAGCAGAAAGGATAGTTTATACATGCTGTTTTGAAATGTATCAGATACACATACTTAGTTCTCATTTTCATGGTAGGGAATCGAAGAAACAAAAGTAGAATGGCATTCTAGACATTATCAATAATGACCTTGTTTCTAGAAGAATAATTTCAAGTGATAAAAGCTGAATCCTTGAGACTGCAGGCAAAAGGGAACCCATATTTCACGAAAGGTTGATTTGAAACATGATGCGTTAAGCTTTAAAGCATAATTTGAAGGTGATCACTTTCAGGAATAAACAATGCTCCACTTTATAAAACACAATATGTGGTGGGAGTGGAAGGCGGTACTCTATACCTACCCTAACAATATGATTTCTTATTGCCACAATAAAGGCTGTGTATCTAGCCTAAAGGGGGCACTACAATCCCAGATTTCAAATTATATTATAGAAGATGGGTACATACACATAAAATGTCAGTCCTCTTTTCCTCAAGTATTTTTCCAGTATCAGATGCATTTGCTATCTCATAAGACTTTATAAGGTTAATTGTAAATATATATACATTGAAAACCAGATTAATAGGCCAAAGAACATACAAAACATTCAAGAAAATTGTATTTGATCAAGGTATACATTCAGATATATTGTCCTCATTAGATTACAGTACTTTTTTCTTTCTTTTCCTATCGTCTATCAATATCTATATATCTATATCATCTATATCTACTTAACTAAATCAATCTATATATAAAGAGAAAGAGGAGAAACAGAGACAGACACACACACACACACAGAGGGAGAGAGGGAGAGAGAGAGAGAGAGAGAGAGAGAGAGAGAGAGAGAGAGAGAGAGAGAGAGAAGGAGAGAAAAAAAGGGCAAGGGAGAGAGAAGAGAGATTTACTGGGCTCAGAACTTGATCTCATGCTGCTAGGCCTGAAGAACAGAGCATCACTGAAAACCAAATTATTAAAAAGCCTTCAAATCAATGAAGTTTTCTATTCAAGGTTTTAAATTTATTTGGTGCCCATGATCAAAATGATTATTTGTTTCTATTTCTCCTTGCAGAACTGGAGGGTCTATCTGATACCTCGTATACTATATATTCATTGGAAATAATTCACTGGTTTCACTGATTTATAGCTCACGAAACATTTAGCATCAGGATAATCATAATTTAAGTCTTACCTGTATCCAATTCTAATACCATTTGGATTTAAAGTTGATGTCGAATGGGTTAAGCATTTTCATTGTGGTGTTGTTAACATATTTTTCATATTAGAAAGTCATACGCAAAATCTGTATAACCAAAACTCAAATGTGTTTGGAGAAAAGCGTAAGTACTCTATTGTGCAGAATAATTTCCTTTCCTGTTTTACTCCAAGGGGTGTTGCTTAAAAAAAAAAAAAGATTAAAGGAATAACAGACTGGAAAACCTGCAAGGAAAAGAAATTGTTTGTATACTTCGAGGGTCTAGGAAGTCAACAATCCAGTGTCCAGATTATGAGGAAAGCCACCATGGTGTATTATCTCCCTCCATAATTTAATAACAACTCATTTGGCCCCAACCCACAGCATTCTCTTTTCAGTACATGCTTTGTTTGTAGACACATTCAAATTCCGACACCCACAGCATTCAAAATGTCTTTAAGTATCAGTCCACTGTCTGAATTGTGACCTTATTTTAAAATGATACTTTAAATGCCATTATGTAAGTTAAAATGGAGTATTCAGAGGTTCCCTAGTCTAATATGACTAATTTTAGGACAAATGGGGAAATTTGGAGATACAGTCACGTGTAGAGCAGGAAAAACATAAAGACACAAGAAAGCCGCCTATAAGACACAGAAAAATTCTTCAAACACATCCTTTTCTATGAAGTTTTTAGTTACATTGACTTTGGATTTTTATCTTCTACAACTGAAAAAAAAAATTTCTATTGTTTAAATCATTCACATTATGAGACCTTATTAAAACAATCTTATCAAACTAATGTAATAAATAGTATCTACATTTTTATCTTATAAATTTTATATTTAAAATAATGTTAAATCCAATTATTTTTCAGAATATTTAGAAATAAAAATACTTTAAAGTTCTTAATACAGTTGTATTTTACTTATGCACTTAGTCTAAATCCAATTGTCAATGCATATTTTTGAGGTTTCCACAGTGCTCTCATTTACCATGTCACTGTAAATTCGGTTATTTACTAGATTTTAGGTATTATGACAGTTGTTAGAAGATCATATTTTAGAGTAACATATATAATATAATGTACATAATATTTGTTATATACCTGTGCAGCATCTTAAAATATTCTGATAAATGTATTTATACATATTCATTTCTTATTCTCTAGTAAGAGCAAATATGTTTTTCTGGATATGAATTATTTCATGGATTTCCATTTTTTTACTCCTTCTTACTGAAAATAAGACATTACTTTTTCTTCATTAGTCTTAGATATATCACTTTTAAAACATGCTTGCTTAAATGTTAAAAAATTATTAACATTATGAAGTTAATTAATAAACAGCAAAGGACGTTATGATTTAGAAAACACACAGGTCAACAGCATTTATTTCATAGAAAACCTTACAAATAAGTAATGACCACCATTTAGAAATGTAGTTTTATCTTACAGCATTTCTCTGAAAAATATGTTCATCAACCAGTAATATAACAGAATATGTTACACTTTATAACACGTGATTATATTTTGCTTGTATCTTATGAGAATGAAGGAAAACCTCAGGGAAAAAAATAAGTACACATAAAACAATGTCTAGTAGCTAATGTTAAATTAGGAGATTTGAACCTGTGATTTTCAGCTTCTTAAAATTACATCTCAAAATGAAAATTTAGATGGTCGAGTACAGAGTGAAAATTGCAAGCAGTAGTTATTTTATATGCGATCATCCTGTTTTAAATTTCTCTTGATTTTTAGAGGTATTGAAGAGCAGTTTACATATTGCATTAGCAATTTTAAACCTGTGGTTTTGGAACACATTCCAAACATAGATATAATTATATTCATTTCATCTCTTTGATTCACTGCCTCTGATAGTTATTTTTCCATTCATTTGACTTTGATATATTCTATTTGTATTGTCACATTCTTAGGTACAAAAATGAGAGCTAAATTGTCATTAATTTTTGTCTATGTCCAAATTTGTTTTAAGGAACACATTATTTTAGCAGAAGGCTTGTATAGCAACTGTAATTACACATGTAGAATTTTCATATCTACCATATCTCTTTCTGTGGTGTCAGTTACTAATGGTCAACTATGGTTCAAATATCTCAAAGAGAAAATTCTAAAAATAAGTAATGGATACATTTTAAATTATGTGTCATTGTGAGAAGGATGATGGCTTCTCATGCCATCATGCTGTGCCGCATCAAGGCCATGAATCATCTGTTAATCCAGCATATAAATGTTTTATACTCTCATGCTTAGAGCTGGTCTCACTAGCTGTCTGAGTTATGATCCTTATAACAGGGCAATGTTTGCATTTAAGGAATGCTTTCTTTATTTAATAACTGCACCAAATGCTAGGACTGTGAATGAGGGATGCCTTTGATTATTAAACATAGATCAGATTAGTCACTGTATGTTAATGCTGCAGAGGAAAAAATATATATATGTATACTTGCAGTTTCTGCAATCTACTGGGAGTCCTACTTTGCATCCCATGAATAAGCAGAACCATTGTGTATATAATCATATATAAGCTACAGGGATGTATGAATTTCAACATTGTACTTCTTATTCAAAGGTATCTATCTCACTTCGGTCAAAAAATATTAATATTACCTCCTTAAACACTTTGTCTGGGAAAATGTGTTGACCTCTAAATTTGCACTCGGAATTGACAACCATGTTGTTAAAATCTATCATTTTCCTTTTAGCTCTTTAAATAAATAGTAACCATGATTGCCTGAGTCTTGTCAGCTCTACTGTTTAGCAGTTTTTGCTTTTCTAATTATATGTAGATACTCTATGTGGTGTAACTTTTATTTATAATTCAAGTTCCTAATACATGGAGAGTACAACTCACTTAACTATTGTTTTAGCTAGCATTTTGTAGAGATAACAAAGTGATAATACACAGACATATGGGTAAAGCTGAAAAGTTCTATGACAGATCATCTGAAAGGTAGAGAACAGGAATCTTGGTAGGATGACCCACTAAAGAGTCAAAGAGCTTAGAACTAAGGAAGCCCATCCTGTAATTCTCAAGAGGAGAAAACGTCCTAAGTCCAGGAAGTTGAAGGTATATAGATTGGAATCCACAGGCGAGAGAATCAGTTCTTCTGACACTTAAATGCAGGAGAAGGGAGCTCAGCTTCCAGAATACAGAGCAAGTGAGCATTTCTTCCGTGTGCTAGTGTTGTTGTTGCATCCAGTCACCAGTCCATTGCCTTCCCACGTGGAGGGTGGATCTTTCCCTCTACACCCGCTGACCTATCTGATGATCCCCACTGCAAATACTTTCACAGATACACCTTGGGCATCCCAACAACTTAATCGATAGAAAAAGCACTGCTAGTTTTCTTTTAGCACAAGAGTTGGTTATCTTACAACATATCTAAATATTCATTTATGCACTTAAATTGACACACAAAATCCTTTATTACCATTATGAATAGTAACTTACCCAAATTTTCTAGCAAACATATCTAGGAATCTTTCCATGTGAGCAAGGATCTAATGCATATCTCAATATATATGCTAATATATTTATTATAATATTTGCAAATAAATATATATTCAAAACTCATTAGTTGTAATTTATTGATAAAATTAGTCTATGTGAGAATCAAAATTTTTTTTTTGGTACCAGGAATCAAACTCATGACCACATACCTGCAAGGCAGGTGCTTATGCTGCTGAACTAAATCCCCAGCCAAAAATCAAATTTTCAAAGGAATTGACTACATATTTTAGAGATTGTCCTCACATGTCACACTTATTTGTCACATGTAACTCTGGTTGAATTTGGACTTCATGAAATTTATTTTGCAAGTAAAGGATTCAGAAACTAAGGATAATTACATAGTATTATTTACCCTATTATTCCATTCATAAATATACTATGCTACATGGGAAAATTCAATTCACAGAACTTTTATTATATACGGCATTTTAGAATATACAAATTCACAGAAAAACTGATGAATAATTTTTACATTGCTGTTATTAAAATTTATGTAGTGGATTAATAGAATAATATCAGAAAATTTCTATAATATATCTTGTAATAGTTATAGATTGAACTAACATCTGTTTTTTCTAACAAATTGTGTTAGTCATAAAAACATACTATTAATATTGGGCCTTTACTATTAACAATTCTTCAGTTAAATACTTTTTATTTTTGTATTGTCTTATACTTTAGTCTAGGCAAGAGTTTGTTTATTTATTGTATTATTTAATTGCAATTATATTTATTAGACCCACCACAGTGTCAGATATACATCATGTACTATATTTAACATGAAATACACTGGAAAAGTATAAATATTTCTGCAATTAGAAAATCCTCAATAAATTAACAATTGAGCAGAAAAAGTGATATATTGTATTAGAATACACTTCTTTATATTCTATATTATTATTATGGAATACAATTGCATAAGTGGATAAAAAAGCATGTATACTTTACCAAACCTCTAATGTATGATATACATGGGTAGTTTAAGAAAAGCAATTACATTTTCTATAGAATGAGGTGAAGAATAAGGTAAAAGAGTAGAGATGTAGGATTGAAAAAGTTGGCCTACGATATGGATAAACACTACACCCAGAACTTTGTAAACACAAAAAAGTAAAAGCAACATTAACTAGACTTGTATTAAGAGAGTAAATGCAAAGATTTTTCCAAAAAGATTTAAGGGAAATGTTATTACTACATATCATGGGAAAAATCACACAAATGAATGATGAATGTGTTTGATAACAGACAACAGCTATGTATATGAAAACACTATCCACAAAGTAATAAAGAATATGTTTTTAAAAAATGTACTATAACTAGTAAATTAAATTCTGATATATTGAAATTATTTCAATATAAAGCAAATAATGGTATATACACTAAAACAATAATGTCCAACATGATTTGAAATGATAAATTTATACAAAGCAAACACATTAGGTTAAAAAACTTGCTTCTAACCAAAATATACAGAAAATGGAATGCTGTACAATATTTAATTTAAAGATTCATATATAGAAATGACACCACTGTTTTTACCTGTACAAATTTTCATTTATTGGATCTTTACTCAGTAAGGACAGAACTAATAATATTTCATTCATATTGTTGACAAAATCACAAAATAGTTATTAGGGATTTTTAAAACATTATTCTACATTTTTCTTGCTTCACGTGCTTGACAGGATCAAATAGAAATTTTTCTTTAGGAAGACAGCTTTACACCTTCAAAGTAGGATTTGGGGAATTCTGACAGGCATAGAACTTGACAACAAGCAAAACACAAAACAAGGCAAATAAGCACAAGGGAAAAAAGACATTACAAGTGAGAAAACAAAATTATAAACAACAATGATAAAACAGATGTCCGACTAGGCCTTACATATTTCAAATAATAAAGTGTCTGACAACCTCAGCAACTGTGGTCATTATGCATAAATAAATCTTCTTTAAAAGTTGAAGATATGTATAGACAGCCTATTATTCACAAAAGTGAAATAGAATATGTAAAAATTGAAAAGAATAAAACAAAATATTATAAATTAGAATTCAATGTTTCTATCAATCATTTGATCATAGTTGAAACTTATCAACTGACCTAAAAATGATGTTGATTTCAACAAACAGAAATGAAGAAGGTAAAATGGATAAAAGCAAGCTTAAGAGAGGAGGGAAAAAGGGATATATGTGTTAGCAATTATATTTTAGAGGTCAAGAAGGTTGAATCATAGGGGGAAAGCAAGAGAAGGAGAGATACAAAGGTACATACACAGAATACAGAAAGAGTACTGTTGCATTTTGTAACGACTAAGATTCCTCACTTCTACAGAAATCAGTAATTGTATGCTCAAATGTTAACAAATGATCAAAGAATACATAAAGAATGGTTCTATTCGTATAAGATAAAATGACATTTTCATGGTGTATGTTTGTGTCCCCCAGGCCTCATGAGTTTGCATTGTTCATATGTGATGGTTCATTGTATAGTGCTTGGATTGATGGTGTCAGTGCTCCACCCACATAGGGCTGGAGCCAGGATGTGATGTAATGGCAGGAAGAAGGTGTGTTATTCTCTTTGCTGGTTCGAGTTTGTTGTGGGCTGCCGCCATGAACTGCAGCCCAGCCATGCCTGCCTGTCTTGAAGCCAACTGAGTGTGGACTGAAACCTCCAAAAACTGTAAGAAATAAACCTTTCCTTTCCCAACTTTGGGCTTCAGGTATTTTGTCTCAGCGACGAGTAAAAAGTAACTAAGACAGACATGAAGCTGAAAAACACTAGTAATACATATGTTTAGTCGCTAAATATAAAGAAAGGCACTCATTATTGTCATAACTTTTAGAACTGCGGACATGTGTAACAGAGAGCAAAGGTGTTTGGGAAGGGCATGTGATAAAAGCTTGTATGAAATAATACCCTGAACATGGAGGTTGTCCCTAAATTGTGGATGATTTGGGATAAAATTGTAATTGATTATAATCACTCATGTAGGTATTGTGTACACACAAATAAGTTCTTAAACTATCACTAGGTCACTAGTATTTACTTGGTATGTCTGCAAGCTCAGCAATTTTATTATGAATTTTTTTACATTTAGTGAAGCTGCTTTCTCTCTTAGCTGCTTCTAAAATATGCTCCTAATTTTTCATGTTTTTAAAACTTTTCACAGTCCTCATATGTTCCTCTATTAATCTGTACCAAATTATAGGCTAATCAACACTTGTTTCATGTACTTGAATATTTTTAAAAAGCTAAAGATTGGTTTCTCTCCCATTTGCAAAAAATTAATAGAGTTTCTCTTGGTTTTGAATTTGTGTGATAATTATGTTGAGTCTCATGAGGATAAGATGTAAATTGTCAGCTTAACTGACCCTATTAAACAAAAAGACTTTTGAAAATTGTAATGATGAACAATAATTGTAATGCATATTTTATTTAATGTCTCAAATATTTGTATCCTGCTACAGTTTCTTTCCATTTACAAAGAAAATTTGAAATTATACATGGAATTTGTGGAAGCTAAAACTAGATTTTTAATACTTTTATTGCTTAATAAGATGTAGAATTTGAGCTTAGAATGTGGCATTTCTGGAAATTTTTAGCTATAGTATTGCAACAAAAGGAAATCTGTTTGGAAGATTTGTAAACAAAGAAATCTTGCTATTATTATGCATTTATAGAAAAAAAAAGAGAAAGTATTACAAGTAACTAGATTTATTGGAAGGGAGTCAGGATTTCTTCAGGGGACTGATATAATACATTGTTTTGTTGTTTTACTTTGCTTCTGAAAGAGATATTTCCTTTATGTCAAGAGATACTTCCTTTCTTCTTGCCTATAGAGCAATATCGACTTTTATTTAGGGTAGTTTTTCTAGTCTCTTAAATCATTAGGTTTTTTGGTATGTTTGTTTTTCATTTCTATCAGTTTCTACTATTTCAGAATGATCTGAACCTATGAGATTCACTAAGATTCAAAGCTTATAATTGGTCTTATGGTACATGTAATTTCAAAGGTATTTTAGAAGGGAAAGACAATAAATGAAGCATTTTTCTTCAATTTGTTTTAAATAATTTCAGAGGAAAAATAGCTACAATTATTTGAAACAAAAAGAGAACAAACTTGTAAGTTAAATAGCACAAGCTCAATTAGATTATGCAACATGCCTGGGAGCTTCCACAGAGCATGTGAGATTTGATATTAAATTATGGGGGCAATGACTGTTTAGAAATATGTTTATCATTTTATTCACTGGGTGCTGATAAACTGAGAATTTCTTGTGCTTTTCTATTAATGAAATCGCAGTTCTATGTTAAAATCAAGACCTAATTTAAAAAATCAGCTTTTCTATACAGAGATGGAATATAGATCAGGTAAAATAAAAGACCAATCTAAAATAGATTATATATTTATTTTTAATTCTTATTAGTACAGTTTTGCAGCGCAAAATGATTACATTCATTGTAGGAATTGACTCATATATGTAACATATCTAAAATTTTTATTTTTCCTCTTCCCTTCATTTCATTTTTATTTTGCCAACATCCAATCCATTTACTTAAAGATCAATATAGGATTAATTATCATGTATACAGACTAATAGCCAGACTAACAGGCCAAAAACATGTGAAATAGAAAAGACAATTATACTAAATCAAGGTATACTTTTAGATAGATTGTCCATGCTGGATATTAAAATTTTTCCACTCTCTTTTCTGTTTTATCATTTTTTATTTTGTGTTTTATTTATATTGTGCTTTTCCTGTGAGAGAAATCATGTAGTATTTGAGTTTGTGTGTCTGGGTTGGGGATTTAGCTCAGCGGCATAAGCACCTGCCTTGCAAGCAGGTGGTCGTGAGTTTGATGCCCAGTACTGATAAAAAAAGAACAACAACAACAAACCCTGAGTTTGTGTGTCTAGTTTACATCTCTTGACATTATGGGCTCAAGGTGCATCTATTTCCTACAGATGACTGAAGTCCATTCCTCTTATGGCAGAGTGGTACTATAGTGTGTATAAATATCACAGCTTCTTAATACATTTATCTGATCATAGAGATATAGGCTGTTTTATAATCATAGCTGATTTTAATAAGCAATTCAGAACTTACATACGTGGAAGTTTAAGCATTAGATTAATGCTATTGTAGGCTGCAAAAACACTATGTTATTCTATTTAATAATTAGAATGCTAAACTAATCTAAAACAAGAGGATTTATTTTAAATAAATAACTTGTTTAACAATAGACACTTTAATTTTTTGGTTATTTAAGTAGAATTAATGAAGGTATTTGGTGACATGGACTAGAGAATGATGATTTTGATTAGTAAGGGCTAAATATTTCAAGTGTAAAATACCCGCATGTTTTCAACTGTAATTTTTATCACCATGGATTTAATATGTCTATCACTTAAATGAAAAGTGCTTCAACTATGATCCCTAAGAGGTCACATGAGCAGGAATATAAATATTTGAAGCATATTCTCTTTTATTTTTCATTTCCTTCCATGCTTCATATGTTTCCAATTTTGCATTTATCAGCACCTTGTTGAATGTCTCTTATGTATGTTCACAATTCCCCAAACTTCTCTCTACTTTTTCCTGCAGATAGTAAATATTAATGATGTACTTCTAGCTAAAAGATGAATAGATAAAAGACTATATTTAATGTTTGGGAAGGCAAAATTCTAGTAGCAATTTTGGCTCCTAGAAGGATAAGTAAAATGCAGTATCTCCTTGTTCAATTCAATTCAGTTATTTTATTCAATTATATGTGTATTTATTGAGGAATTGCTGTATTCTTGGCATTATATACAATTCTTCTAGACTAATTGTGAAATTTGCTACTTAAAAATATCTTTTAACAAAATTGAATATGTAAGGACAGCAGAAAATATCATGCTCCTCACATAGTAATGATAAAAACTGTAAATAAAGTATTTTAATATTGCTAGTATTTTATAAAACTCCAGCACTTTATAAATCTCTGGTGTAGTCAAGGATTGTGAGGAAAACATTTAAAATCAGGACATGGGATTTATAATATTATTTTATAATGGTCACCCAGAGTCAACACAAAGTGCAGGAAATCTATCCTCAATACCAAAGACATAAGACTATTCAGCTAAGGGCCTGAGTCCCACGACAATGTCCAGTATGAATCCAGATGAAGGCTGAGAGCTCATGACAATGCCTCCCACGAATCCATCTGGAAATCTAGAGCCCACAAGAAGGACTCACACCAGTCTCTTTTAAGCACCTGTGCTGGGAAGGCCCAAAGGTCAGTGGTGGAAGCCAGAAAGTCTTTGCCAGTGGGGTGAAGGAGCTGTGCTGTTAGGTTGAGGGTTCTATGCTAGTGCTGAGAAGTCACAAACAAAACAAAAACCAGGGCTGTCCTGAAAAGCACCACAGCCATTCTCAATGAGAGGAAAGCTCTGAGCTCTTCTGAAGATAAGCACAGTGGAACACATTCCAGGAAATCAGCATGGCAAGTTCATCCTGGGGGTTTAGCAGCACACATCTTCCCCTCCAGAGCCAGGAAGCAAAATGTAATAGAAGGACCAGAGCTCCCCCAAAGTAAACCACAGCCATTCTCACCAACAAGGTGCCAAGCTCCTCCCATGACAATGGTTGAACTCACACTGGGAAGGCTAGTCATAATGAGCTCCTCCAGAAGAAACAATAGCTCAAACAGCAACATGTAGGAAAATCTCAGTGCTTCAATGCTTTAACGTCTCAACACCTCCATCTCCTTTTCCACATCTCAATTTGTGCTGGCAACTTTCCTCAAGTGGCACATCTATGCTCAGCACCATGGTTTTTAATTCCATTTGCATTAAGTTGACCACCAGTTTTTAATCTATAACAATCTCCAAAATAATTGTATTTCTTTTTAAAAATGACCTTATTGATAGTATTTAAATATAACATCACATACCTAATAATTCTTTCCAAACATAGATTTTAATAAAAATAGAGCTAGCTATACTAAAATTTTGACTGTCAAGGCTCTGTATTGCTATAAACCACACTAGGTGCATAAGCTTCCGAAACAATAATCATTGGTGAACTTTTCTCAGTACTACTCTATATATATGCATTGAAAGTGAAAATTTAGTAAATGATAGTCAATGAGGGGTTTGACAATGCATAATAACTGGAAATTGCCAATAATCTGTTTCTGATTTGTACTAGAAAAGAAAAATGAGCTGAGTCATTGAATGTATTAAGAAATGAATCACAGTCAATGTATATTGTAGCTAACAGGCTTTCAGCAAAGGAATCTTGCAAAGGTTAATAATACATGCTTTAGAGTCAGATACAATTTTTATGGATTTTATAGTGAGACTTTTAAACACCTATGATAAATAATTATTTATTGATCTGGAATATATACTGATCATATAAATTTTAAGAAAAAAAAAGGTACAGTAATTTTACCTGAGTTTTCATTGCACCTTATCTCAAACCTTATTAAAGCAACCATTTATTTTAAAGTATTGTTTTTTATAACAGATTTTATTAAAAAATACCATGTAATTAAGAAAAGTTAGTACTATGGAGATATAAAATGGAAAATTTTTGGCAGTTTTCTTCTTTGACTACTCATTAGTTAAAAGTAGTTAATTTTTTTCCAATTATAGATTTAAGAATTAATCTTTTTATTATTTAAAGAGAAAGAAACAAAAAAACAGAGAAAAAAGGATAGAAATAATACAAAATTACAGAAAAATAAACAGTAAGAAATCACTAGTAGATAAGTTACATATTGTCATTTTAGAAATAGTTGTTCAGGTTACAAAATTAAAGTATACAAAGTGACATTCAAATAGTGACACTGCCAACAGTTCTGCTCAATGATCCAACAAAAACTTAGTAATATGGTTATCAGTCCTACACACTGGTTTTTTATCTTAAAGAGGGTAAGATTAAACATATCAAAACAGAACAAAACCAGTTCACTGGAGATCTTCACTGTCTTATTGTGTCTAGTTTTCTTCCAAATAGTTGTGCCCATCTTCACACACATTGAATACATACTGCATGTTATAGAACTAATCAAATCTTTATAGGATGATGAAAGCTTTTTAGGTCTTCAAGATCTGACATTGGGGAAGTCAATAAAGACTACCATAATGTCTCTCATTCTCTTCATAGGAGCTATCCTTATCTTAACGTATGCTGAAATTGAACTTAAGTGACTAGGCTAATAATCATTCTGAATAGTGAATAATAGTATTGCTAGATTTTATATCATAATATTACATAATTAGCATTGGGTTTCTTAGTGTCTCTTCTTCAGAGTATCTGTTCATTACAAAGTGCATTATCTGCTCCTGTAATTAGTTTAAAAAATTCTTCCCATGTGTGAATTTCTACATGTATGACTATCCTTTCTGTATTATAGGGAAAAACAGATCATAACCAGACAACAAAACAAATTCTTAGAAAAACATGCAATGAAAAAGACACATAAGACCACAATATTAGGTGATCTATTGTAGTTACTATGCTTTCTCTTATTATTTTCAACAGAGTTGTCCACATCATCAGGCTTAATATAGTTAAGCATGGTATTACATAGTTACTGTTATAAAAACACAACTTTGAAGACATTGTAAGACTTGAGAATGGTTAATAATCAAAACTGGTATGGATATCTTTTACATCTTGTCATCTTCAGAGTAGTTGCCTCTACTTTTAGACTTGATACTTTCAAGCATACCAAATTCGAATAAAATCAGCCAAGGCAAAACTGTGTCTAACAAACCAGATTTAAATAAGATCATCATAGTATGACAATGTAAGTAATAAAGGGTTTCAGTTTAAGTTAATAGAATAACCTGCTATTTTTGGGTTAAATGTCTGTACTCTCAAATCTGATATGAGTGGACAGACTGGAACAAAATAAAATCAAACTATACAGAGTGATAAGACTACTGTAACATCTAAATCTGGATACACTATTAACAATGTCCTCTGATTTCCTTTTTTAGGCTATTTTTCATGTTTCCCCTTCTCAGGATGCTTTGTATGTTTTGGGTCTCACTAGCCCCTTTAGTTTTTAGATTAGCGGGTCAGCCTATTGTCTATCTGTGTGTTGCTGAACGTTTTTACCCCTGAGCTTGATCTTGAGCTGTACTCCTTTACTTACTAAAGTCATAGGGTTTTCCTTCCTTCCAGCTGTGTAGTTCTACACTGCCAAAAAGTGTCGTAGCTTTCCAATATATCTGTGGCTGCTGGATGAGTTGTCCCTATTTCTCTCTGGTTTCCTGTCACATATAGCTTGCTTTCTCATCTTTGACTTTCAGTTTATTAACCCTCTTTCAGGTTGAGTGTATGCCCCATTCAGAGCATCTCCATAGAGCCTGCCTCCTAATCTGCTCTGCCTGTTTTTTTTTTTTTTTTAAGTGTATCAAGGCTATCTATATTAAAGATTATAGCTTACCTTGTCTGCTTCATTTCTGGTATTCTATTTTACTGCTATAATTTGTCCACTTTACTCCTTCATTCCACTGTCTGCCCCATTCATTGAGGCCTCTCTGCCACTGTTGCTGAAATCTTGGTATTTTTTCGTCTTTCTGTGAAATGTCCTTTAGTATTTTTTTGTAGGGTTGGGTTGGTGGCCATGAACTTCCACAGTTCCTCCTTATCTTGGAAACATCTTATTTCTCCATTAATTTATCGATACCGGGGATTGATCTCATGATCACGCACTTGCAAGGGGCACTTATGCCGGTGAAATAAATCCCCAACCCCAATTCTCCATTAATTTTGAGAAAGAGTTTTTCTGGGTACATCAGTCTTGGTTGCAGATTATTTTCTTTCAGGCTTGGACTATTTTCCCCCAGGATCTTCTCAATTTGAGGGTGTGTGTTGATAAGTCTGTTGTTATTTTGATAATTTTTCCATTGTAGGTAATCTGCTTCTATTCCATGGCTGTTTTTAGTATTCTGTTATTTTGGTGGATTTCTGGAATCTTGATTTTTATATATCTGGATGTAGCTCTGTTTTGGTTGTAGGTGGCTGGAGTTCTGTATGCCTCATTTATCTTAATATCATTTCTTTTTCCTATGCTTGGGAAGCTTTCCTTTATTATATCTGTGAATAGTCTTTGTAGTTCATTTTTGGTTACTCCTACTTCTTCACTCATGTGCTTTATTCTTAAGTTATGTATCCTTTTGTTGTCTTCTAGCCTTTGAGTTGTTTCTTTCTGGTTCCTTGTTATTTTTAAGAGGTATTGTCTTTCACGATCTTATATCATAAATCTCTCTTCCAGTTTCAAAAAGCTAACTTTAGTTTCTTTCAATGCATTTTGCTAGTTTTCAATGGACTTTTTAGTTTCCTGATAATCTCTTTGGATCTGTTTCATATATTCTAGGTTATGTTTAAATTCTTCATCAAAGATTTCTCTTTCTTTTCTGATTTTCTCCATTCTTCTATCTGTGTTCTCTTGGGAGGGGCTTATCATTTCTTTAATAAATCTTTGTGTATCTTGCCTCACTTGGATCAGAAGTACAGTTTTAAATTTGTCTATGAGGTCATGAAGGTATTTCTTTATGTCCACTGATGCTGTGTCTAGTATTGGATGGTTATTGCACTGGTTCTCTTCTGTATTTACTTCTCCTGGGCTTATTTTCCCAGGTTGGGCAGCTGGAGATTTTTTTTTTTTAAATTTTTATCTCTTGTCATGTTTCTGATTTCTTTCAGACTGGTGTGTCCTGGGGGTCCCTGGCACTCTCTGTATTGCTTAGGGTCTTTCTGAAGCATGCTGACTAGGGTTTTGCTGCCCTCCCCAATTTGCTGTTATCTGAGGTACACACAGGGATGCAGGGATGGTGCATGCTAGCTTTGAGCCTCTGAGCAGTCAATCCACACATAGGCTGTACCTTGTGGATGTCACAGAGTCGCAACAATTTTGTACTTGCTTATTGGGTCCCAACCAGAGATGTAGCTCCGCCCCAGCAGAACCTGCCAGTTTTCTCTGTGCCAGGGGCGACTATCTGATGTCATTGTGGCACTAGTCTCTGCCCAACTTTAAGATGTCCTCCACTAGTCCTCTCTGTGTCGGGGGGGGGGTCTGACACCACCATGGTGCCGTGCTCTGCCCAATTCCAAGATGTGCTCCAGCCAGCAACAGCAGCCATGGAACCCAATCCCTACCACTCACTGGGAATCAATGCAGTTCTTCCTCTTGGTTCCACTGCACACTGCACCACCTGTCTTCACTTGGATTCCCAGCACAGCGTGGATCAGTCAGAAAACTGCAGATCAGCATGGATCAGTCAGAAAACCGGCTTTGGAGCCCAGGTATATGGTCCTCTCGCAGTCTTCTCTGGCATGGCCAGGTAGCTCTAGCTGCTTCCCGGGGCCCCAGGTCACAATTTCCAGCCTCATTGACAGCCAATATAGCTCTTACCCATGGATCCACTGCTTACTGCATGGCAACCTCCCATTAAGGGCCCAGGATTCACTGACTCTCATTATGGGCTGCTGCGGTCTCAGCATGACTTTGGAACTTCTGGGCACTCCTAGTACATTATGGATTGGGTCTCAGTGAGCATGCCAGGTTTCAGCTCCCCACCTGTGCTTTTCCTTCCTCTTCCTAGTTTTATTTTTCCCTTCAGTTACAGCCTTGATTTATAAGAATCATTATCTATTCCTCTGGCCCTCTCCATGTTGTCATATTCTAACATTTTTTCTGATTTATCCGCAGAGACTCTTCATCCAGCCCCCTAGTAAGCCACCGTTTTTTTTCCCAGAATTCATCATTTTTGATAAATGATCTTAGAATTTCACAATAACTTCAAATATGGGCATTATCAAGTTTGAAAATACAAACAAACTCTAAGAAGAGTTTCATTTTCATCTTTCTCAATTGTGGTGACATTTTCTTGGTATAATATTTTTTTCTCTAATTAATATTTGATGTTTTAAATTTGAAAGTAAAACTTTCAAATTAATTAAGATTAAATTGCATGGATTCAGGACACGATTCATGTGCATTTAAAATCTGTTTACTTCTAATATTAAATAGTATATGTTTATACAACTCAATTTATATTTGAAGACAAATTCAGATTATTTTCAGGAAATTGTGATGTAGACTTAATTAAAATTTTATGTACTATTTATACATTGTCTTCTAGAGAAAAGTTCTTTGGAAGAAGATAAAAAAATGATTGTTTATCAAACTATGATTTCCCAAGTGCTGAGTTTTGAATTTGATGTGGAGTTAAGGTGAGCAACAAAAGTTTTTAAACTCTATCATTTATTCTGAGTACATTCATTTATCTTCTGCATCACATTTTGACACCTCCATTGGTTCTTACCATTAATTATGCACACTAAAGAGAAAAAAAGGCTGTGTTGCATAAGAAACCAGTAAAACAAAAAATAAAATAATATTTGTTTGGATTTTGCTTTCCACATGTTCCAGATTGTACTCCAGCCATATACACCATTCTGTTAACGTAAATACTTCCCAGATCCCTTCCTTCCACTCACAAATATGCAATCATATGTGAACACTTTAGAGCAATTTCTTAATTTTTAGATGACAGATAATGTAAACCTCGCCATCAAAGTTACCCAATTGGAAGTAATTCCCTGTCATTATTTTCCAGTTTCCTCTTGAATCAGCCAAATGTCATGGCTTTAATTAAATACATTTTCATGTAATGACTTATCATGAGCTATGTAGATACATAGAGATATGAAATTTTACATGTTGTCTATATAAGTGGTATATATGTGTATGCATTCCTGTATTTAAATATGGTATCTATAAATCACGTAAGTATAAATATGGCATGAAATACATAGGTATAAATTATACTATATATATATATATATATATATATATATTTCAAGCCAATTTTAAATATTGACTCTAACAATCTATAAATAGTGGTACTTAGTACAGTGCCTTGACTAGAAAAATTGGCTAAATCTAATTGCTCAAAAGAATGTACTTAGAAGCATGAGCTTTGAAACAACTCACAATTGAAACATGTACTCAAAATTTTCTCATGGTACTAACCTGTAAAATGGAAATAAGAGAAGTAACAGTGTACAATGTTTTTTACAAGATTTAAATAAGATCATAGAATTGCCCAGTTGTTGACATATTTCTCAACTTCAAATATGAATGACATATATTGGAGTTTTAAAAAATTTACATTCTGAAATTGAGTTACATGCAAAGTATTTAAATTAAAATATTGATACATAAAGAACTTATTAAAATTGACATATTTATAGAGTACAAAGAGATGCTTTGACCTTTTACTGTACATAGATCAAATAGAGTAATTAACATATTTGCATCTCAAACATTTGTCACTTATTTGTGATAAAAACATTAAAAATCTACTATCTTGAAGTACATAAGAACTTATGGTAACTATTGTTATTTTGTTCTATATAATGGAAAGACTTGACACTCATAATAAAAAGTTTTAGCATTCAGTTGCTACTTTATTTTTTGTTTAAAGCCATATTGTCATGTTATATACATTGATCATACATACAATATACTGTCACCCTATTGAGTTTCATCAAGTTTCTGCTAGTTTATTTTCAAAGTAATCTTTGCCCTCTTACTCAATTGGAAAAATCTTATGACATTTTACTCTATTTCTTGTGATGGTGCTATTCAAGTGCTAATTAGCATAGAGAGTGTTGGTCTCTATTTTTAAAATAATGGAAAGTCTCAGAAAAAAAAAACCGTGAATTTTAAAGGTGGAGACAGAAAATATAAGTGTTTCATTAATAAATTTATGTGGTTTAGTCCTTAGATTATGTAACATTATAATTGTACTTACCGTTTCTTAGCATATGTAGTGACATATGTTTTGGAGCTAAGCAGTAGCTTTCTAAATGATGTGTTCATGAGTTCAAACCTCAAGTAACTTTAGAGAATATTTCATATTGAACTACAAAAAAAATGAACCATCATAAATACATAAAACTCTACTTCTCCTTCAGATGAAGAAACAGTATTACAATTGAAAAATAATGAGGAAAATTCAAAACAATGTACAGAGAATTACTTTATGTGAACCTGACAGAGGATTAAATTTCAAAGAGTGTTTAGTTCTTTCCAGAGAGGAATGAATACTCAAACTATTTCAGTTTTTCAGTGAATGAGAAGAGTGGAAAACAATAAAGTAAATACAATTACCTATACCTATTTCTCTTGATCTCTATATAGAGGTAGATGTGGTTGTGGTTTTGCATGTGTAACAAATAGATACAATAGCAGCATTACTACTAGATTACTATTTGCCTAAGCAGTAAAGGCCATATTATGATATACACTCAAAAACATTTTTTTTCATAATATGTCAAACATTCTTTGCTAGTTAATTATATTTATGGCAGTAATATCATAATTCTTAAATTAGTATAGTTTTCCATATATTATTGTATTATTTCTGAACTATGTTAAGATATGGTTATGCCCACCACACTTGCTACATTTTAAGAAAAAAATAATTAGGTAAGCATTAGCTCAGGTAATCTGGTACATTAAACAAAATATAACATAGTGTACCTGTGGTGTGTTATGTATGGTGTGGTGTGTATGTTAAATCTGCTTATTTACTGGAAAACTAAATATACTCAACTGAAAATCAAAATATGCAAAAATTAATGAGATATTATTTACAAAATACTCTAAAATTGTCTATGCACATTTGTAGGAAAAGGAAAATGTTTGTGTTGTAAATTAGTTAAAATCACAATGAAACAGATATTATGTGTTATGGAACTATACAGATAGTCTTTGTTTACCATTCTACCTGATTAACAATGGCAGGGGAATTACTGCTGAGGTGCTTAAGACTTATGACATATTGCTCGGATTTATGACCAGTCATTTTTTGTTCTGTTTTCTACAGTTTTGCACATCTTGTTTATAGAACCCCAATTTACACCTTTTTATACAGTATCAGAATGATTGCTGATTGTAATGCACTCTATTGTAGATTATTCTAGTGCTGCATGTAGTATGAAAAAAATAAAAGCAAAGTCATTAAGTTGAACCTTCCTTTGACTATTTCTTTCTTATTAATATTGTAATGTATATACAATTGCTTATGTAGTGGCCATTCATTTAATGATCTAATATCAAGGCTAACTAGGTCATTAAAAGAATGTTTGTAGATAGAATAAGATCAATGACATAAGTAGAATACCTGATAGCATTTCCTGAGAAATATATAATATTAACGTTTATATCAAATGTCTAAGAATTTGTGCACAGATTTTAAGAAATTTCGAATTACTAATTACCCATTTTATTATGAAAATTTTATTTGAATGTATTGTGAGAACTAAAAAAATATGTTGAGAAAAACAAAAATATTTGAGATAACTTGAATGTTTGATATTAAAATAAAATATAAACATTTAACTATAATTGTGGCAGTTCTCTCATGAGACTTGGGACTAATTAGCTTTAGTAAGAGTGAGTCAGAAATAAAACTTGGAACTCATATAGTTTAACACTGATAGTTTTATGCTCTTCTTTAATGAGATATTTGGAGAATTCATCCTCACACTACCTCTCACTAAGCCTGAATATGAACTCCTTTGCTATCTCTGTATTAGCTCCCCATAACATTTCCCTTAGATCAAATTGGTAGGTAAGATAAAGCCTATTAATATTTCCTATACTACTGGGCACTTTGGTACAAGATCGTAATCACAGCACTCTGAGAGCGTAAATCAGGAAATGAAAGTTTGAACCCAGCCTGTGTAATTTATGCATTTAGAGAAGCCCTTGTTAAAATACAAAATAAAAACATCAGGGGTTATAACTCGGTGCAAAGACCCTGACTTGAATCTACAGTCTTCTTTTCCCCATCAAATTCTGTTGGAATTTAACAAATGAACAGAATTAAAGACATAAATGGAAATAAAAGTTCCTCATCGAAAAATTAAGGATTAAAGGAACACATTTATTTATAATTTCATATTTATCAAAAGGTAAAGCTTCAAAAAATTAAAATACCTAAACCTTATAGAGTTTATCATATAAAACAGAAACTTTGAAAGATGACTAGTTAACTGAAGTTTTTGTAAGAATTGCAAAATGAAACTTTAAAAGACAATGAATAATTTTTAAAATTTTCTAAGAAAGTTTATAAATGCAGTATCTATATTCAAATTACTATAATACTGATATTAATGAGTAAGCTATATAAAATATTTTGACAATCATAGAAAACTATTAAATATGAAACATTGTTGCTTATCTCAAATGCTAAAAAATTTTGTAAATCAACAGGGAACAAAATTCTGTTTGCAAGAGATAAATCTTGGTAATCAATTAACAAAGGCAAATGAGAATATTGTCACTTTGCTAGAAAAGCTACGAGATTTTAAAATTCATCAGTAATATCTAATAGGTTAAAATAATGGCAAATTTCTTTAAAAATCAATTTATTGTTGTGTTTCATGGTATCTAAAATAATTTGTATGTTTTATCTTACATATTTATCTGTTTGAGGTTGCTCTTAACACTTGCAGTCTTTCAGAAACTTTTGGAAAACCAACACATGTCATCAATATGTAGAATAATTATTAATGTTGTCAGTATGCTACACAATATACAGATATTTTAGCCAAGGAGGATGGGGCATGCCTGTAGTCCCAGAATTTGGGAGGCTGAGGCAGAAGGATTTCTGCAAGTTTGAATGCAGTCTTGGCTATGTAGTGAGTTCAAAACCAATCTGAACTCCTTAGTGAGCTCTTGTCATGAAAAACAAAATATATATGCATTATGAATAACATATGTTTTATATTGTGGCTGAAACTTTATATTCTTTGACAAAATATCTCCACCCAGCACTAACCTCCATTAACCAGTATTCTACTCTCTACTTTCAGGAGCTTACCTCTTTTTAGACTGTATGTATGGGCTCAATTTAGTCACTTCACTATGTATATACAGGTTGAAACAATATGTCATACAATTTGTCAATTATAATAAGCTAGAAAATTACTTGTGTACTCTGTAGTCATTTTAATAACCATACAATATATCCTTAAGTAGATATCAATATTAAATTTATGAATGAAAGGAAATGTGAAAGGGGAAAACAATGCTTACATTCTCTCAAAAGAGGGCCACAACAACTCAGCTAGAATCCTTGAGCTGAGGTGTATTTTATAATTTATCATTGTCACTGTTACACAGTAATGTAGCCTATACACTACAAGTACGTTTTGTGTAACATTCCCATTGGAGCCAATTGCAGCACATTCTAAGGAAAAACATCGGTATGGATAGATAACACACCACAGTGACTACAGAGTAAAAGACTGTAATATTTGCCTATCATTCACTCAGGTTTGGCTGTCAAATGAACTTGCAGTAAGCTTAAGAAAAACATTTTATGGATAAGGGATTTGAGACCTGTGCTTTAACAAGCTTAGAGCAAAAATTTGACCCTCTACATGCCACAGGCCTTTCTTTCTGGTATTAGGGAATTTATTGGGTACTTTTGGCACCTTATTTGAGCAAGAGACAGATTACAACTTTACAACTTCAGAAGTATCATCATCAATCATTTCATGCACCAGAGGCTTTTTTATTCAAAAGATTTTTCAGTGTTAGAGCAGTTAAAATGTGTAATGGCCCTCGCTTTTGAAGAAAATATTGAGGTTAGGAATTTGTGCCCTTCTTCTCCTTCAATTACTATCTGTTCAAAATCTGCTTCTGTCAATCTGAGAAGACAAAACTCTAATATGACTCTTAATATCACCCAGTAGATATTAATGTTACTCTTGTTAATCATACAGCAATAATTATCCTATTAGAGATTTTTACTCATTACTTGTGCTCCCTTTTAATTCTAACAGTGCTAAAAACACAGTAGACACATAATTTTGTTGCAGAAAAACTGAGTATTCTTTCTACTTTATCTTTTTAAAAATATGATTTTTAGAAAAAAACTTATGTCCATTCATTGGTTTAACAAGCAGAAACAAAAACACACTTTGTTATAGAAATGCCTTATTAAGTATATAGCACTTTCAGACAATAGCTTAGTAAATTTTGATGGATTACATAAAAAGTGATCATAAAGAATCCCCAGAGATAGTCAGTAATTTAAAAATTCTTGCCTTTTACATTTCAATGACTGAAAGATCGCACAAAATCACAAAGATAATATGAGTTAGAAGTACAGTAGTCTTGTGACTGCAGAAAGAGGTTCTCTTATTTAATACAGAATTCAAATGTTCTTGAAGAAGTATGTTTTAGGATTTTCTTATTATTGTAGAGACCCAACAAAAGTACGTGGTTGACATTCACTATAAAGAGTTTGACTTTGATAAAGTAAGACTTCCAGAGGGATTAAACTGCCAAGAATACCAGTAGTTTCTTTTTACAAGTTTTCCTGAGAAAAGTTCAAGAAATAGACAACTAGAAAGGGAATTTTTGCAGGTCTTTATGTACTCTGGTAAAATAGTCCTTGGGAAGACAGAAAAAAAATACATTAAATTTAGCTAAATAATGCTCAATTTTACTTGCAATGAATAACCGTAATTCTTTTATTTCCCCTAGCAAATTCTAGAGCTGCTCTTTTTTAAAATATATTTTAGAGCAATAGATTATTTTATTTAGATATAATTCTCATTGTCATTTATTTACTTTTGCTTTTTTATTAGTACATATTCCACAGTAAATAATGATTACATTTCATACATTTCCCTATTGAAAAGGATCTCTCTCCCTATTTTCTATTATCTATATTTTTTGCTCTTTATTTTATATTTTGTGATTCTCATATAAGAGAAATCATGCAATATTTAAACTTGTGTGTCAGATTTTTTTCTTTTAATATTTTTTAACCTCAATGTTCATATGCTTTCCTAGAAAAGATTCAAATTTATCCTTCTTTGTGGCATTACTCATAAATGCCATGTCTTCATTAGCCATTCATCTGTTAATGGACGTATAAGCTCTTTCAAATATAGCTTCTGTGAAATGCACTGCTGTCAGCGTGATTTTGCTTGCCTCCCTAAAACATGATGTGTTTAACACATTTACAAAGACACCTAGCAGGGGATTATCTGGTTAAGAGAAATTTGTTTTTTATTTGTGAGATACTTCATACTTACAAAAAATGAATAAATTTAAAAAAAATTTTATACTCCTTTCAATTACAAATATGTATACATATATAACATATATAATTTAAAATAATGATACTCATATATTACTAATAATATATTTTAATTACTTATAGTAATAATAACATAACCATTCTTATTTTAATATGTTATATAATGATTATTACATGCCATATATAATATAAACATATAATATGATGTATGTAACATACAATGTAATACATAGATGTAGAAAAATTATTTCATATTATAAGTTAACATAACTTTACAGCTGATTTTTAAATATGATATAAATGGCACAGAAAATGCAGTAATGCCTCAATTCATGAATGCTTCTGCTTGCAAGCTAAATTGTGCTTCAGTTGATGAATTCTACAGAGTGAGGTACAATGCCTGGGCCATCTTTCCCTGAATCATGAACATATTAGCATCATGAACCAACATACCATAGTATTACGTGAGACAATTAATCTTTGAGCCCCATATTGATAGAATTCAATCGAATTGAGTACACTGATATTGCAACAAAATCTAGTTATGTATAATATGATGTCTCATTTTATGCACAGAATGTATAAGAAAAAAAAATTAAGAAAAATCTATCACAATTCATGACTCATTTGAATGCACGTATTTGTTTTACACATTAATTAAGAATATAATCGCTTGATTAGGGGCTTGTTTTTAAATTCTACTTAATAACTGGTAAGAAAAATATGACTCAGTTTAAATAAAATGAAAATGTATTAGAGATTCTGTTGCTCCTTCTGCTATTACTGCTGCTACTGAGGAAAGTGACGTTTGGAGGGAAGAGCAAGAGAATGAAAAGCCATGCCCCAAACTATGTTGTTTTCAGGCAATAAGCAAGGCATTGAACATTGGATATATCTACAGAATAAATGTAGTACAATCATTTTTCACTATGAAAAAGTCAACTGAATGAGAGAAATAGAACCACACACACACACGCATTCACACACACTGCACATACACAAAGGATTGGGGAAGATATTTGAAAGAATTATTGCAAATCACATTTTCATGGCAAGTCATTCTGAACCTCTTACACTTGTAATTCTTTCAGGACCTAATTTCTCCATGAATGTAAAATATTGTCTCTAAATTATTATTCTGGAAAACATACATGTATAGAGATTTTAAGTAAGCACTTTTAAATATTATTTTTTTAGCTAGATACTCAGTTAAGGTTTGTAATACTTCTTTTCTTACCAATCCCTATAGCAACATTAATCACAAGATTGCACTTATCCTAAACATTATTTTTCACAGAAAATTTTTACTTATCAGCCAAGAAATCACTGGTTATGAATTCTAACTAATAATTGATAAGTTCTTTAGAATACTTGGAGTAATTTCCTTTGAATTTGTATAGAATAACCTATATAGAATAACATTGTTTTTCCTCAAGCTGGAAAAATATGTCCTAAGGGGAGAGCATATTTATGACTTCACTAGTCAAACAGAATATTTATCTACTTAAAATAGAGTTTTTCTAGGAGAAACTATTTATTGACATTCCATCATTAAATAACCTCTCTTTGATTCTTATCTCTGGAACACGGGATAATGCAGACAAATTCTGCCTTGTATTAAGCTTGTATTTCAGTGTGTTATCATTTTGAATAAGTTCAAGTTAAAAAAATAAATTGCTATATTTTAAGGACAACTTCAAAAATTTTAAGAGTCTTTTTTGAGTACTTGTCTAAGATAATAAATTAGACATAACTAAGATAAGCATAACTAAGATGAATTCAAATAGGTTCACAGTGAATATAGTGGTGCCAATCAGATTAATAATGTATATTAACCAAATAATGAGTACACTTAATCTTACTCCTGAAGGCATTATTTATAAAGTTTAAAGATGAGTCATGGTTCATTCTAAAACTGTTTATATTGGATGTACATATTTAAGATAGTTTCAGGTCAAATTACAAAAGGTGTGGTTTTGTCTCTATGAAGTATACCATCATGACAATTTAATTATTTGAGATGTCATATAAAATAGGATTTCTCTTCAAAAAATAATAAAAATCAGATATTATCTTAGAGAAATTTGGCTGAAACTAAATTTTATAAATCAGCAAGTCTATAATTGCACGGGCAATTTGGTTACATAAAATTAAGACAGCACTTGCCAGGCAAACAAAAATTTGGTGAGTTTTATCCTTGGTACAAAATAAATAAATATGTGTAAGAATATGGTGAATGATGTAGATAGAATTATTTTTAATTATTACAAGCTTACATATTCTTTTTAACTTTAAAGTTCTAGATACTCTTAGTCATAGTTACTTTTTACTTGTTGCTGAAACAAAATACCTGATGACCAAAGCTGGGGAAGGAAAGGTTTATTTCTTACCGCTTTTGGAGGTTTCAGTCCATACTCAGCTGGCTCCAAGGCAGGGTGGCATGGCAGGGCCGCTGTTCAGGGCAGCTGCAAGCAGCAAGTGGGAAACCAACAATAGATAGACACACACACACACCTTCTTCCTGCCATTACATTAAATCTTGGCTCCGTCCCTAGGTCAGTATAGCACTTACACCCCCAATTCAAGTGCTAGACAATGAACCAATCACAAATGCATAATGCAAATGCATGAGGCCTTGGGTTACTGACATACTGACACTGTTGCTTCATATTTTTCATCACCTATTGTCAAAATAACAATGTCGTATTTTCAATACTACTCAATTACTTACATTTGTAGTTTCTGTCATAGAGTTATCAAAATTCTGCATAGTTAAGTAGGAACTATTTGTTTAGGGCTTGATGTGCTCAGGCTACTTTAAATTGAAAATAATGCCAATGAGCTCAAATATAAAATCTGCCTTTTTTTCTAGAGTAAAACTATCACAGATGTATCTTTAATCACATTTTTCATGAAGGATCTTTAATCATTTTTAATACTATAGTCTTGTGTCTTACAAATATTTTTAATTTCCACATAACTATTGGTGAACTGTACATGGCTTTGAGATTTGGACATCATCTCCATTATTTATGCAGCATATTTTCAACTCTAACAGCATGCATTGTGGAGGGATCTCCTTTCCATCCCTGCATTTTCATTCCTTTTTCATGTAGTGCGATAGATTGCAGACAATGCCTCTAGTTTGTCAGACAGAGGTGGGTACAGAAGATGGGATCATGAAGCTTGACATCGAACTCAGTAAAATAATCGTAATCTAACTGGGCTAAAAAGATCACAAGACCATTAAGAGCATAAGAAAGAAAAAAATAATATCATCAGATGACTTGGCTTACTTAAAGTGAATTTTTTTTATCTGCATTTTGCTCAGTATGATATTTTACAAACAGACACTTAAAACCATTTGACCATTCACCTTCTTGAAAATGCTTAATGATTTTTTTCAAGAAATTAAAAAAAATCAAATCCCAAAATTTTGTTTTGAATTTGGTAGTTTGATCTACAAAGTGTCTTATCTATACTTGCATTTAAATTTCTTGTGGTTTGATACTGTGCCATTGCCAAATAAGTTCTTTTATTCACTTGTTTTGATCTGTTTTTGGTGAACCAAATTTATTGCTAACTGGATGTGGCTTTGAATTGTTAAGTCCACCTGTTCTCAGGAACTGACATCCAGGCATATGGCCACCATTACTTCAAAACACCAGAATGAATGTAAAACTCCTGACTAGCTTTCAATATGCATATTCACAAAAAATCCAGTTTGTTGAAAGGTAGTTTCTTTTTTTTTCCCACTTTATTCACTACAAAGTATTAAATTATTGTTTCATTATTTGCAATCCACTGCGTTAAGATTTGTTACCTGTCAAATTAAATGATTTTATTGATTAAAAAATATCCCAGGAGAAGAGACTTTTGTGTATAAAAATGAAAGATAATAGTCAAGTACTTCCTGTTGTTCCATTTAAGCAAATAATATATTAATGTAAATGGTAATTTGCTAGTTTGGAGGTTTTGTAATATTTTTATAACATACAGGGTTGAAACACATAGCTAACTGGGTGTAGTGGCCCAAGCCTATAATTCTAGTACTTGGGAACTGAGGCAGGAGGATTGCCTTGAGCTCAAGGCCAGTCTAGGTTACCTACATGATTGAGTTCAAGGCCAGCCTAAATGGCATAATAAATCCTTTCTCCAATAAATAAATTATAAATAAATAAAGCATAAAGCTAACATTGTATATTTGACTTACAATATTGTAATTAATAAAAATAACATCAAGTGTTATTTTTTGTTGTATTTGTACTAATTCAGCACAAACTCACATAACGTTTTGCATTATATAAATTATTATTATGCATATATTATAGATAAGGAAATGGAGCACACAGGAATTTGTCTAAGGTAAAACTGGTAGTAATTTGTAAAGCAAATTTTTTTAATTGCTTCATTCTTTGGAAGTTTCACCTGTAACCATTACATTTCAAGTCCTCTCACAGTGAACAGTCTCACATTGACTGTCTTCATGAGGACAAAAGTATGTAGCTACTTGTTTGTACTGATTTCACTTCTGTTAGCCGTTTTTACCTTAGAAATAGTCAATTCAGTATGTGTAACTTTAATCTAGCATTCCTATGAAGAAATCAGCCAAAATTTGTATAGTTGGTGAGAAAAATCATTGTATTATCCAAAACTGAGGATTGAGATTTTTAAAGGAAAGTTAAGATTGGATGTAGCACGTGGCATCAGACCATGAGAAAATCAATTTGGGACCTTGACAAAATTATAACTTTTCTGATCTTCACTTTGTTCTTAGGAATAAACTCATTAAAATCAAATAAAAAAGCATTAAACCCAGCTGTCAACTTTATTTGCATGGTTCTAATTACAAGCAGAAGAATTGTTTTTATATATTGGACCCTTTATTTATCAATGGTAGCCAAATATTTATCTAATTTTGGTAAAAAAAAAAAATAAACACCTGTGTATAATGTAATCTCACACATTAAAGCAGTAATTCTGTTTTTATAAATATTGATTAAAAATTACCTATCATGAAAATGAAAGCACATGCATCATTTCTAGATAACTAGATAATTTCCTCATTTCTTAGTGTATCACAAACTTAATTATATTATTATGTTCATAGATGGCTGAATGATTCAGTCCATTCATCGACTCAAGGTATCGTTTCAGCTTTTATGTCAGCACAGGATAAATTTTCAAAGTCAAGTATAAAATCCTTACCAAGTGTACTTTAAAAGCATTAACTTTCTAGAGTTTTAAAACTATTTACTTTGTGACTTTGTCAATCTTTTGCCTTAAATTCAAACTCTGAATTTTTAAACACTAAGACTCTTCTTTAAATTTGGGTTTACATAAATCTCACAAATGTTATCAGAATTCAAACAAGCAAATTTCTTTAAGGAACTGGTAATATCCCCCATAGAGTTGTTCAGATTAGGGGTATTTTCTGCAAGCAAGGCACCATGTGTAGTTAAAATAAAATTTTCACTTAATTGTAATGTGACCTACTGTAAAATATGATATTAGCATGTCAAGTCAATTTCATGCTCCCCTCTTCTCAGACTATTTAGCACAACAAATTTCATGCTAATCAGTTTGAGCATTTAAAGTCAAAATGGAAATTTGTCATTTCTGCATATCTTATAAAACATATGCATGCATATATGTATTTATAGTAACTGTGGTAACATATTGTGCTTTAAATTAACATTGATAAGTTTGCATAATTTGACGTTGCTATAACTGAGAATTGAAACATAAAAAAACTATTAAGCATTAAAATGATATTTCAGTCAACATAAAACAGGGAAAATGGCACTGTTTCATTGCTAATAACATATTTATTCTGCCATTAAAGTACAAAAATAATTTTGACTAAATATGATTATATGAAATTCATATCATAATGCTACAAGTCACATAGATACTTTTCTGATAAATCTAGGCAAGGAATATTGGAAAAAGATTTTAGATTTAGATAAGAAAAATCATGATTTGTGGGCGATGGTCAAAACATCAAAATTAATGAGAACTTGGAAGAATTCCAACCTTCAGCATAACACTGAGGAGTTAATGGAAGAAAAAAATGAAGAAAATAATTATATGTGATAATTATAAAAGAAATAGAACAAAAACTAGAGACAGGGCCTGAAGAAATGACTAAGTTGTTGCAATCACATGACTACATTTTAACACAAGAGATACTTGTGACAATTGAACAAAGAAAGTGGGATAGATTCTCTTTTTGATTAAAATTGCTGAAATGCCAACAATGAATTTAGAGAGTTTCATAAGTCTTGTGGATGAGGTATGAGCCAGTTTTGAGAGAACTAACTCAATTGTGAGAAAAGGTCTACTGTGGAAAAAATGTCACCAAATACCATCACATGTCAAAGTGAAGTCTGTCATGATAGAAGAAATAATTAAAGTACTAAGTTTCACTATTATGGTATTTTAAGAAATTATCACTGCCACCCCAGGCTTCAGCAATCACAATCTGATCACATGGTCAGAAGCTTCACACAGTGGCAAGAACCTTCACCAGTCACAAGGTTAAGGATCACTGAAAGCTCTGATGATCACTGGAAGTGTCTGTAAATTATTTGTAATGTAAACATATTATTAGACACAGGGCAATTGAATACTCAATATTCTGCAATTTAGAGTACATGTAATGCTTGTATGTACTGGAAAAGTAAAATTTAATTTTAAAAGTGACTAATTTTTTTCTGATAGTTTTGATGCGTGCTATTGTAGATGTCTGGAATTGAACTTGAAACTCCTTTCATATGTACTTATGATTTATTATTGATTCTTACAAATGCTCAGTGGCACAAGAGCCTGCCTCACAAGTGAGGGCCTGCATTTCATTCCCGATGCAAAAAATAATTTAAATAAATAACTAATTTTTTTAAAAAAGAGAAAAAACACTTGTAGAGGTATGTCACAAAAAGCATAAAAATATGAAACATTGTTAGTCTTCATAAAAATGATTTTAAAACCACAAAGTGTCACTTTGTCCATAGGAGAAAGGCTACAGTTAAAAGCTGTGACATTTCTAATGTTTAGTGATGATAAAGAACAACTAGAATCCATATAGAAATAAAAATTATTAGTGATTTGCATTATTTGGAAATGTAGAGTACTAATTTAAACCAAATGTATATCTACTGCAAAATGAAATGCCTACACATAAAAATACGTCCATGTCAATATTCTTGCAGCATTATTCAAAAATACCCTAATTGGAATGAATTCAAATCTTCATTCATGAAAGTATAAAAATATGAAATATTGATCTCAAGGAATATGTACCAATAAAAAACATAAAAATATAAACATAGGAATGAATCTCACAGAATTATGTTAGTGAAATAAATAATATTTGCAGGCAACTCTAGAATGCATAAAGTCACACTGGCAAAATGTATCCAGATCTGAGGATTTGATGAATAAATAAAATAATGGACAAAAATGGAAGCTAGAAGTGCAATTCTATTTCTACATGTGTGCAGAGAATGACAGCTCTTAGAAAATGCCTTTGGAAATCAGAGGAAAGCAATGTATGTAAAGTAGCATAGAGTTGATACAGAGTATTTGACAAGTTAGCAAGAAATGATTTCATTCTATGAATATAGATTACTATATGTATACTTAAAATATACGTAATTGAAAATATTTTTCCAAAAAGCTAGAAGGAAAAATATTTTATTATATTAATTATATTATGATTATAAAATAATTTTAGAAGTTTTAAAAATTGAAATAAGTATTTTCTGGAATCCATTTTTGGTATATTAGCTACATACAAACCAATTTTGAGGGACTGCTTTTTTGAAGCAGATTTTCATTATGTAGTTCAGGCTGGCTTTGAACTCAGTATGTACCTCAGGCTTACTACAAACTCACAAATCCTCCTGACTCAGCTTCCTGAGTTCTAGGTTTACAGGCATTTACCACAAAGCCCAAGTTATTAATCAATGTTTCAAATTAGGTATAGATGATAAATATATCAAATAAGGTGCACAATCAGTGCTTTCATAGTTTTATTTGTTATATACAATAATTGCATTGAAATGGATAGTTTTATATCAACTTTACTAGATTGTTTAGAAAATGTATTATTAGGTTTTTGTACCATTTGGTTTTGGTTTTTGGTATCTATAGTCTTCTAACTGTGGAAAGAACTTCAAAATGTATTTCCTGTTTTGGTTTTTGTACTAATATATATATATATATATATATATATATATATATATATATATCTGTGTGTATATATATCCAAAACTTATCACATTTTTTATTTTTTGTCTTTTGAGACAGTATCTTTCTATGCAGTTCAGGCTGGCCTTGAACTTGATTTGTAGCCTAGGCTGGTTTTGAACTCTCAAAAATCCTCCTGCCTCAGTCTCCCATGTGCTGGTATTACAGGTGTGAGCCACCACATCTGGCTCACATTTATTTTTGTAATCAAACTTAAGAAATGGTAAGTGAAAAGCTTAATTTATTAGTTTCTTAAACATCTATAATAATTGGTTTATTTTTAAAATTAAATAAAATGAAAAAATAAATATCCTAAAAATGTACTTTCAGTGAATGGAGAATGCAACATGGAAATTCTTTCTCAATACACATTTTAATCATAAATAGACAGTAAAACTCATTTTCCATATAAAAGATATTAAGCCATATCTGTTTTGTTTATGTATTTTTAAAATATATTTAATATTTATTTCATTAAAATTTACATATGTGTTGGATTCCATTTAGTATTTCCATATATACAGTATATGCATAGCTGAATATAAAAATAAAGGCTAGTAACCTATTTTCTCAAATGTTATTTCTTTGAAATGAAAACATTCAAAATCTTTTTTCTGTTTTGAAGTATATGATGCATTATTGGTATCTATAGTCTTCTAACTGTGGAAAGAACTTCAAAATGTATTTCCTGTGCATATGTGCAGTATAGTGATCAAGGCTCACTTTTTCCATTCAGATGTTATCCTTGTGTCCTAGTCTTTAGGAAAAATAAATAACTGTTGTTGCACCAAATTTCTACAAAATGAAATCACAAGAGTGAAATATGGTATTGTCTGCCTTTTAGTGCCAAGCTTGTTTCATTTAATGTATTGTCTTCTAGCTTCTTCAAGTTGTTGCAGATAGTAGGGTTCTACTATTTCAGTGGCTGAGTAGTATTCTCTTTTTATACAAACCATATTTCAAAAAAAAAAAAATAAATGGCCAATCAAACATTATGTCCAGGTAAATGATTACAGCTGATTGATTACTATTACACTTAGGATCCCACTCTGAAATGTATGCTTACAATGTGGTGTTTGTATTCACATTCACATCTCAATTATTACTGATGTAATTGTTACTGTTATGCATTTATGATAATAGTATACAAACCAATAAAATATGTGTACTATTTCCAAGGTTTTAGTTCTCTCAAATGATGCAGAGTGTTTTGAAATATGAGGAAAAGGATTATTAAGATAACAATTTTATTAGAAATGAGAAAACTGGAAAAATTATGTTCAAAAGTATTACAAATATCTTTATATTTGTTGTTCCTTTAGGAAGTCTAGAAGAACTACCTGCATTTTAGTACTGATCTAAGCAAAAGTTACAACGTCAAATTGTGAAGACAGAATCCATCTATGAAATGCTTTTTTCTTTCTATACCCTTGAGAAGATGTCTAATAACTGCCACGTGGAAGTAAAATTAATAACTTAGTATTGCAATATATGCAGAAAGTATTTTCAAGATTCTTTAATTCACTTTCAGTATAAAACATATCTGATTAGGACTTTTTACTTTTAACAATAGGTTGAACATATGTAGTTACACATGATAATCAGTAATTATAAGAATAATTGAAATACATTTGTAATAAATCATTGAAATGTATATAATTATATTTTATTATGAACAAAGAACTTTGTTTGGTACATCCATGAATTATAAGTTACTTATAATTTGCAATTTGGTAGTTTTTCCATTTATTAAGAACTAAGAGTGTGATAAAAGTCCTTTTGCTAAGGCAATGTGTTTACATAATATTTGGAAATAGAATGACTCGATTTAGCAATGTGCCTTTTGAAGATAACCAATGCTTTGATTGAAATAAATGACACTTATGAAATATTCTAAAAAATGGAATACTTCATGATTACATCCTTAAAGTTACAAATAATACAGTTAGAATTGAGACACTGAAGAGTGCCTTGAGAACTCAGGAATTCCATTTCTGAAGAAATTTAGTAAATATACTGGGGATGCATTTGCTTTCTGCAGCATTTGTGTATCAAGCCAAACTAGACACATACTTACAGAGCTTCAAAGGAAGAAATGAACGTATAAATAAATTCCCAAAATTTTGGTTCCTTTATCTATTTTATTTATTTGATACCAGGAATTGAACTCACAACCTTGTTCTTACCAGGCAATCTCTGAGCCACTGAGCTAAAACCCTGGCCCTCCTTAATTTATTTTTAAAAAGAGCAGTTCCCCAAAGATTTCTGAGTTATATCAGTGTAGGTTGAAATAATAGTAGTGTCCTTTTTAATAATTAAAATAATTTTCAATGAACTCTAAATGATGTTTTACGTGATTCTGCATTTGTTAGGTGACACAAAAAATAATTTTTATGCATTCATATAGAATTCTGACCCTGCTTTTATACTGGGATGACAAGTAATATGATTTTATTAATTACAGTAGACAAAATATTGGTTTAAATTTTAATTTGTGGCACAGGTTAGAAATTTTGGTAGAAGTAACTGATATATAAATGTATGATTAACATTTTTTAAGTTTCTGAATACTTTGACATAGATATATTTAATCAACATTGCACACCAGAAAGTTAAGAAACTTACTGTAACTTAAGATAAGAATAAACTAAGTCAAGAAAATATTTGAAATCTCAAGCCACAAAATAAAGTCAAAGTGGAATCAGACTTCATATCAAGTCAGTTCAATCACAATACCTGAATGCATGAAACTGTATTAAAGTGAATATTCTTATATCTGACCAAATATAAACAGGTCATTTCATTTGTTATAAATGGATAAAACTTAATATTGTTGCTGATTTTAAACAATAGGTTCATAATAAGAAGCATCTAATATTGTTTTAGTATTTCAGAAAGCATTGCTATAGATACCATATAGTGTATGTATATGAGAGGAAGTTTGTTAGGGAATTGACTGCACTATTATGGTTAAGAAGTATCAAAGCACATCTTTTGCAGGCTGGAGACTCTGGAATGTTACTAGTATGACTAAGTCCAATTAAGAAGGCCTCAAAACCAACAAAATTAGTGGTACAACTGGTTATAGGCGAAAAACCAAAGAATGAAAGGACCATAAATCCAAGTCTTACAATTCAAAGGGAAAAAAGTCTGGAGTTAAGATATTCCAGACAGATTAATATAGACAGTCAAATTTGGTAGAAATATTATAGGTAGTCAGACATGGCTAGGCTCTTGAGGGAGTCAGTGCAAGTAATGAGAACACATTACAACTGTGATTGGAGGTTCATTAGTTGAAGCCCTGGCCTCAAGATAAAGTTGGACTGACCAGGTCTGCATGCCTCCCCAAAGGATAAACAATATAACATAATGAGTGTTACCTGATTCAATATACTATAGGCAGACATCACTCACACTGATGGGTGGCTGACCAGGGTCCCATTATTCATGTGTTCCTAACAAAGGCCTTCTTCGTATTTTCAGTGTACACTTGCTTTATGATCTGCTTCCCCATTGGATCAATATTGCATAGGTGAATGTCTTAGTTACTTTTAATGATCACTGAGGCAAAATACCTGAAGCCCAAAATTAGGAAAGGTTTATTTCTTACAGTATTTGGAGGTTTCAGTTCATACTCAGTTGGCTTCAAGGCAGGCTGGCACAGCAGAGCTGCAGTTCATGGCAGCTGCAAACAGCAAGGCTGAAACTGGCCAAAGAGAGCAAGACACACCTTCTTCCTGCCATTACATTGCATCTTGGTTCCACCCCAATGTGGGTGTAGCACTGACAACCATCAGTCCAGGCACTAGACTGTGAACTGATCACAAATGCACAATGCAAAATCATGAGGCCTGGGGGCCACAGACATAAACCATGACATGAACTATACTTGCAGTCCTTGTTGATTGATTATAGATTTGTCCCTTGTTGTAAACACTTGTGATTTTGTACCAACTTTGTAATTTTACTCTATAAAGCCTCTTCTGTAAAGAGGAGTTCATTTTTGAGTCCCCTCTTGCTCTCACGAACTAGAGACTAAATATGCACTTCTCTTATAATGCTGAGCTAAGTCTCCAGCCCCTGTAAACACATCTTCCTCCTGATGGTAGACTGGGCTTCCATCCACAGGGCATAACCACTCAAAGATGAATGTAACACAAAATCATTGTGCAAAATACTAATGTCAGGCAAATCATGTGTTGCAAACAACTAGTTTAGATTCCATAAATTCCTCAAGATACACAAAGAATGATTTATTGGAAGAATATTTAAGGAATTGTGGTTTTTTGTTTTGTTTTGTTTTTGTTTTTGTATTTTCCTTTTTATCGGTACCAGGGATCGAACTCACGACTGCCTGCTTGCAAGGCAGGCGCTTATGCTGCTGAGCTAAATCCCCAGCCCCTATTTAAGGAATTTTTAAGAACTTCCTGTAAACAAAACATAAATACTTCATAATATTTCTGTACAAGGCCACATGGACAGTGACAATTCATATTGAAGAATTTTGACAAATGCCACTATCCTATACCATAATTATAGAATTAGAACTATTCCTCTAAAAACAAAAACAGAGGTAGTGTAACCTTGTATATGAGCAAACTTTTTACAAGTTGGAACTTTACAAGTTGGAACAAGTCAGCACAATTACAGTAAATGGTAGCACTTACCTGGCATGCTTGAAAAGTTTTATTAGGGTTGGAAGTGTAGAAATAGCTCTAACTCCTCGGATTTTTTTTAAGTGACCAAATCCAATTTATATATCAATAAGTAGTAAACATGAGTCATATTCTTAGACAATGTCTTCTATTTTTTCTCTGCAAAATAGAAATAAAGCTTCACAGAATATAAAGGAGTTTATTTCAGGCAGCTGAATAGCTTTATTTATATATATTTCCAGAGCAGGTAAAAACAAAGCATCTTCTAAAGCCAAGTTACTGAACAGCATGGGTTGCTAAACAGATGAGTTGTTGAAGAAATATTCTGAAGCACAATCTCATAGCAGCTATTTCTTCTAACCTCTTACTGTGTTTGCTTAATTCATTTTTCTTCTGAGTGACATTTTCTAAAAACACATTTCTAATTTAGCAAGAGTGACTATGCACATAACGGGAACATTGCACACTGCGGTTTCACACCCTAAACAGAATATTATCCCTCTTGTGAGGCATGAAATAATGAAAATAAACCTTAAATCTGAAGATGGATATATGTATGTGTTTCAAGTTTAATAAGACTAACAATACATATGAAAATATTTCTTTGGAGCTTCATGCCTAGAAATATATTTCATATTCAAAAACTTATCCTACTAATTTAATGTCTCTCTACAACTAAAATCATATGCAGTTTGATATGTATCACTCATATTTAGTTCCATCTTTTGATATATAGTGTTTATGATTTTCTCTTTTCTTTTTTGTTTTCTACTGAACTGCTTTATTTCTCAGTTTTGCTCATAATTTTGGTTTTAATTTTTTATGTTTTGCTGATTTAAATATTTTTGTTTTGGGGCACCTTTCTTAACAATTCTATTATATGCCTTTCTGTCATTTTTTTTAACAGTTACTCTGAACTTTATTGAGCTTTTTAGATCAATGAGCTTGTAGATTTTCTAAAATGAGATATGTTATTAACACTTAAACTATGTATAATTGCTGTGTTGGATTTTTGTATTCTCAATAAATCTTTCCTATCATTTTTAGACTGTCTGTTCCTAATGATGAAAATCTCTATTGGCCAAGGGTGATATTTTTGTGTCTTTGTATATTGAATAAACTTTGATTTCATGCTATTATGAAGTTTCTTGACCTTAACTAGTGTAAAGTTGAATTTGGTTAAAAAATGTATGTAATCTGTAAATTGCTCAGGTTACAATTTTCAGGCAAGTCTCTGCTTACCCTTATGGACTTTCGTTTAATCTATTTTCAAATTCAGGCAAGGATAAAACACACTGCATGAACTTCCTTTTCAGTGAGAGCTCAAGGACACTTCATGTCTGTGTCAGAGCTAACTTCCTTTATTACTTCCTTCTTTCTGATAATCGCTTCACCACTTTCAAGTAAGTAACCTTTCCCCATTCTATTCACTGTGTTCTCAACTCAGCAAGACCACTGTGTTCTTATGCTTCATTCCTTTGCCTAATTCCGATGTTTCTAGCCAATCACAGGGACTGTACAAGGCTTCACCCTATTTTCCTACCTTCTTTTGTTTGTAACATTTTCTTTGTGCCTGCTACCCATTATAGGGAAATCAGAGTTTCATGTAACTCATCCAATTTGTAGTATTTGTATTAGAGAAAGTATCTGTTAAAATTGTGTAATATTGCCAGAATTTGAATGGAAATTTGTTTGCAAAATGTTCCTTTCTGGATTAGCATTTAATCTGGAAATATTTTTTTAACAATTTAAGCTTATGCCAAAAATATTAACATGTAATGATGCAATGTTGCTCAATTTGTATTTAGTGTTTAACCACTTTTTTATCTTGAGCTATATAGAAGTATATTTCTAAACTTCCAATATTTAAAAACTCCTTTAAATATATTATTGCTATGAGTTTCTGACTTAATTCACATGGCCATGTAATATGCTTTTCAGAGTTTTGAGATGAAATTTGTTGTGATGTGTTTCTCTGCTCATAGAATAGCCAGTCTGAGGAAAGATTCCATGTATATTTTAAAAGAATGTATGCATATATTTTTTTTTTTCTTTTTCAGACAGAGTCACACTGTGCAATTCAGGCTGGTCTTGGATTTACTTTGTAGCCCAGGCTAGATTTGAACTAGCACGATCTCCAGTCCTTAGCCTCCCAAAAGCTGGAATTATAGATGTGACACCATGCTTGGCATAAGAATATATATTCTTAAATTAAATTTATTTCAATTATTTAATGTTGTTGCTCACAATCTTTATAATTATTTGATTTACTTATTTTCTCTCAATGAGTAATCAAAAAACAGAATGAAATAAAAGTTTAATTTTTAAAATAATAAATTTTATTTTTAAAATGGAATGAACAACTATAATTATGCCAATGTCTGTTCTTTCCTTCATTATTTGATTTATATATTTTGAAATTTGTATTAGAGTATATATGATTATGGTAGTTTTAATTCTGCTGATATGTCATAAAAACTGCATCTTTAATGTTATTTCAAATTCTAAATTTTAAAGTGATATATGTCATTTAATGGTTGTGAAAACAAGAAAATAAAAATCTCTATTTTCATAAGGATATTACCCATTCTGATTCACTTTCCATAAATGTATCAGCTGCTGCTCTTCCTTTTTAAATTTTTTTTAAAAATAGAGAACGTTTAACACTGTACTTCAGTTTAGCTAGAGTTGAATCCACTGCCGCTTCCCTTCTCTTTTGTCACAAAATCTTTACTTCATTCCACCATTTGAAGAATATTTTTGTCAACATAATACTTTGTATTGATTTTATTTATTCCAGTTTTTTTAAATATCTCACAAGTTTCTTTTAACTGAACACCTCTATTTTTGTAGAGGTGAGACATAATTGCAACATTATTCTCTCAAACCATATTTATTTTTCCTATTCTTTTTTTTTTAAATCTTTCTTTTGTGTTACAGCACTATGGCATTATTATTCTTACATGTGATTTTCTGGGGCTGGATTTAGCTCAGCGGCATAAGCGCCTGCCTTGCAAGCACGCAGTTGGAAAAGAAAAAAAAAGATCTATTTTTTAAAAAATATTTAACCTGCTTGAGATTAAATGAGATTATAGTTCCCAGAAATTAAATAGATTCATCAAATTGGGAACTTGGTGATTATTTTTTCTGTCAAGGTTTGTTCCAATTTTCTTTTCCAGTTAAATTTTCATTTTTTTTCTTTCTTTAAATTGCAATAAACATAAGTAACAATATTAGATATATTCCACAGATCGAGGACTCCCTTTTAGGTTTCTGTTCTTTTCACTGATATATCTTCTCACTTTTTACCATTTCTTGGACAACTTTTATTCTGCTAAATTACATAAGTTCATTATACCTTATTTTACATTGTTTCTAAGTTGATTCACCTTTTTCATAGCAAAAAGTCTCTTATCTTTTACTTAAATCTCTTTAATTCTTTTATATGCTTATATAATATTTTAAAATATGTAAAATTCATGAGTAGTACCTTTAATGTCATCATTTTAAGTAATGTTTTCTAAGGAGCCAAGTTACTGGCTGAATATCTTCATCTTGTTTGGTATTAGTTTTCTTCTATGAAAGAATATAGTATTTGTAGTATGTACAAGATATGCATGAAACTATTCCTTTCTGATGAAGCTGTAAATAAATCTTATTTTACTTTAGTATTTAACATCTAGAAGATGTTTCTCTGGACTTTTCTGCTGAAACTAAATCATCTCCCAGTGGTACTTATATTTTAGTATCTGTGTTTTTCTCCTAGTTTCAAAAAGTTATTTTGTAATGAACCTCATGGTGTTCTGTAATTTATATGTAGAACCAAATCCTTAGGCTCAGGTCTATAAGGTACCCACATGCAGGTATGTGAAGTCTAACTTTATGCAGATGCTAGTTGATTTGTAACTTCAATTCTTTTCTCTCTGCATCTTAAGTTCAATACTTCCACTTGTTTATCCTTCTCTGCTGCAACTGGAAAACTGGCCCATGACAGAATGCTTTTTAAGGCTTATCTCTTAATTTTCCATTATTTCAGATCCTCAAACACAGACAAGAGGCAAAATATTTCTTATGTTTTTTGACTGCCATCACTATCCCACTCAGTGGCTATCATTTACTAAGACCTTAAGTAACAGGCACCTTGCCAAAACCAGGACATAATGATGTACGAGACAAGATTTTGCACTAACATATCACATTAGATAAGACCTGTAAATAAATGTACATTAAAATAGCAGTGAAAAAATATTCTAGTAGTCTAGCACAGAGTGTAAGTGCAAATTAGGCCCTTGTCTTGCAGCTTCTACTAACTTGCTGTATGACAGAGGAAAGGTTCTTTGTGTAATTCTATGTTCAAAAAATGAAATCATAATAATCACACTAAATAGGTCCACTCTGAAGATTAGAAAAGTGAAAAAATCAGTACAATCTTTGTTATAAAAGATATATTACCTGAGTTATTTTTATTAAGTACTAAAATAACTATCACAAAAGAGGTAAAAATAGGGATAGAAATTGCACTGGATCTGAACACTGACAAAGAGTTTTTCAAAAATGAGGAGGATGAACATCCCAGCAAGCTCCTCAGCTGAGGAACATTAGCATGGTAATGAATGACAGGTCTGGGAGATGTGTACTATATTCCAGTTTTTGTTTAATATTGTATCAGATAATCATTATAATAATTTATTCTATCATTTCTTCCGATATCACTTATGCTTCCCTAGACTGGATCAGTGCCTCTGTTTTCTAACAGTTGAAGTTAGTAATTTTCCAGACATTAAAAAATAGTGTCAATTCTTTCAATCTGAAGATCATATCTTCTTTTGAGCAGAATTTACCCATTTTTAAAAGATTTTATTCTGCTTATCAATATAATTGTAATCAATGTTTATTTGGTGGATGTGTTTGGTTTATATTTTATTAATACACTTCGAAATTGTCTTTTTCAGCTTTCTTTTTGCTGGGACAAAATACCCAACAGCAGCTACTTAAAGGCAAGAGTTATTTTAACTCACACTTCCTGTTCATGATCAGTTAGCTTCAAGGCAGAAACAGCATGGGAGAGGGGAACAGTGGTGTGAAAGCTGTTCAAACTCAACCAGAAAGTAGAAAAGGAGGGAGCCAGTAACACATCACCCTCCAGTATTCACTTCTGATAGCATAACATACTGAACACATTGTTGAACACAGCACCTCCATGACCCAATCACATTTTACAAAAACATGTCAATAGAGGAGATAATTCAAATGTAATCTGTAGCATTCAGTCCCTGGGCCCCAAAATACTATTGTCCGTGGCATTATGCAAGACACATTTAATCTACTCTCAAAGTTTAATCAGTTCTTATATTGTTGAAAAATCCAAGTCCAAACTCTTAGTTATGAAGCCCTGTTAAGATAAAAATGCAAGACTAACACTTCCAACATATAGTGGCACAGTGTAAACATTCCCAATTCAAATGGGAAAAATAAAGGGCAATAATTTGGGTTCAATGATGACTCAATCTGTCCAAGGCAGCATAAATTCCAAAAGATCCGTGTTTAATACCCTTCATGATCTTAAAACTCTTTGCTCATGGGAATTTGGTGGGACAATTTAGATCTCAGTTATAGATACATTTTCTTTTTTTACATTCTCTCATTTTTGAAACAAGTTTAATCATTTATTTCATGTTATTTCATTTTAGGGCTACATTTAGATTGATGTGGATTTTTTATTGTTATATCCTAACATTTTTTATGCCTTATTTGACTGTCCAGTTTCAAATCACTTCTCATTGTGTTAATATTTATTTTGAATTATCTCTGTATTGTTGTCATTTTAATTTTATATCCAGAAAAATTCATAGAAAACATTTTGTGTATATGCATTTATTTCAGTCTTGTATATATAGATACATACATAGATATATACATATCTATCCATATATGATTGATTCATTGATCCATTGATTGTTTGACATAGTTTTGTCCTTTGCCTGCTCTCTCTCTCTCTCTCTCTCTCTCTCTCTCTCTTTCTCTGACTCTCTACATATCTTTTACTGTCACTGTCTTAGGGATCCATGTTTTAATTCATGTGTATTTAAAAAGACATCTTTCTGGACTTCAGTTTTTCTAAAGTGGGGAAAGTCTATTAGAACTCCTTTTCAGTATATCTAAAATGTACTTATTTCCCCTTTCAAAGCAGGTTATTATATTTATGATATTCTTACTTATTGTCTGACAACACAAAAGCAAAAAATAAATTCATCTCAATTTTGATAGATAGACACTTGATGTGACAGAAAATATATGGACAGATTTTTGTACATAAATGTTATTCTCTTTTATGCAGTTTTATTTAAATGTTATTCAGGTTTCATTTAACCCTTTTAGGGATATTTGATATACACATTCAGTTAGACAGTTGTCTACATTTGACAGGAATTCTTCAGTTCCCTAGATTTAAAAATACAATACTGAAGTCATTGATTGATCACTTTTGTATCTAGATTTTGAACCTGAACAAATAGCTCTGAGATAACAATATGCAGTATATTAACTAGTATTAATTCCCTTCTTTTTTTGAAATTCTGTATCATTTTTATCCCTTTTTTTCTGTTGTGCTTTTTTTTTAAAAAATACAGTCCCGTCAATTCTAAGGACAGGTGTTTCTTCTCCATTAGTTTTTCCATAGAAATAATTCCTGCATGTCTTGAAACTGCAATAGTTAAATTTTGATTTCATGATACATTTTTCATTAAAGGACAATGAAATCAAGAAAAATTGTTACTCATTTCCCTTATACCACCACCTTCTCAAAGAGTCCTAACACTTTTACAATTTTTTAGTTTCAGCTATAAATCTAGTTACTATGAATGATAATTGTGAATTATTTGGGACAACCGCACATTGGGTATTTTTCAAAACATCTTCATTTCTCTGGAAAAGCAGAATTATGCAGTAGGTATTTTTTAGTTTTCTATGCCCATGGTGGCAAAAAGAAAAGCTTTTACTGTTTGCTCTGATTTTTCCCCTTATCTAAATTGGAAAATATTGCATGTATTTACACAAAAAAATTGTAATGTAAGTACAGAATTCCTGTTCTTAACATGCAACAATGTGTTCCTATAGGAAGCATTTTTAAAGCATATGACTTAATCATATTCTATTTCCTGATTTAAATGAATCTATTCTTGTTTACTTGCATTTACTCATGTGAATATGATTAATGTACTGTGTGTATGTGTGATTTTTTGCTACATTTAAAAACTTTATGAAAGAAATATAGTACCCACCTTCAGCAGGTCTTAACTGGAAGAGAGCTCCAACTTGACAGAACCCACATTCTGATGAGTGCTTCCAGTGCATCTTGGTAATATCCTAAACAGAAGATCAAGATACCCCTCTCTAGATATTAGTCAGTAAGCAAGTATTTGTATAAACCAGAAATTTTGTTGAAGATTTTAGTAAATATACTTTAGTTAAATGCGGATTCCTTAAAATGTTTCATTGCAATCGATCTGAGAATTAGCAGTTATGTTATCATATGTCATTAATTTCAATTTATATAAACTATTTAATATTGTAATGTGGTAGATCTTTATACTTTTTTCAGACATATTTTTCTAATTTTCTTTCTGTCAGTGACATACTTATTTCATTTTTCTGTCTCAGGTAAAATTTATAATATAGATTCAACTTCAATATAGTCTTCATAACTCATTCACATCTATGTATTGTAGTTCTTAATAACACTTTTTCAAAAGGAAATAAAACTTTTAAAAACTTTGCTTTTTGTAAAATGTTGTAGAATATACCGTATCATTGCGTTACTCAGTAAGTCTTATTTGCTAAAGAAAATCGAATTATGAAGATTGAGTGATTTGTTTAAGATCAAGTGATGATAATTAACATAATTAACAATAGAAATGAAATTTTCTAGCTTTAGTGATCCAGGTTCATCCTTCTTTCTGTTTTACTGTGTTTTACATGAAAAAGATGTATCCTAGGTTTTAAAATGATTGGTGATTGAAGGTATCTAGTTTTGAACTACAACTGAATTTTCTATTAATTTTTTTAGACTGAGCAATTTAGCATAATATCATTATAGTTCAATTTCCTCTTTTTGCTAACAGTCATATATAATAATAATTTATATATACTGTATATATCTGTGTGTGCCTGTAATGTGAATAAAATTAATTACACATGCAAGATAACATGTTTCATTCATTATTAACTGTAATTAACTGGTGCTTATTAACGTTAATTCTACATATAAAAGAATCAATACAACACTCAAATATTCCATTGCATCCTATCAAATATTTGGATAATTAATAGTTAGTTTCATTGTAAGGTCTCCAGGATTTTGTCTCAAAGCAGCAAAGATCACGCATCACATGAGATGCTTTTTGAAATCACCCACACTTGCGGAAATTTACTTCAGGCTAAGAAATAATATTTATCACTTGTTATTTTTAAGTACTATTAGGAAATACTCATAAGGCAGATTTTCAAAAATCATTGCTTTGGGATTAAATTTCATGTAAATTATTAGACTGTTGGCAGAATAATACCTTTCATTCTGTTTATGTATCATTCTTCTCAGATTCACTATATATTGTATTCCCTGTTTGTATAGTTAAGTAGAAATTTTATCATGCCCTCCTGTATAATTTGGTGGACTTTGGAGACTGAATTCATTTATCTTACTCATTGCATTGAGGAAAAATTAATCTTTTCTCTCAAAACAATCCAGTTATATCATCATCTAACTGAAAGGGAAAGTAAAGATTATTTTGGTTGAAAATATTGTTTGCATTCTTAAAATATCCTCAAACAGAGTCACATATTCATAAAAGGATTGGATTCAAATTAATAGTGAAAGAAAATTCTACTAGTAGTCCTTCTAGGGATTAAAAAGAAGATTACCAAGCCCCAGTTCTCTGCAAAATATTCTGTCTTCTGAATCTCATGAATATTAGCAATTTTGTTGCTCCCAAGATTGCTGTGATTTTAGCACACAAGATAAAATTGATGATTTACTTATCATTCTGTTTAAGAGGAATAAATTTATAGTTTACATTAAATATACATTTAACCTTCAGTTTATTTCCAGTACTCTGTGAAAATCAACAAATTATTTGCTAGATAGGTTAAAATATTCCCTTTGTATAATTTAGAAAAAATAATTATGATCTAAAATTTATGGAAATAATGGAGCTTATGGTAACTTCATTCAAATTACAGAAACATGGGAATAATTGCCTGTGTTCTGTTGCTGAGGATGATGGTATTATAGAATACAGTTAAAAGATTTCAATATATTTTCCAACTAGTCAAGATATCTAATTATTTATAATTTTATCTGTGGTATAGTCTAGTATCAGTGTGTTTAAAGCTAAATTTGCATGTAAAGGTCTAAAACTGTAGTACTTTTTCTATTTTTTGAGAAAATCTGTGCTGTCTCAGGCCTATCCCTTTCATTCACCCTATTATTCCTCTTGCTGGACGGACATTTTGTTTCACATAACTATATACTTTTTGCTGGCAAATTCTTATTTATTTCACTTTTACTTTTTCTTTTGTACTTCCATTGCTAATTCTGTCTTATTTCTAATTTTTCCATGGTATTCCTCAGCAGGACAGCTATGTTAATCCCTTGTTAGAATACTTCCTTATGAAAATCTAATCATCCCTTTACCCAATGAATCTTCTTTATTAGATTATTTTGGCTGTGCATTTTATCTCCATCAAGTTATAGACCATAATTATTATCTTTTAAAAATATATATAATATATATTTGAATTTATTTAAGAAAGTAATTTATTGTTATTTACAGAAAACTGGTGAAAAATTGAATGATAAATACATATTTAAAATATGTTAAAAGAGTTTCTATGTATTAAGTTTAAAAGCCAAAAATAAAACTGTACGCAAGTTATTTCTTCTTTGAACCATTCTGTCTTCTTGATATCTAATTATACATAGATGAAAAATAAATAAGACGTGTCAATATAGAAAATTAAAATCTCAATATATTAATAGTATACTTATAAGGATGTATTTTTAAGTTTTGAAATATGTTTAGAATTTATTGCTCCTTTTATACATTATAAATTCTCTCTAATATTATCAGTTACTTGATGAAAAGAACTTATAAAATATGTAAAGTATTTAAAAAGAATAAACACCAATTACTGACAGGTTCATAGATCGAGCATACATAGAATCTTTTTAAAATAATATATTTTAAGCAAATATGTTCAAATTTACTTTTAGACTATTACTTTTTATTTTTTCAAAGACAATATTGTTTATCTTTCCAATCTTAGCAACATCTCATATTATAACTTAAAAGAATGTAAGGTATTTTAAAATCTCATCGAAAAAATTCTTTTTAATCATGGCCCCAATAACTTTATTTCAGAATTATTCAGTGTGTCACTAATTATTATCTATAACTTTAATTAAATTTTTATTACCATCAAGAGATATATTTCACATATATTCTATAGTTGTAGTGCTATTGCCGCTTTTGAAAATGTCTTTCTTTGTATTAATTTCATTAAAAAATCGCTACATCTCCGTCGCTCCTCTATCCCCCTCCCTCCCTCTCTCATTTCCTCTTTCTCTTGCTGACCTTTTCTTATTTCCTTTCTTTTTCTACTTCTTGTTTTATTCTTTTACTGTATTTCTGTTTCAAAAACTCAACACGGTTTTTATTTCAGATATTAATGACCTGATCTAGAAATTTCCTTTCCAGACTTCTTCCAGTGATGTCAAAGTTCTCTTGTTATGTCTTGTTATATCCATATTTATATGGTTAAACTATTTTTCATTATGTATACAACTCATAGAAGGAAAATTGGAAAAGAAACGTTAAAGTATGCATTTTTAAGTGAGCTCATTCTCACCAGTATTTATCATTTAACAGTTGCCAATCCCTAGTGCAGTAAGTATGAAAAAATTAAACATTTTTATCACTGAAATCAGGCTTTTACGCGCAAATTTCTTGTATTTTGTCTTAACAATCAGTACAATTGAAATCTCTCAGATAGTTCAGTTTCACAAAAACAATTATATCTGGAAAATCTCACCAATTCATTTTGAGAGAGGTTTTTGCAAAGTCCAAGATTAAAATTTAAATTTAGCTTTAAAAGGTTACAATGCTGCTTTTCCTATAAGGTAGTCAATGGTCCGGAAGCTATTTTATTTTATTTATATGACTTACTAAGTGGCTTTTTAAACCAACTATTCATAAAATTATTATAACATTATTTATATTTTATAGTATTTTTAAAGCAGTAATTACAATTTATTTTCTTCTCACAGACCTATTCAAATGCCTCCAAAATAAACATCCATAGTAACTTGTTCTATTCTAAAACTGTTCTAGAAAATGTGTTCATATTTGTATCCTGACACACATAAGTACACCTAAAAGCATAAGTTACCCATTCTAGAGTACTCCTTTGCCATCAAGTTTTTATTTCATCACTAATATGCAGGCTAAAACGAGAATTTACCATGAAAAGCAAAATGGTAGCAATGATCTGCATCAACCCTTAAAACACAACACTCCTTTTGACAACTAAAATGATACATTTTAAAGACTGTTGCTGTGGAAATAACATCAGATTGTGCTACAGAAGTTGGAATAGTAAAAGAAGAGTTAATGTTATGAGACTCTGATGAGTCCTTTGAGGTTCAGTTGAAAACAACACCAGATGGCTCTAGAGGAGAACATTCTAATGATACCGATGTAGAAAACCCTTCACTGTTCATCAACTTGGCAATGCCCATCTGCAGTCTATAAACTGTATGACCTGGACGTGTCCCATAGCCTTGATTTTATTGCTAAGAATCAATTTTTCTTTTCTTTTTTTTTTTGCCCAGATGAGTTCAAAAAAAGAAAAAAAATATGTAAATTATAATAAAAATTTAATTATCTATAATCTACTTTTATTGTCCTATTAATTCTGAATATGGTCTTTTGTCTTTGTGTAATCTTGAGAATAATCTGCTTTGATGAATATAAATTATTTGCACAAGCCTCACAAATTTTATTTGACCAGTATCTTTAGTTTTCTTCTTTGAGCCTATCTTTTTGTGTTTCATTAGTCCTTTTACTTGATGAGATGAGATGATAAATTCTATCTCACTTTGTAATTCAGCTCAAGTAACATATATACCCATGTTAGTTAAATAAGACTACATGCTACATAAAGATAGATGTTCCCTTTATATAGCATTACAATTTAACTCATTATAGTGTCCTAATAAAATACTAAGATATTCTAAATATTGAAGTGCAATTGGCATTCTTTCTGCAAGTTCAGGATCTATGGATTCAAATATAGTTAAAATATTTTTAATTCTCAACAATAAATATATGCAGTGATTTTGGGTCATTATGCAGTAAGCAATATTATGAAACAACCATCCACTTGGAATTTTCTTATTTGAGATATAAGTATCCTTCAATGATTTAGCATAGAGATGCATAAATTATAATTATGTATATGTACATAATTTGACATAAGGGATCTTTGTCTCAATGGATTTTGACATGTGTGTAATGTTCTAGAGCCCATCCTACACAATTTCATTGCTTCTGGAGTGAAGTACTATATAAATGAATTTCATTATGCCACTAATAAAATTAATCTTTATTCCTGTGCCACATTAAGAATTGTCAGTTATGCAATATGATGTTTTCAGTTTGTTTATTTAATAATACATTATTGAAGAAATTATGCAGGTATATTTTCTAATTAGTGCCACACTTGTTTATTTGAAATAGCTTCTGTAATAATTGTATGACAATAATGAAACAGCCCATATATTCTGAGGCTGTTTTTTTTTTTTTTCCCTGTATTCTATTGGATGTAAAACCCAATCCTTCTGCTGATTTTCTAAAATTTTTTCTCATAATTCATAGGAGTTCTTGTAAATAAAGAGAATTCGGGGGGGGGCACCTTTTGTTTTCCAGTCTTTTCAGATGTCCTGTTCTTTTACATCCAACTTGTTCTTTCAATCAGTTGAAAATTCAAAATTACATAAAAACAATTCTGTAATTTTCTTCCATTAGGGAATTTCTGAGTATACCGAATTCCACTATAGTTTTAATACTATATGTTTTGTTTAAAAAACAAATTATTGATATAGTCTAGAACTTATTAATAAAATTTTAAATTTCTTTAATCTGTTATGAAAACAAATATTACATATTATAGAATACAATTGGAAGTCTAATTCACATATACATTTTGCAATATTTACATCAAGTAGAACATCTTTCTCTTCAAGCATGTATCATTTCTTTGTATTGGAAATATTCAATCTTATTTCTTCTAGATTTATGAAATATATAGTAGAGAATTATTGTCTGTAGTTACAGAATGCACAATAGCACAATACAAACTGTGAGTTCAATAAAACTACTACCTAATACCTACTGATCAAGTAATCCCATTCTTCCCACTATTCTATACTCCTTGATTCTGGTGACTACTACTCTATCCTCAACTTCCATGAGATAATTTTACACAATTTTTATAAAATTATAATCACGTGATAAAGATGTTTATGTGTCCAGATTATTTTGTTAATTTCAAGTTGTATTTGTTTTGTCACAAATGACAGAATTTCATTATTTTTATGGATGCATGAATCATATTCGTATAGATGTTCCTTATACATCTAAGTAGCATCCTTTCTTGGCTACAGTGATTAATGCTTGAACATAGGAATGATGTGATTTATGAAATGGATTACTTTTCCTTGGATATATATGTAGTGGTGGAAAGCTAGATGATACTGGAGTTCTGTCTTTAAATTAGTGAGGAGCATGTGTATTATTTTCTGTAATACCTGCATTAGTTTATAATTCTTCTAGGAATGCTCCATGTCCTTTAGTCCACACAAGAGGCAACACTTACCAATGATGTTTTGATGAATCGTTTTACTAAGGTAGGATGATACTTCATTGTGGTTTTGATTTGTATTTCCTTGATAAGTATAGATCCAAGTATTTTGTATAAGTTCTCCTGTATGGGCTTACAGTTTTAAATTGGTTTATTTGGTTTTTCAACTTGTGAGTTTTTGGTATTCTGTGTGCTTCTTATTAAGCACCATGTGCCTCACAATGGTGCCCTCTCTTTTGCCATTTTGATGAAGTCTCATTTTTTGATGAAAAATTTTTTTTTCTGTGCTTTTGGCTTCTTAAAACATCTTTGCCCTTCTCAATGCCCTGATGCCTTGTTACCATGAATTCTTGTAGTTTAATAGTTTCAGGCTTTCAATTTAGTTCTTAATTCTGATTCAGTAATCATGTATTCATAGAAAATTATTTTCATTTTTATTATGTGGATATTATTTCTTCCCAGTACTGCTTATTGAAAAGACGGTCCTTTTGGCAATGCATGTTCTTAGCATGAGGATTCCATTAAATCTAAAAAATGCTTTGGGTAATGTGGACACTTCTTCTAAGTCATAAACTCAGTATGATATTCCAGTTTTGTATTGCTTTCATTTTTTTCTCAATGCTTTACAATTTTCATTATAGAAATATTTCACCCATTTAATTAAATTCTCAATCTTTTGCAGATACTGTACAAGAACTGACACTTTGATTTTTGTTTCATATAATTCACCATATTCAAATAGTTACATTACTGAGTCAACATTTGAATGATGTCATCATTCACATAATGACTTACATATTCTGTGAATCTCTTAATTCTAATAGATATTTAATGGAGCATTTTCTAATTACTTTCATTGCTTTGGTCATTATATAATTAAGGTATATTATTTATATACATAATTTCTTCAGCATTTCTGTAATGAAAGGGTGTTGCATTTTACAAAATGCCATATATATATATATATATATATATATATATATATATATATATATTCACAGGATTATAAGATTTTGGGCTTCATTCTGTTGAGGTTATTGATTTGAATATATTTATCATTCCTTATGTGTATCCCTTTTGATCTTTACATTGTGATCTTAAAACTGAATTGGTAGGATTTTGCTGAATATTGTTGCAATTATATTCAGCAAATTTATTGATATGCAGCTATTTTTCTTTTTGGACATGTCTTCATTTAGCTTGGTATTAAGGTACATTGCCATTTTAGAACATATTTAGAAGAATTCTGTATTCCAATTTTTTAAGTGACTTAGGAAAAATCAAAATAAATTTTTCTGAAGTTATGGTAGAATTCAATGAAGACCTTTCTGTTCCTAGGACATTCGCTGATAAAGTAAAATTTTCTTTTGATTTCTACTAAAATTTTCTAGTAAAGTTAGCCCAAATCAGTACAAAGAAAAATGAAAAAAAAATCTACAAATCTTGAAGGAAGTCAAAAGTGAGTAATCAGATTACTCATGCATGGATGATGATGATCCATTATGATAAAATGTATATTTTCTTAAGAGAAGAGTAATGCAAACTTATGATGATGATGATGACTCTGAAATTGTTTGAGCCAAAGCTCCTGTGATAGTGAAAAGGAACAAGAAGCTGATGCAGACATAGAGATTGTAGACTGTCTTGATTCAGATGACAAAGAAAACATCAATATGAGTATATATGTGATTAGTTGATATGTTACAAAACAGTCCCACAACCAAAAAGAATCATTCAATTTTAGAACTAGCTTCTAAAATATAATGAGGGTCTAGTTAGGGGCAATTGTATTGTGAAATAATGACAGCACTGCTGCTCAATGTTAGAAATTGTACTAGGCAAAAAGCTACAAGATGGTGTGAAATATACAACAGCTGAAATGAAAGTAAAATATTCTAAATGTACAAATAGCCACATTAAAGAAATATTTCTACTCTGACACCTAACTACCTAAATGGAAAGCTTTCACTGATATTAACAAGGATTGCTCATAGTAAATACAAAAATGTAAAAGACTTATTGAAAAGCTGAGGAGAGGATTTTGGAATTTGGGGAAATGATTGCAATTATTGATCAAGAAAGGATAGAAATTTCAAAAACAACAAAGCAGCATGAAACGACAATGCAGTAGCTTTAAGATGATGCCAAGAGAAACAATATAAGATTAATAGGCATCAGTGAAGATGCAGGAGTCATGCAAATGACACAACTAAATTTTTGACAGAAATAATGTAAGAAAATTTCCCAAACATGGGGAAAAATCTGATATGCAGATAAGTGAGGCATATAGAATGTCAAAAAATCACAACCAAAATAAATCTACACCCAAACATATAATAATTAAGATGTCAGACATTTTCAGCCCAAATCCTCAAGTCAAAATGAGCTTAGAGTGAGGTGTTTCAAGCCTTGAAGGAAAATAACCTTCAACCCAGACTGATATACCCAGCTATTGTCTTTCAAATTTAATGGAGAAACAAGATATTTACATGACAAAAAATAATTGAAACACAGGTTCAGGAAACCAGTCTAGAAAGGATATTGAAAGACATATTAGACAGAGATAAAAATGACCAAAATACCCAAAACAGCAGTAGAAAGACACCACCAGGGAAGACAAGCAAATAATCAAGGGGAAAAAGCAGAAAGCCAACAACTGGAACATAACATGGCAAAGTTGAGCCAGTACATATCAGTGATATCCATAAAAGTAAATGGCCTCAATTCACCTATCAAAAGAAATAGATTGACAGATTGGGTCAAGATACATGATTTCACAATATACTGTATAAAAGAAACACATCTGACACAAAAGGAAACTCAGATTAAAAGTCAAATCTGCTTGCACCAGGAACTGAGAAAAATCTGGGGGGTTAACTATTCTATTTGCAGATAACATGAACTTCAAACCTAAAATGATTAAAAGAGATAAAGGTCACTACATACTCTTCAGTGGTAAGATTCAAGAGAAAAAAACTAACAATTATAAATATATACATACCAAATACAGGAGCACCCAACTATATAAGACAGAAACTAATGGACATGAAAAACAAATACCCAGAAAAACAATTATAACAGATGACCTTAATAGCCCAATGTAATAAAAAGATCAACTAGACAAAAAGTCAGCAAAGAAATAATAGAACTGAATTATATCTGCAAGAAATTATACTTAATAAATGCTCACAGTGTTTCAACCACTTCGGACTAAACATTCTTCAACCTGCACATGGGACATTCTCCAAAATAAACCATATATTATACCATAAAATATGCTTAAGCAACTGCAAATATATTGAAAATATCCCATGCATAATATCTGATCATAGAGCACTGAAATTGGGAGTTAATAGAAAAAGAAATTGAAAACCCTGCATAAGTACACGGAAATTAAATATCTGTTTGAACAACTAGTGGGCTACAGATAAAATTAAGGAAAGATAAAGCAATACCTAAAATTCAATGACAATGTAGAAAAAACATCCTGTAATCTGTGGGACACAAGGAAAGCAGTCTAAGAAGGAAATAAAGAGCAATAAACTGTCATATCAAGAAAATGGAATGAGCACAAATAAACAACCTAATGCTTCATCTCAAGATTCTAGATACAGAAGAGAAAGTTAAACTCAAAGCTCATAGAAGAGAGGAAATTGTAAAGATTAGAACAAAAATCAATGCAATTGAAACTAAAAAAACAATAAGAATTAATGAATCAAAAAGGTAGTTATTTGAGAAAATAAACAAAATTGACAAACCTCTAGCAAACCTTATCAAGAAAAAGAAAGAAAAAACACAAATTCATGCAATAAGGACTGAAAAGGGGAAAATTACTACAGATCTCACGAAAATTCAAAATATCATGATTATCTACTTTGAAAATCTCTACTCACATAGAGTGGAAAACACAGAAGAAATGGACAGATTCTAGGAACATATGAAGTACCAAAGCTCAACCAGCAAGCTGTAGCAATTTTGAGTAACCCAATATCATCTATTTAAATTGAAAACATAATTAAAAAGTTACCAACAAAAAAATAGCCCAAGTCTGGATGGATTAGCAGCTGAATTCTTCAAGAAATTTAGAGAAAATTTGATGCCAATAGTCATTAAACTCTTCAATGAAATTGAAAAGGAAGCAATCTCTGTAAATCATGTCAAGAGGCAAGTATTACTCTCACATCAAAACCAGAGAAAAACCTAACCAAAAATGAGAATCATAGGCCAATGTCACTAATGAATATTGATGCAAAGATTCTCAATGAATACTGGCAAAAAGAATGCAGCAAACAATCAAGGAGACTATACATCATGACCAAGTGGGATTCATCCCAGGAATGCAAGTATGGTTTAACATATGCAAATCAATACATGTAATACACCACATCAACAGAGCCAAAAACAGAAACCACATGGTCATTTCAATAGATGCAGAAAAAGCTTTTTAAAAACTCCAACACATGTTCAAAAAAAAAAAAAAAAAAAACCTTTCAGAAACTCAGAATACACAGGGTCTTCTTCAATCTTATAAAGGCCATCTATGACAGACCAACAGCCAACATTATACTAAACAGAAAAAAACTGAAATGTTTCACTTTAAAATCAGGAACAAGACAAAGACATCCATGATCCAGGGCAATCAAACAAGAGAGAGAAATAAAAAGAATAAAGATAGGAAAGGAACAAGTCAAATCACCACTATTTGGAGATGGCATGATACTCTACATAGAATATCCAAAAACTCCATAAAAAGACCACTAAAAGTAAAAAACAAATTAAGTAGTGTAGCTTGATGCAAAGTAAACACTCAAAAATCAATAGCATTCCTGTATGCAAACAAAAAAATTCATTGAAAGAGAAATTTTGGAAATATTGTCTTTCAAAATAGCATCTAAAAAATCAAATACTTTGGAATCAACTTAAGAATGTAAAACACCTATAGGCTGAAAATTATGCTATGAAAAAATGAGATTAAAGAGGATAAGAGGAAATGGAAGGATATTACTTGCTCTTAGCTAGGAAGAACCAAACTGTGGAAATGGCCACACTCCTAAAACTCATACATGTTTAATGCAATTACCATCAAAATATCATTAACATACCTCACAGATCTAGAGAAAACACTCCTAAAATTCATTTGGAATCAGAAGAAACCTAAAATACCAAAGGTGATTCTGAGCAACAAAGGCAAGGCAGGAGGCATCTCAATTCCTGACTTGAAACTATACTACAAACCAATGTGTTGAAGTTGGCATGGTACTGGCAAAGAAGTAAAGCTGAGGATCAATGGAACAAATTAGAAGAGGTCAGAACCACTACAAAGTAACTCAGCCATCTGATATTTGACAAAGGGGCTAAAAATGTTCACTGGAAGGATAGACTATTTAATAAATGGTGTTGGAAAAATTGGCTCTTCACATGCCAAAGTCTGAAACCAGATCCATGCTTACCACCATGCACAAAACTAAAGTCACAATGGATCAAATGACTAAATATTAAAACAGAAACACTAAATGTACTAAAAGACAAGATAGATATAAGTCTTGGAAATGTGAAGATAGTCATAGAATTCATGAACAAAATGGAAACTGCACGGGAAACACTTCAAAGAATCAACAACTGGGATCTCATATTATTGAAAAGTTTCTGCAATTTAAAAGAAATCACCAACCGACTGAAAAGAAAACCCACAGAATGGGAAAAATGTTAGCAAGCAACCCATCAGACAAAGGGGTTATATCCAGAACATATAAAGAATTGAAAAACATCATGCCCCCCAAATTCAAATACCCTCTCCAAAAAAATGGGCATCTGAGATGAACACACAGTTCTCAGATGAAGATATACAAGTGGCAAATAAATACATGAAGAAATGTTCACCATCACTGGTCATTGGAGAAATGCAAATTAAAACAGCACTGAGATTTCATCTCACTCCAGAAAGAATAATTTCTCTCAAGAAATCAACTGATAATGATTGTTGGGGAGGCTGCGGGGGGAAAAGAAACACTGCTCCACTTTGGTGGGAGTGTAGACTCGTGCAACTGTTATGGAAAACAGTATGGAGATTTCTCAGAAGATTTGGCTTGGAAGTTCCATTCAATCCAGCTATGTCCCTCCTGGATTTTTCCCAGAAAACCTGAAAAAGTCTTAGTACAATGATATGCGTGTACCCATGTTCATAACAGCGTAATTTGTAATAGCCAAATCATGAAAACAACCAAGATGACCATCAACTGCAGAGTGGATAACAAAGATGTGGTATTATTATACAATGGAATATTACTCAGCTATAAAAACTATGATCTTGAGGCCTTCATAAGTAAATGGATACATTTGAGGCTATCCTCATTAGTGAAATAAATAAGAATTATATTTATAAATATTACATTGTGTCTCTAGTGTGAAAAGTAATAAGAAATGTAGGAGTAATAAAACCCAAAATGTGCAATTGCTATTGTAAAAAAGAGGAGAAAAGAAAGCATTCTAAGAGATATAACTGCATGTATGTTTAAGTGTGTAGGATTGATAACCGTATTATTAATATTTTTGTTTGGTTGTTGAACAGAACTGTTTGCAGTCTTGCTATTTGAATGTCCACTTTGTATGCTTTACTTTGTAACTTGAACAACTGTCTCTAAGAGGACAATATGTAATTTATCAACCAGTGATTTCTTACTATTTACCTTTTTTGAAATTATATATTATTTCTACACTTTTTTGTTTTGTTTTTTCCTCTTTAAATAAATTTTTAAAAAAACAAGAAAAATTATACAAAAATGAGTAAACATACAAATCATTTTGGGCAACATTTGAAAAGAAACACATGTGTTATGGTAATTTGTGAGGAAATTGAAACTCAAAATGGGTAAACATCATTATAGAAAACTTCCCAACCAAAGGAAAAAGCAAATACCAACTGGGAGAAGGTCAAAAGTCAACACTGTGTGGAGTGGAGCAAATATATCACATGACATGTTTTAAGCAACTTACCAAATGTAAAGGATACTTTCAAGTCAGAAAGAGAAAGAAAACAACATAAACAAATATCCCCATTTTCCAACAGCTGACCTTTGAAAACAAACATTATTAACCAGAAAAATGTGTCATGATATTTGCTGAAAGGGTTTTGCCCTACAGAGTATATTAGAGCAAGAGAGGTAGGACCAAGTGACCATTACATTGAGGTCACTTTCCCTGCCCCTATGCAATTTGCCTGTGGCAGGAAAAGAGTTTCAATAAGGTACTTGCGCATCAGCAATGCCACCTTTAAGCACCACCCCAGTCAAAAACTATATATATGCCCCCCACACCGTATTTCCAGCAGAAAAAGACAGATCCCATTGGTCATGGGTTTCTCTCTACGTTCTTAGAATAAAGGTGATTTTTACTTTATATACTCTCTTTCACCATGCCAAAAATACTATCATTTCACTCTCCAACCAGAAAGGCAGCAAGAGTGAATCCCCAGTGTGAGTCCCTCAGCCAATTCCTGGACCAGACCATATCTTGGATTAATTCCTCATTTTGCAACATCAGGGAGCTGCTCAACTTCTCACCATTCTTACCACTGGACTGCAAACAATACAGGCCTAATTATTTACCTCAGCTGAGCCAACCTCTGTCAGAGGGTTTCTCCGTGACCTTGAGCAGGGCTCACACTGTTTGCATCCCTGAACTAAGGTAGCAGTTCTCATGTCCCTTGGACAGGCTGAGGCAGAACCATTACTGTGGTCCTCTGGGGCCCCACCCATTCCCTTTTGGTGACCACTAAGGTACATGAGTTGGAGTCATTCCTTTTACCGCACTTCCAAAATAGATGATGATCTCATTTGGTTAACCGTGGTCTGGACAAAATTGTCCCTTTTGACTCATTTTTAATTCGGTCATGGGAAATACTTTTTCCTCCCCCTAAAAACACACACCTCTAGGGTGCCTGATTCATTACCTTGCTATCCTTAGCCTAAAGAATACCATAAGAATTAAACAATCTTTTATTGCCATGAAGCTTCGCTGACCTATGAATTTAATGGCAGCCAGTGGCCTAAAGAGATGTCTGACCCCTGTACTCTCAAAAATTTATATGACTTTTGTTACACTAGTGACAAGTTCACAGAAATTCCGTATGTACAGCTTTCCTTACCGTAAGAACATGTTCTTCTCTCTTTAAATCATGTACACCTTCTCAAATATTTTTACCTAGCTCTTCTGCACCACAGACTTTCTCCTCCTTCCCTCAAGATACCTTACAGCATGTGCCCCCCATCTTTAACACCCTCTCCTCTCTATCCTTGAGATCAAACCCCAAGCCTTCTCAGCCAAATGTTTCTGTATCTGCTGTACTGTTCTCTCTTCCTCCCTCCCCTAGAGTCTCTACTCCTTCTCCTAGGGTCAATGGTCCTTCCTCTAGTGTCTCTAATCCTTCCCCTAGCATTTCTCCCTAATCTCTGACTTCTCAATCCCCCCAACCTGAGCCATCTGTCCTGTCTGAGGGTTCTTTGTCTCCTTCCCCTGCATCGCCATTTTCTCCACCAGTTCACCATACTCAGTCTCGGGCATTCCAGTCTTCTTGCAGGCCATATGTTGCTGCAGCTTGTGTAGGGTACAGCTGCCAACTTAAGCCCTCTGCCATGTGGAAGGGCACTGTCATCTTTGGTCAATGGTCACCCCCTCGTGGCTCCTCATGTGATCAGTAAGGAGTACTGTGCTGCAGGTCACATGATGACTCACCATGCTGCTGGCAGCAGCTGGACCACCTTGGAGCACATGGTGACATGCCACCAGCCTGTGTCTACTTGTCTCATGGTGATGAGCAGCTGCTTTGTAGCGAATCATTTGGTAATTGCCCACACACACACCTGCTGGATGGTTGGCTGCTTGATGGGCATCTACTGCACAGTATTTTCCACCTCAGTCTCTGTTCCCACTTCAAGAACAGGCTGGCCCCAAGGGACTTGTTAATATACATGTACCTTTCTCCCTTTCTGATTTATCTCAGATTAGCCATAAATTAGGTTGTTTCTTTGTTGACCAACAGAATTATATCAGATAATTTAAATTTATAACTAATTGTCATGATTTACATTTTAAGGATATTTATATGATTCTGAACTCCACCCTCAGCTTACCAGAGTGAGCTCAGCTGTGGCAAGCAGCTTGAAAAGAAGCCAATTGCAGACATAAGGCAAATACCACTGAAAATGACCCTGGGCCTACTGCAGCATTTGAATAGGATCCTAAATGGAATTACCAAAATGGAGAAGGATCTTATAAAATTGCTCACAAACATACTAATTATAACAAACTTTTAGAACAGATCCAAGAGGCTAATGGAAATCTAGTTGTGTTCCTAAATTGGCTTAGGGACACCTTAATTAGGTTTACTAATGTAAACACAGACTCTTAGGAAGGGATGATTGTTGTTAACTCTTATTTCTCAGTCTGCTCCTGATATTCGCACAAAGTTACAAAAGGCTGAACGTGGCCCTCAAACCCCACTAGGAGATTTTCTTAAGTTAGCTTTCTCTTTTCAACAACACAGAAAAAAACTCAAAAAGGAAAAAGAGACACACAAAAAAATTGCTAAATATCAATCTGATCTCTTAGCAGTGACACTTGGTTTTCCCAATACAAGAAAGTCAAAACAAGGCAGAGATACCTGAGCCCTTCATGGGTCATGCTTCAAGTGCAGGAAAGAAAGACATTGTAAAGAGAATGCCCAGTCTTGGTATTCCTTTGGGGCCTTGCCCCTACTGCAATCTCAAAGGCCACTGGAAGAGCTACTAGCCACCAGAGAGTGGGTAAGCCATCCTCTAACTCATTGCCCTCACAGGATACTCCATCACTACCAGATTCATTGCTGACTGTTTTGCTCAGACTTGTTGATGAAGATTGATGGGGTTTGGGGTCAAAATCCCCTATTGAGGTATCCTTCTAGAAGCCCTGAGACTCACTGGAGGTCTCAGGTAAAACATATCTGTACTTGTAGACATGGGGGTGATTTATAGAATTCTTCCTGGATTTTCAGGTCCTTGTATTAAGTCTTCAAACTCTGGGGTGGGTGTCGATGGCCAAACTACACAGCCTTTACAGACAAGTCCTATTCCATGCAGATTCCAGACTCTCTTCTTTACCCATAGCTTCCTAGTAATTCCAAGATGCCCCACACCCCTTTTAGGTAGAGATCTCCTTCAAAAGCTTAACTTTTCTTTACCTTCTCCCTCTTCACAGCTGTAGTCCTCCAAACATCCTCACAGTGTCCTGCAGTCATCCCTCCCCTTCCTTCTTCTCTGGTCGATCCCATAGTTTGGGATACTTCAAATCCCACCCGCATTACCCATGCCATGCCTATTTTAATTCATTTCAGCGATCCTTCAATTTTTCCTTGTGTTCCCCAATATCCTATATCTCCCAAATATCTACAGGGATTAAACCTATAATTAGGCACCTTTTAAACAATGGTTTTCTTAAACCTACCCATTCACTCTATAATACTCTCATTCTTCTGGTACTCAAGCCTGATGGGTCCTATTGCCTAGTCCAGGACCTTAGAGTAATCAATAGTGCTGTTATCCCAATCTACCCAGTGGTGCCAAACCTTTATACCATGCTCTCTAATATCCCTCCCTCCACTACTCACTTTACAGTTATAGATCTTTAAGATGCCTTTTTTTAACCATCCCCCTACACCCTGATTGTCAAGATCTTTGCATTTACATGGAGTGATCCAGACACTCTCAGGTCTCAACAACTTACTTGAACAGTGCTCCCCCATTGGTTCAGAGATAGTTTCCACTTCTTTAGCTAAGCTCTTGTGGTTAACCTTGCAGAACTTGATCTCAAACCTAGCACTCTCCTTCATTACATAGATGACCTTCTCTTATGTTCTCCATCCCATAAGTTAGCCATACAACATTCAGCTAATCTCCTTAATTTTCTTGCCAGTCATGGATACAGGGTCTCTCCTGCTAAAGCCCAAGGAGGTTCTCCTAAAGTCAAATATCTAGGTCTCTTTCTTACGCTCACCAGTCATTCCATTACTGTAGATCATAATGCTATTCTTTGAGATCTTCATGTGCCCACAAGTGAACAACAGGTTACATCTTTCCTAGATTTAGCTCAGAACATTAATTAAGTGGAGGGATTATAAAATAAGATATTTGATCCAAATGAAATTTAAAGGAAAGCAGGGATAGAATTCATTATGTAATGATGCAAAAGTCAATTCAGCAAGCAGAAAAATGAACTGGAAATGTGACTTCACCCAATAGTAAATTTCTTATTTTACACAGCACATTTTAATAAATTAAATGAAAAGAGAAATACAATAATAACTAGGGACTAAACCACCGTACATTCATCTATGGACCCACATCATCCATAAATAAAACAATTATGAAAAAGCTAAGTTAAACTGAAAACTAGACTAAATGTAGATAATGAATTTTACATAACATTCTGCCCAATAACTGCAGAATAATATGGATGAGTAAGATACTCCAAAACAGAGAATTTCATAGACCCCAAAACAAGTTCAAAAATATTTCAAAGATGAGAAAATCAATTACAATTTTATTCCCTGTGATGCAGTAGAACTAGAATAAGTAAGAATGAAAAGTCAAATACTATAAACATACATGAATATTGAATAACTTGTTTTTAAATCACAAGAATCAAGAATGAAATCAAGAAAGAATTTTAAGAACTTTTTAGCTGGAGATTTAGGCTCAGCGGCATAAGTGCCTGCCTTGCAAGCATGCCTTTCTGAGTCTGATCGCCAGTAAAAAAAAAAATTTAAAAAATGATAATTTTTTTTAAAATTCTAGAATGTTTTGAATAAAATGATGAAACAACATATACCAAATTGGGCTGGATATTTAGCTCAGCAGCATATACATCTACCTGGCAAGAGTGAGGTAACTAATTTTAAATTGAGGAAATACACTAATAAAAAAAAACTTTCATATTTAATAAACATCACAAATGATAAACATCTCAAATAAATAATTTATCAATCTATCTCAAGAAATGAAAATAAATAAAAAGTCCCAAAGTTAATAGAAGTAAACAAAGAAGATTAGAGAAGAAACAATTACACAGAAATTAACACATACTTATGGACAATAAGAAATTCTCAGAATAAACTAGAAAAATTGATTCTTAGAAAAATAAAGTACAAAAATTTAGCTAGACTAACAAAAACAAGCAGATAGAATTAGAGATTAAGAAGGGGTTCCTTACTCCTGAGATTACAGAAATATAGAGTATCATTAAAAATATTTTCAAATAAGTAAGCGGCAATGAATTTGACAGCATAAAATGAATTGCAGTGTTCCTGGATATGTCTAACAAGTTTGAGTCATAAACAGAAATCTCGAACATGCCTTTAAGAAATAAAGACACTGAGCCAGTGAAAATGTTTCCTATTAAGATCTGTCCAATATACTTAGTGTCATTTCACAGCATAAGCATGAAAATGTCACACCCATATTTATTCTTTAGAATATTTTAATGGATGAATTGCTAATTTAAATTTTACAAGTTGTATTATATTAACCCATGAGTGCTTAACAGGAAAAAAATCACAAAAATAAACCCTGCTCATCTTGTAGTATAAAGGAAGTACACTATTAAACAGAATAGTTTTTCATAAAAGAATAAAAATCACAAAAATATAGTATTTCATTTTTAATATTCATTGAGGGTTTATAAAAAAATCACAATTTTCAATGTTAACTAGTTTTTCATGCACAAACTCTAAAACACAGCAACAAAATTGCCTATAAGAACTACAATGAAAATACCAATAGTACTCTACAAAAATAACCTTTTCTTCAATTGTCACACCTGAGTCTTCACAGAAGATAACAGCATGTTTCATACACACATAGTGCTTATGCTGACAACACATGTAGTTTGCTTTCCTGGACTTTTTATAGGACATACTTGATATGTTATTGGTTTTCCTGTTTTGTCAGGAGGTTACTGTTGTATTACACAGTGTGCAGTTAATAGTAACATAAAATACCATTAAAATAAAGGATAGGAGTTGTAGACCATAGGCATAGTGCCTACCTGGCAAAGTGTGAGATCTTGTGTTTGATTTCTGGTACTAGAAAGAAAGAAAAAAGGGAAGAAAGAAACACAGAAAGAAAGAAACAAAGAAGAATGAAAGAAAGAAAATTCTTCATATATATTGAAAATATAATAAACATTAATATTTTGTATCCACTGTGTACTTGCCTACAAAACCAAAAATATAACAAATAAATTTCTATATCAACTGCAAAAGTTTTTACTTTAATTATCATGCATCCATAAGTAAAATAAAATATCAAATGCATAAGGAGTGGTTAGAATAGCAATCAACCTTTTCGTATCAGCTGTGTGCTTGCTACCAATACCTAAGAGATAAAGAGATAACAATAGAAATAAAAACCTACATGCTCTGCAATGTACACACAAACAAAAGCCTACCACAGAAAAATATGGTTCAACTGTCACACTCACATCAGTCTTCACATATGACAAACACGTGTTTTATGCACAAGCCTCATATTGCCTGACAGCACATGTGCTTAAGTTTCCTGGCTCATGAGGCAGGTCATTCTTGTCTCCTCTCATCTCTTTCTCTTTAGTCAGCAGCATCCTACAAAGTTTGACAACATGCACTTAGTATGGAAATAAGATATCAATAAAATAAATATCAAATGTGTAACAAATACTCAGAGTACTTACAACATAGGGCTGGAGTTTAGTTCAGTAGCTCAGCTCAATTTCCTGCCTAGTAAATATAAGGTCATGAATTTGATTCAGGTACCAAAGAAAGGAATATTCACAATATTTTCATATCATCTGCTTATTAAATTACAAACCTAAGAGATACAATCATAAATAAAATCCTATGTGAACTGCAATGAAAATACCAATAGAGGGTCAGGGATATAGCTCAGAGGCCCAAACTTTTACCTAGCAAGTGCAAGGTCAAATTCCTGACAGAAAAAAAAAAAATAACTGTACATTAAAAATTCATCCTTGCTTCAATTGTCATACCATAAACAGTCTCCATAAATGAAAATTTCATGTTCCATTTACAAGTATGAGTTACAGTGATGGCACATATGTTTCATTTTCCTGGGAAAATACCCAGGAGGAGAACAGCTGCATTGAATGGAACTTCCAAGCCTAGTCTTCTGAGAAATCTCCATACTGATTTCCAGAGCAGTTGCACCAGTCTACACTCCCAACATTGGAACAGTGTTCCTTTTCCCCTGAAATTTCCTCAACAATTGTTATCAGTTGATTTCTTGATGGTAGCTATTCTTTGCAGAGTAAGAGAAATCTCAATGCTGTTTTAATTTGCATTTCTCCAATGACCAGTGATGGTGAACATTTCTTTATGTATTTTTTTTTTGCCACTTCTGTATTTTCATCTGAGAACACTGTGTTCATCTCAGATGCTCATTTTTGGAGAGGGTCTTTGAATTTGGGGAGCATGATGTTTTTCATGTCTGTAATGTTCTGGATATAAGCCTTTTGTCTGAGGGGTTGCTGGCTAACATTTTTTCCCATTCTGTGGGTTTTCTTTTCACTGTTGTGATTTCTTTTTTTTTAATCTTATTTAAGGAGAAAAAGGGAAAAAAACACAAAAGCGTACAAGTAATACAGAATTTCAAAAAAATAAACAGTAGGAAATCACTAGTTGATAGATGACATATTGTCATCTTAGAAATAGCAGTTCAAGTTACAAAATTAAAGCATATAAAGTGTACATACAAACAGTGAGACTGCAAACAGTTCTCTTCAGTGACCCAACAAAAAACTCAGTAATATGGTTATCTATCTTATACACTTAAATATACATGCAGTTTCCCTCTATTTTTCTAAATGACAATTACACATTTTGGATTTTATTACTGCCAAAGCTCTTATTACTTTTTTTGAAGAGAATAAAACCAAGTGTGACATAACAAAACAGAGTCAGTCAAATCAAAAGGATGGACATAGTACATGATGTAAAAACAGAATACAAGGTGATCAACAATGGTTACCATAATGCCTCTTGCTATCTTAAAAGGAATTGCCTATATCATCAGTTGTAATAAAATTGAACAAAACATTAAAGAACAAAACCAATAAAACCAAAACTTTGGAGACATTACAGGATTTCAAAAGAAGATAATAGTCAAACCAGAATGGGCATCATAGTGAATCTTATTGTCTTCAAAGATGTTGCCTATACTCTCAAACTTGGTACTATCAAGAAAAAAAAAATAGAGTAAAATCAGTTAAAACAAGACACTGAGAGGAACACAGGGTTTCAAATCAAGTTAATAGGAAATCAAAGTGTGTTACTATAATATATCCTGCTATTTTTTATTTATTTTATTTATTTTCCCCTTAATTAAAAAGATAAAAATAAAAATATAAATAAGAAAAAAAGGAGATTGAGATAAAAGAGGACATAACAACAAAACAACAGAAGTCAGAACGTAACAGTTTAAGCAACATAGTATTTCACCAAAAGGATATCCAGACATAAAAGTAGTTACCATAGTGTCTGTTTCCTTGAAATATTTGAGTATAACCTTGTGTACTGCAACAACAAACACATCAAGACAATGTTAAACCATTTAAGAGAATGACAGTATTTCGAACCAACTAACGGAAAATGAACAATGGTTTTTGAAGTATCTCCTTTTCTATAAAATTTTTTGGTTTATTTTATCACATATAAGATGCAACATGTTAAAATTGATGAAGACAGAAGAACAAAAGCTTAATAGGGCTTCAAAACAAGATGATCAGCATTCGCTATTATGATGTCTTGTTTTCTCCATAATAGCTGTTCATACCATCACAGACAATAAAATCAAACAACCCAGAATAAAACCATTACAATTAATGAATGAAACCTTTATAAGTCTTCAAAGCAATATAATCGGAATCATTATTACCACACATTTTTATGTATTCTTATCATTTCTTACACTAGGGAAGCTCTTTGGTATTTATACATATGGGTTTGATTTATTTCACTTATGAATATGGTCTCAAGCTGCACCCATTTATTTATAAATATCTCAATGCGATCCCTCTTTATAGCTGAGTAGTACTCCATTGTATAAAAATACCATATTTATTTATCCATTCCTCAGTTGGTGGACACTTAGGTTGTTTCTAAGATCTGGCTATTACAAATTGTGCTGCTATAACCATGGGTGCACATATATCTCTGTGGTAGGATGCTTTCAGTTCTTCTGGGAATATGCCTAGAAGTGGAATAGCTGGAACAAATGGGATTTCCTATCCCAGCTCTTTGAGAAATCTCTAGTCTGACTTCCGCAATGGTTGCACCAGTCTACAGTCCTGAAAACAGTGCAGGAGAGTTGCTTTTTCCCCATAGCTTCTCCAGCATTTGTTTTAGGTGGTTTTCTTGATCCTGGCCATTCTTTCAGGAATGAGATGTAGCCTCAGGGTGGTTTTAATTTGCATTTCTCTAATAAGTAATGATGATGAACATTTTTTCATGTATTTGACATTTGTATTTCTTCATCTAAGAAGTGTGTATTCATCTCAGATGCCCATTTTTAGATTGAATCTTTGAATTTTGGGGGCCTGGCTTTTCTTAAAATTCTTTATATGTTTTAGACAGAAGTCCTTTGTCTGAAAGACAGTTCACTAAGGTTTTTTCCCAGTTTGTGGGTTTTTTTTTAACTATGCAGGAGATTTCTTTTGACATGCGGAAACTTTTTAATAAGACGTTATCTCAGTTATTGATTCTGGGAAGTATTTCCCGTGCGGTTTGAGTCCTGTTCATGAATTCTCTACCTACCCCTGTGTCTTCAAGGTTTCTACCCAATTTGCCTTCCAATAGATTTAGTGATTCTGTTTTAATATTCAGATCTTGCATCCATTTAGATTTTAATTTAGTACATGATGATAGGCATGGATCTAGTTTCAGTTTTCAGCAAATGGAGAGCCAGTTTTTCCAACACCATTATTAATGAGACTGTTCTTCTTCCAGTGAACATGCTTGGCCCCTTTATCAAAGATAAGGTGGTTGAGTGTGTTTGTAGTTGTGGTTGAATCTTCTAATCTATTCCATTGATCTTCAGCTCTGTTTTGATTCCAGTACCATGTTGATTTTACTACTGTTGCTTTGTAGTATAACTTCAAGTCAGGGACTGTGATGCCTCCTGCCTTGCCTTCGCTGCTTAGATATGTCTTTGCTATTCTAGGTCTCTTCTCACTCCAGATGAATTTTAGGAGTGATTTGTCTAGATCTATGAGGTACGTTGATGGTATTTTTATTGAGATTGCATTGAATCTATATAAGATTTTTGTGTGAATGGCCATTTTCACAAAATTTATTCTTCCTATACATGAGCAAGGGATGGCTTTCCAATTTCTGAGATCCGCTTCAGTGTCTTTTTTCAGTGTATTATAATTTTCCTTGTATAGGTCTTTCACTTCTTTCATGAGAGTAATTACTAAATATTTCATTTTTTGGTTGCTAGTGTGAAGGGTGTGGTTTCTCTTATTTCTCTCTCTCTCTCTCTCTCTCTCTCTCTCTCTCTCTCTCTCTCTCTCTCCCCCTCTGTGATATTGTTGTTAGTGTATAAGAATGCTATTGATTTTTGAGTATTTTTAAAAGCTACCTTGCTGCATTTATCTATTATATCTAAGAGTCCCTCAATGGAGTTATGGTGGTCTTCTATGTAGAGAATCATGTCATCTGCAAAGAATTATAATTTAACTCTTTTCCTATCTTTACCCCTTCTATTTGTCTCCCTTGTCTAATTGCTCTGGCTAGTATTTCCAGTACTATGTTAAATAGGAGCAGAAATAAGGGACATCCTTGTCTTGTGCCTGATTTTAAAGTAAGGGCCTTCAACTTTTGGCCATTTAGTATGATACTGGCTGTTGGTTTGTCATAGATGGCCTTTATTATATTGAGGTAAAGACCATCTATTCCAATTTTCTGTAAGGTCCTTATCATAAATGAATGTTGGACCTTATCAAAAGCCTTTTCTCATCTATAGAAAAGATCATGTGAATCTTACTTTTGGCTTTATTAATATGGTGAATTACATTTATTGATTTATGTATGTTGAACCATCTCTGCATACCTGGGACGAATCCCACTTGGTCATTGTCTATAATAATCTTGATGATTTGCTGCATTCTATTTGCCAATAATTTATTGAGGATTTTTGCATCTGTGGTCATTAGGGAGATTGGTCTATAGTTCTCTTTTTTAGTTGGGTCTTTCTCCAATTTTGGTACTATAGTAATATTGGCTTCCAGGAATAACTTAGGAAGGATTGCTTCCCTTTCAATTTCATTGAACAGTATGAGGAGTGTCGGCATTAAGTCTTCTTTGTACTTTTTGTAGAATTCTGCAATGAATCCGTCTGAGCCTGGGCTCTTCTTTGTAGGTAAGGACTTAATTTTATTTTCAATTTCATTAATAGAAATTGGGTTATTAAGCAGTTTTACATCTTCTCCACCTAGCTTTGGTGCTTCCTATGTTTCTAGGAATCTGTCTATTTCCTCTGTGTTATCAAACCTATGAAAGTAGAAGTTTCTGCAATAGGTTTTGATGATCTGTATTTCTACAGAGTCTGTAGTGATTTTACCTCTTTCATTCCTTATTGCATGAATTTGAGCTCTTTCTTCCGTTTTTTAAATAAGGTTTAATAGGGGCTTATCAATTTTATTTATTCTTTCAAAGAACCAACTCTTTGATTCATTAATTCTTTGGATTGTTTGCTTAGTCTCTTGTGCATTAATTTCTACTCTGATCTTTATAGTTTTCTCTCTTCTTTTGGCTTTGTGCTTTACTTGCTCTTCTTTTTCTAGACGTTTGAGGTGTAACATCAATTGTTTATTTGTATTCATTCTGTTTTCCTGATATGGGAACTCAGTGCAATAAATTTTACTCTGAGGACCGCTTTCATTGAATCCCACAGATTCTGATAAGTTGTATTTGTATTTTTGGTTGCTTTGGTGTATTGTTTAATTTCCTCTTTAATTTCCCCTGTGACCCACTGATTACTCAAGAGTATGTTATTCAGTTTCTATGTGTTTGTGGGACTTTTGCAGTATCTTTTATCATTAATTTCTAATATCATGGCACTATGACCTGATAACATGCAAGGGATAACTTCAACGCTTTTGCACTTACTAAAGATTCTCTGTGAGCTAATATATGGCCAGTTTTAGAGAATGACCCATATACTGCTGAGAAGAATGTGTATTCTAATATCATTGGGTGGATCACTCTGTATATGTCTATCAAGTACATTTGTTCACAGGTTTGATTCAGCTCTTTTATTCCTTTGCTGATTTTCTGTTTGGTTGATCTGTCCCTTGTTGTCAATTGTGTGCTAAGGGCTCCTGTTATAATTGTGTTACTGCTAATTTGGTTTTTCATTTCTGTTAATACTTGTTTTATATAACTGGGTGATTTGGAATTTGTGCATATATATTTAACATAGTTATCTCTTCCTCTTGAAGTTTTCCCCTAAGCTGTATGTAATGACCTTCTTTATCTTTTCTGATCATTATTGAAGTTCACATTGTCTGCAAACAGAATAACTACCTTTGCTTTTTTGGGATAGGTGGGTTCTTGTTGCATGAAGTATTGTTTCCAACCTTTGATTTTCAGTCTGTTAGTATCCTTTTCTGTTAGATGAGTTTCTTGTAGACAGTGTATGGTTGGATTTTGTTTCTTGATCCATTCTGCCATTTTGTTTCTTTCAATTGGTGAATTGAGTCCATTTACATTAATGGCTATAACTGTTATGTGTTGGCTTATTGTTGACATGTTATCTTTCTGCTGTTGCATCTTTATCTTTCTGTTCTGTTTAAGTGTCTGCTTTGCTTAGTGGTTTTTTCCTAAGTGTATCTAAACTTTCTTTCACTATTCTTTGGCTTGGTGATCATGAAGTTCTTCAGCTGTTCTTTGTCATGGAATATCTTATTTCCCCATCCATTTTGAAGGACAGTTTTTCAGGGTACATCAGTCTAGGTTGAAAATCATTTTTTAGGATCGGAAATACTTCATTCCATGCTCTTCTTGACTTCATTGTTTGTGTTGAGAAGTCTGCTGTGTTTCTGATAGGCTTTCCTTTATAGGTGATCTGTCTTTTCTCTCTGACCGCTTTCAGTAGTCTATTCTTATGCTGGACTTCTGGGATGGTGATTATTATATGCCTGAGTGTAGCTTTATTTTGGTTATGGGTATTTGGAGTTCTATATGCTTCACTAATACTAATGTCAGTTTCTGTTCTCATGTTTGGGAAATTTTCAGCTATGACTTCTGTGAATAGCCTTTTGATATCATTTGGGCTATTCCCTTCTTTTTCTTTTATCCTGATTAATCTTATGTTGTTTTTCTTTGCATCCTCTTGCAGCTGTTGAATTGTTATTTCCTGATTCCTTGTTTTTTTTTTTAAAGATCTTTCATTTCCTGTTCATTAGCTGCAATACTGTCTTTGAGGTCTGAAATTCTGTCTTCACTTTCGTTGAGTTGGTTTTGACAACTTTCAATGGAGTTTTTGATTTCCTGTATATCTCTTTAATCTGCGTCATGCATTCTGTTTGTTTCTTAAATTGTTCATCCAGGATTCTATCTTTTTGTTTTGTTCCTCTAACCTTTTAACTGTGTCTTCTTTAGATTTGTTCAGCATCTGTTTCATTACTTTTATCATTTCTTCTTTTACCTGAAAGATTATTTCTAGTTTGAATTCTTTTAAAGTTTCTAGAGTTGCTTCTTTATTTCAGTTGCTATTATTACAGGTATTTTAGGTGTATGGCATATGTTGTCTTCTATGTATATGTCTCCTAGGGTTTCCTCAGATGGGCTGGAGGTTTGAGATTGCATTTTGGTCTTTCATTTTGTCATTTTCCTATATTTCTGTGTTTCAAGTGTTATTTTAAAGCTTCCCCTGGATGTGTTGGAAATCATCTCCCTGTCCCCTAGGCTCCTGGGACTGAATGGAGGTTGCTGAGCATGGTCTATTCAGGTCCTCAACCCTTCCTGTGCTACCTTGAGTGTTCCAGGTAGCTGGGCAGGCACCTACCCACTGTTGATGATGGGCTAAAGCTCTCCGTGGGCAAAGACCAATGCCCTGAAATTCATTTCACCTGATCCCCACTCCTGTAATTGAAGAAGGTTGTGGGGGTAATCTACTAAGGCTGCAAAACCTCCCAAGCCAAGTCTAAAGTGGCTGGGCACTGGGTGGCTCCTTGCACTCTGGGAGCAATGATCTTAACACAATGTCTTGGACTCGGGATGTTACATGAACTCACCCCAGCTGCCAGCTGAGTTTCTCAGTTCAGTGTTCCAGAGAAGGTCACTGGGCATATCCTGGGCAGGCCTGAAGCTTTCCAGGAGAGTGCAGCCTAGTGTGGCTGGGCTCTGGGCGGGCCCTTGTGCTCTGGGAGCAATGATCCTAACACAGTCTTTTGGGCTCTGAATGGGGAGCAGCGTGATTTCTTTTGAACTGCAGAAACTTTCAATAATATGAGATCTCAGTTGATTCTTTGAAGTGTTTCCCATTCAGTTTGCATTTTGTTCATAAATTCTCTGCCTATTCTTCTGTCTCCAAGAATTCTACCTGCCTTGTCTTCCAGTAGATTTAGTGTTTCTGTTTTAATATTTAGGCCTTTGATCATTTAGATGTTATTTTTTGTGCATGGTGATAGGCATGGATCTAGTTTCAGTCTTTGGCATGTGATCCTCTTTCCAGTGAACATGTTTAGCCCCTTTTTCAAATGTCAGGTGGCTGAGTGTCTTTCTAGTTCTGCTTGCATTTTGTAATTTGTTCCATCGATCCTCACGTCTATCTCTTTGCCAGTACCATGCTGATTTTATCACTGTGGCTTTGTAGAATGGTTTCAAGTCAGGAATTGAGATGTCTCCTGCTTTTCATTTGTTGCACAGAATCACCTTTGCTATTCTAGGTTTCTTCTGTTTCCAAATGAATTTTAGGAGTGCTTTCTCTAGATCTCTGTGGTATGTTAATGATATATTGATGGGGATTGCATTAAATTTGTATAAGAATTTTGGGAGTTTGGCCATTTTCACGGTGTTGGATCTTAGCTGTCTTAGTTACTTTTTACTCATCACTGAGACACAATACCTGATACCAAAGTTGGGAAAGAAAAGGATTTTTCTTACGACTTTTGGGGGTTTCAGTCCACATTCACTTGATTCAAAGGCAGAGTGGCATGGCAGGGCCGCTGCAAACAACAAGGCAGAAAAACAGAAAGAGAAAAAGACAAACTTCCTTCCTGCCATTACATTACATCTTGCTCCACCTCTAGGTCAATGTAGCACTCACACCTAAATTCCAAGTGCTAGACAATGAACCATTTACAAATGCCAAATGCAAATGCATGAAGCCTGGGGGCGCCCAGGACTTATGTGCATCCTTTATAGAAAAGACATTTAGTCTATCTTCAAGAGTTATCAAAGTCCTAATAGTTTCAGCATGGCTGAACAGTCCAAGTTCTAAGTTTCCTCCAACATCTATTGCAAACTCTTAACTGTAACCCCCTGTACAAATGAAACAAGGTTAAACATTTCTGAAATGCAAATGCACATGATAAATATTATTCTTCCAGAAGTTACAAACAGGGGAATATTAAGCATTATATAAAGAATATAAAGCAAGTCCTACATCCAGCTGGGCAAACATTAAGTCCTAGAGTTCATGCTCAACATTTGAAGCAATCTTTTTGCAAGCTGCAAAATGCTTAGGTGATTCCAACTCATGGCACTTTCAGGGATTTTAGCACCTGCAGCTTTTCTCTTAAACCCTCTCTTCTCTCTTTTTGCAGCTTTCCTTGGATGATCCACATTCGTGTCTTTTCCAAACTTCTGGGGTCTTCATAGCACCTTTTGCTTCAACTTTACATCTTTACAAATTGCCCTCTCAGGAGCACACTGCTTGACCTCCCAGGCTCTTTGCAATGGGGGTGGAAGCCATCTTACTCTCAGAATTTGTACATTTTTTTTTTTGGACCTAAAATTAGCACCATGTGGATACTGCCAAGGTTTGCTGCCAGATAGAGCAGTATCCAGGCTTTTCTCTCTTGTGGCTGTAAGAGTTGATTGCCTGCATCACTGGGCTCTGTGAACCTGATCATGAAGTAAAGCTTCTCTACATTGCCACCATTCTGCAACTTCCTGTGGCTTCCTTCACCATTTTGGAGCATGATACTCTGCAGCTTTCTGCTCTGAGCAAATTCTTTTACTTTCGCAGTTTTGAGGGTGCAAAGGGTGGAGACCCTCTGTTTCCTGGGATGCCCCAGGGCCATCTTTTTTCTCTCTGTTTCTTTTCAGCAATCAAAATTTCAGTTTGAACTTTACAATCCACTGCTTTACTGGAGTTTTCCTTCTGGCCAAACTCACAGTATTGTAAATTATTCTGTGGGGCTCTTTGCTCTTGACTTGCAACATAAAGCTGGCTAAAAGCCCCCAACAATAGCCATGCCACAGCCTCAACATTTCACTGCCTTGAAATTTCCTTTGGCAGATTGATCAGTCCATTTCCCTTTGTGTCAGTCTCAGGCAAAGTCTCTGGGCATGAGCAAAATGCAGAGAAACTTTTTGCCAAGCCATAACACACATCATGGGGAGTCCAACAACCAATGCAGCCCTTCTATCCAGTAAAAATCTTCCAAGCCTGGTATTTATCATGAAGCTTTCTATCAGCCCTCTGGTCTCCTGATCTCTGACCAGAATCTCCTCTACAGAACAGCCTAAGCTGCTCAAGCTCTATGAAACATAGGCAACATGTCTGAATGTTTTCAAACTCTGCCCACAAGCCATTTCCAAAGCCTCTTGAAAAACATGGTCAGGTATAGTCACAGGAAATGATCTGACTCCTCAGTACCCAACAATTCTGTCTTAGTTACTTTTTACTCATTGTTAAGACAAAATACCTGATAACCAAAATTGGGAAAGGAAAGGTATTTTTCTTACAATTTTTGGAGATTTCAATCCATACTCAGTTGGTTCCAAGGCAGGGTGGCATGGCAGGACTGCAGTTCATGGTGGCTGCAGGGCAGAAACCAGAGAATGAGCTAGACACACCTTCTTTCTGCCATTATATTACATCCTGGCTCTATCCCTAGGCCAGAATAACACTCACTCCCAATTCAAGGATAGATGATGAGCCAATCATAAATGCACAATGGAAATGCATGGGGCCTAGGGACCACAAATGTAAACCATGACACTAGCCAAGAGCAAGGAATATCTGTCCATTTTCTAATATCCTCTTCAATCCCCTTTTTTAGTGTAGTGTAAATTTCAGCATATAGGTGTTTTACATTCTTAGTTAGTTTGATTCCTAAGTATTTCATTTTTTAGATGCTACTGTCAGGGGCAATATTTCCATAATTTCTCTCTTGGTGAGTTTCTTTTTGTTTTGTTTTGTTTTGTTTTGTTTTGTGAGTGTGTACAGGAATGTTATTGATTTTTGAGTGTTGACTTTGTATCCAGCTACACTGCTGAGTTTATTACCTCTACTAGTCTTTTAATGGTGTTTTGTGGGTCTTCTATATGGAGTATAAGGTCACCTGCAAATAGTGATAATTTGACTTATTCCTTTCTTATCTTTATTCTATTATTTATCTCTTTTGTTTGATTCCCCTGGCTAGTGTTTCCAGAACTATTTTGAATCAGAGTAGTGATCGTGAATGTCCTTGTCTTGTTCCTGATGTTGAACTGAAAGCTTTCAGTTTTTGTCCATTTAGTGTAATGTTGGTTGTTGGTTTGTCATAGATGGCCTTTATAAGATTGAGGTAGATACCATGTATTCTGAGTTTTTGAAGGATTTTTATAATGAATATGTGTTGGACTTTATTGAAAGCTTTTTCTGCATCTATTGAGATGACCATGTGGTTTTTGTTTTTGGCTCTGTTGATGTGTTGTATTACATTTATTGATTTGTGTATGTTAAACCATCCCTGCATTCCTGGAATGAATCTCACTTGGTCATGAAGTATAATCCTGATGGTTTGCTGCATCCTATTTGCCAGTATTTTATTGAGACTTTTTGCATTAATGTTAATTAGTTATATCGGCCTATAGTTCTCCTTTTGGTTGGGTCTTTGTCTGGTTTGATGTAAGAGTAATGGTTGCCTCCAGATATGATTTATGGAGGATTGCTTCCTTTTCAATTTCTTTGAAGAGTTTAAGGACTATTGGCATCAAATACTTTCTAAATTTCTTGTAGAATTCAATTGTGAATCCATCAGGACTTGGGGCTTTTCTTTGTTGATACATTTTAAATTATGTTTTCAATTTCAATAAGTGGTTGGATTATTAAGAATTGCTATATCTTGCTGGTTGAGCCTTGGTAGTTCATATGATCTTAGAATCTGTCCATTTCTTCTGGGTTTTCCACTCTATGTGACTAGATATTTTCAAAGTAGGTATTCATGATATTTTGAGTTTCCATGGTATCTGTAGTAATTTCCCCCTTTTCAGTCCTTATTGCATGAATTTGGGTTTTTTCTTTCTTTTTCTTGATAAGGTTAGCTAGAAGTTTGTCACTTTTGTTTATTCTCTCAAAAAACCAGCTTTTTGATTCATTAATTCTTTTTTATTTTGTTTTTCATTTTAATTGCATTGATTTTTGTTTTCCTAATCTTTAGACTTTTTTCTCTTCTATGAGATTTGGGTTTAACTTGCTCTTCTTTGTCCAGCAGTTTGACCTGAAGCATTAGGTTGTTTTCTTGATGACAGTTTATTGCTCTTTATTTCCTTGTTAAGACTGCTTTCCTTACATCCCACAGATTATAGTGTGTTTTTTCTAATTTTTCATTGAAATGTAGTTATTGCTTCATTTCTGCTTTAATTTTATCTGTAGCCAACTGGTTGTTCAAAAGGTTGTTATTTAATTTCCACATATTTACACATGCTTTGCAATTTCTTTTGCCATTATTTTCCAGTTTCAGTGAGCTATGGTTAGATATTATGCATGGGATAATTTCAATACATTTGCATTTACTTAAGTATGTTTTATGGTACATTATGTGGTCTATTTTGGAGTTTGTTCCATCTGCAGCTGAGAGGAATGCATTTTCTGATGTGGTTGGGTGGAACACTCTGTAAACATCTACTAAGTTTTCAGGTATGATTCAGTTCTACTATTTTTTTTTTTTTTGCTGACTTTTTGTCTAGTTGATCTATGTCTTTGTGATAATGGGCTGTTAAGGTCTTCTGTTAGAATTGTTTTCTTGGGTATTTTTCATTAGGATTTGTCTTATATAGTTGGGTCTCCTGTATTTGGTACATATATATTTAAAATTATTAGTTCTTCCTCGTGAACTTTTCCACTAAAGAATTTGTAGTGACTTTCTTTGTCTCTTTTAATCATTTTAGGCTTGAAGTTCATATTGTCTGCAAATAGAATAGTTACCCCTGTTTTTTTCTGGGTTCCTGTTGCATGGAATACTGTTTTCCATCCTTTGACTTTTAATCTATGAGTTTCCTCTTGTGTCAGATGTGTTTCTTGTATACAGCATATTGTGGGGTCATGTTTATTGATCCATTCTGTCAATGTATTTCTTTTGTAAGGTGAATTGAGGCCATATACATTTATGGATATCACTGATATGTACTGGCTCGACTTTGCCATGTTATGTTCCAGTTGTTTGCTTTCTGTTTTATCCCCTTGTTTAATTGATTGCCTTTTCTGGTGGTTTCTTTTTGTTGTTGTTTTGGGGATTGAGGTCATTTTTATCTCTCTCTATTATGTCTTGCAACACTCTTTCTATCATTGATTTGGTGGACACGAATTTCTTCAGTTGTTCTTTGTCATGTAAGTATCTCATTTCTCTGTTAAATTTGAAAGACAGTTTTTCTGGGTACATCATTTTGGGTTGAAAGTTGTTTTCTTTGGGGGGTTCAAATACCTCACTCCACGCTCATTTTGACTTAAGGATTTGTGCTGAAACATCTGCTGTCATTCTAATGGGCTTTCCTTGAAATGTAAGTTGTATGTCTAACAGCTTTTAGTATTCTGTTTTTATGCTGTGTATCTGGGATATTAATTATTATATGTCTGGCTGTCGATTTGTGTTGGTTGTGACTGTTTGGCATTCTATATGCCTCCTTTATCTGAAAATCAGACTTTTCCCCATGTTTGGGAAATTTTCTGCTGTTAGTACTTTGAATATTTTAGTTATGTCATTTGCATTGACTCTTGCATCTTCACTGATACCTATTCATCTTATATTGTTACTTTTGAAGCTACTGAATTGTTATTTCATGCTGCTTTGTTATTTTTAAAAATCTATCCTTTCTTGATCACTAATTACAATCCTGTCTTCATGGTTAAAAAGCCTATCCTCACTTTCATTTAAAAGGTATTGCCAGCTTTGAAGAGAATTTTTTGTTTCTTGAATGTCTCTTTGAGTTTGTTTCATGAATTCTGCTTGTTTTCTATATTGTTCCTTCAAGGTTTCAATCAGTTTGTCATGCTCTTGTAATTTTTTTCTCTATTTTTTCTTTAGCTGTGCTCAGCAACTGTTTTACTAATGTTGTTATTTCTCTCTTTACATAGGAGAGTACTTCTAATTTGATTTCTTCTGTAGCCTTATGGAATTGGTTTTTTTTTTTCCACTTGCTATCTTTTCAGAGATTTCCAATGTGATACTTTTGAAGTCTTCTATTTTAATGTCTCCAGTACTTGCTCCTGGTGGACTAGATGTTTGAGATTGCACTTCGCTTTTACATTTTGCTATTTTCTCTTCTTCAGTTAATCTTTGAACCTTCAGTCTCACTAGTGTCACCTGTTGGTAGTGTGCATCTTGGGGCCCTAATGTAAGGTTGATTTTTGTCAATTGCTGGGTCCCACAATGAATAGGTGGGCCAATCACCTGACTTCACTTTGCAGGGCCTGTTCGGTGAGTCTTGTATTCTTCCTGGGCTGACAAGCCTAGTAGTATTGATGTAGTTCAACTTTTAGTTTCTGCTATTACTTTATCTTCAGGTTATTCTAGGTCACCAAATCACCCTGTCTATAGCATTTATGTTGGCTGATGTCCTACTGTGTCCCTATTATTTGCCTGGGTGTCTCATAAGCCCCTTTGATACTGGCACACACCTCACTCTGTCTGTTGTTTTCTGTGTACAGGAAAGAGTCACCCACACTCTTGTGAGACTCACCAAGGTCTTACAGTTAGTTGGAGGGAGCTTTACTACTGACTGGAGCCTGCTGAGATCTTCTGTTTGGGTAAAGTAGTTACTAAATCTCCCTTCAAGCTAGCACAGTTAATCCACTGTAGTCCAAGGTTCTGGGAGAAAGGGTGCAAGCTGAAGATCAACATCAGTATTAGGTCCAGGAGGTAGGGGATGTCTCTAAGAGGCCAGCTGATGTCCTGGGTATGGGCATCCGCTGGGTGTCAGGCAAGTTCCCAGGGTGGAGTGGCATTCCTCAGTGCCAGTTGGAGTCACACAAGAAGCACAGGAATGTGAAGGCCGAGGTCCGAGGACAGCACATATTCCCTAGGATCAGCACCAGTCACACAGGAAACGTGCGGCAGTGCAGCCCAAGGTTCCAGGGCAACATGGTATTTCTCCATGCCGGCTGGAGTTGTGCAAGAAGTGCACAGTTGTGTGGGACAAGATCCAACTGCATCATGGGTCCCCCAAGACTGGTGCCAGGCATGCTGGAAAGGTGTGGTGGCACAGGTCTTTTTTGTTTATTTTTGACTATGTTTTTAATTATTTTTTTTTAACTATCTTGGCTTCAATTTCAGTGATATTTTTTATTCTTTTTGGTCTTTCATGATATTAATTTCTTCAGTTTTGTTTTCAATTTTGTTGTGTGTATTTTTCAACTATAGAATTTCATTTTGATCTTTTTAAAATTGCATCCATCTATTTACTAAGTTCTGTGTTAGAGTATTGAATCTGTTCTTTGTATTTTATTGAATCTCATTGACTTTCCTTAAACCAGCTATTTAAAATTGTCTCAAAGCCTACAGTGATTTCTACTTGTTTGCTTTCTGCTGCATTATTTTGGTGAGTAGATAAGGTCATATCTTCCTGAAACTCTTGTCTTTTTTTTTTTTTTTTTTTTGTCTTTTTGAGACAGGGTCTCGCTATGCAGTTCAGGATGCCCTTGAGCTCACTTTGTAGCCCAGGGTGGTCTCAAACTCACAATGATCCTTCTGCCTCAGCCTCCTGAGTGCTGGAATTACAGCCATGAGTCACCACGCCTGGCTTCTTCCTGAAACTCTTAATATTTGATGTTTGAAGTTATCTGTGTATTTAAATATTATTTATTTTTGTAGTCTTTTTATCTGTTTTTTGCCTGTTTTTAGAAACTTTAAGCTGATTGTTTATCTGAACTTTTGTAATATCTTCCAATATTTCATCACAAGAAATCATACATTAAATTCAGTATCACTTTTTTTTCCTTATCTCAGCACCAGAGGATTATTTAAATCAAGGATTGTTCTAATTATGCAGCTGGAATGTTCTTGAGTCTGATCTGGGAAAGTACTAAGACAAGCACTCATTTTCCATATGCCTTTCCCTAGGGACAAAATTGATCACCTCTAGTCCTTACCTGTGGTGAAGCACTATAGTACTATGTCAAACTCCAGGTAGAATCATCATAAAGGAATAATACTAGACATTTATTCCTTCCCTTTGGTCACTAAAAACACAAAGATATTTCACTCTGAGCTCAAAGCTTATGGAAACCAGGCAGAGAACTAGGGTAAGACCAATGTTTGTTTCTATTAAATGCATAATGCTGAGAAAAAAACTTGTAATCAAAGACTTTCATGCAGTCACAGTTGACCTCAGCAGAAATAATATCTGAGAGACTTAGTTTACATGTTTCAACAGATTAATTGGCTAGTCCAAAGACTTTATTTGAGTACCAGGCTGAGAATCATTGTCACTAATATCTGCCCATTGTTAGGAATTACCAGCCTAGTGATGAGTTTCAAGGCAGTTTTGTGCTAAGTATTCTCTTCTACAGTCAGTAGATGGAATCTGTCTCTATGCTCTTCTTCCTGGGATTGAAATGTGTTCACGAATTCAATCTCTTGAAACTTAGGTTAATATTTAATTGGAGCATGTCTGAGACACAGGTGCCCAGCTGGTGGTAATGCAAGACAAAACATGAATCTTAACTGCAACAGAGCAGGTTACCTGCTGGCAGAACTGGTCTCAAGGTTCCACCTGTAAATTCTGGGCTATGGATATCTGGGCCACCAGAATCTGGGAGATAACTGGTAAGACATTTCATCAGCTGCCAAATCGGATGTTTAACTCTATTGACCTGAATGTCAAAACTGTTGAGATATGCAACTTTTGATTCAGTGTATACTTTTGGAACAATTCCTCAAGGCTTTTATCAGTATAATAAAGAGAATTTGCCCACATATATAATACATGTACAATACATTACATAATATATTGCATAATTTATTATATAATATATGATTTATTATATTAATAATACACACTTTTTCAAATCCTTCCTTTTATTTAGTGAATTATTTTTCTTGTCCTTCTAAACACAAAAGAGTTAATTTTTTAAAAATTGCAATTTTTTGTTCAAGTGATCTTTTAAAATTAATCTATTTCACTTAATTGAAAAATGCTTGGTCTAATTTATAAAGTTGATTTTCTAATTCACAAATATAAGGCGATGGCATTGTTAATAAAAGTACAAAGTGATTACTTTTATGGGAATACATACATAACCTGTTATTCTAAAAGATGCTCATGAAAGTGAGTATACAGGGAGAAGACACAAAGGCCTGAATTCAGAATTTCCAGAATTCATTGACCAGAGAAACACATCAGAAAATGTAAATGAGATGTGTAAATATCCTAAGCACTTCAGTTATTTATAATCAAATAAAATACTTTCTGAAAGATTAAGCATGTCGAAACTTTTCAAGGATGATGAGAACTTAGAAATAACTGTTATTAAACTTAGCAAATGTTCACAATTTTGCCAATTATCATTAACACAGGCACTTATTCTATTAAATATTGAAAACTTTAATGACCACATATTTTCTAGTTTATTATGATTAGCAATGACAACAAATATTGCTTACAAGTATTTTATCAAATTTTATTTCTTTTAACTGTCATCTAACACCAGAAACAATAAACATACAATGATGTATTACATATAGTAAAATGAAAATTTTATTTTTAACATAAATTAAATATTTTGTAGAGAAAAGAGTTGCATTTGCTATGTGAAAATTATAAAATAAACAATAAAGTAGAATATTCTGGTTGGTATTCTTGAATCATATTCTTGTCTGTGGCACTGATGTATGTTTTTCTGCAGTGCCTCTCACTATGGAAGTTATGCACTCGACAGAAATATTGAACTGTAAAAATAATAAATGGGCAGTGAAACTCCTTCCCTATCCTTAGTATATAGTGCCTATGTCAAGTTGAACACTGAAGTGATGAAGTTCCATAAAGCTTTTGAGTAAAGTCTAAAGTTGGTTAAGGCGGTGAAATTAATTATTATATCATTTGTTTACTGCTTGCTTGGGGAATAGAACTAAGTGAATAAAATAGTATGTAGTAAAAATTATATTGTGTATTAGTTTAGGTATTATTTTTAAGAAAAATATAGTCTGTGTTGTTTGTATCAATAAAGTATAATAATTCGACTTCCTTTATAATAAATAGTAATTTTGGTATTTAGATTTAAACATTACTGGACTGAGATTTTCTGTTGCACTATTTGCCAAAACTAAGCAGTCAACTTCCTCCAAACAGATCAAAGTAAAAATGATGAAGATTATTTGATCAGGCAGAGTTGTATAGTTTTTCAATGCATTTGGGCTAAGGTTATAAGAAAATAGTACTTGGAAGAAAGATCAAGATGATAGAAATATCATAGTACAACACTACCTGGCAGACAGACATTGCACAGCTATAAGTTTTAGATGTGCAAAATCCATTAATAATTACTATAAGCTCTTCATTGGCAGCATTTTATTTTTAGTAAGAGCTTTGCATAGTAAGCTACGGTGTTATAAGACATAAGATCACTAATAAACCTGAACAAAACGTGCATATTCTATCCTTTCTTTATAGTTATGGAATGGCACTCTCAATGGTAAACATTTTAAGAATTTATAAGTGGCATCTGTCAGTTTAATATTGGAGATAGATGTATTTATAATGATTATTTGCTTATAGCATTTTAATTAACTTTTTAAAATATTTATAACATGAAGTGATTTGATTCTAAATATTATTCTTTATTCTGCAATAGTTTTTCAGATGTAAATATAGCCACTCTAGCTTTATTTTAGTTATGTTTTTACCTATAACATTAACAACCTATATATTTATTTAAGAATTATCTTAGATGAAAAAGATGATAAAAGTTTGTTTTTATTCAATCTAAACTCTGTCATTGGTAGAAGCATTTCGATTATATTTGAAGCAGTAATTTAATTATAACATTTAAATTTTAAATGTTTATATTTGGTTTCTAGTGAATTCCTTTGTTCTTTACTTACCTTTCTTTAATTTTCTAATGCTTTTTAGATTTGTATTTTAAACTTAGATTAGTACATATTTACAATGTATATTGATTACATTCACTGTAGAGATTTGGTACATGTATATAACACTTGTCAGTTTCCTTCTTTTCCCCACCCCTTTCCCCCCCTTTTTCATCATCAGATTCATTAATAATAATGTATTGGTTTACATATGTCTCTGTTTGCGAATACTTCATTATATGAACAGAACTATTCAGTAACATTTTGCTTCAGTTGCAAAGTCCACATCAGGGGATGAACATGACTATGGCCATTTTACCCTACAAACCCAAATGTGGCCATCATGTTTGCACTGACACATGGTCATAGTTCCCTCTGCTCAAGATAGTGGTCATAGATAAACCTGTGCCCATTCACTGTGAAACATTTCTTAAGTATACGCAGTACTTTAGAGCATTATTAAATCCAGCATGGCTCCAAAAATATTGCTTAGCCACAATGAAGGCATCAAAAATACACACAGTGTAATGTAGATAAAAATTAACAGAGAATAATAGAAGTAACAAGAAAACACAAAGCAAGAATGCTAAGAAACTTTTAAGAAAATAAACATTAAATTGAAGAAAAAATTAGAAAATAATAAACATATCTGTGTGACTGATCTGAGTTCAGAGTACATGACAATAAATTCAGCAATCTTGAATATTTTGAAGAATAAAGATACTACCAAAGGGTGTGTCAAAAGGAGTAACAATATTAACCAATCAGAGGACAAAAGTGCTGGAGGAGGTGGAAACCTTTTATTAATATGGTTGAATGAGAAACACCTGGCAGCTAATAACATCAGTGAAGCCATGATCTGTGGGAAAAAATGGGATATTGCACCATGATTTATTGCAAGAAAAGCACTTTACAAAGAAAACAAGTGATATATTTAAAGCCAGTAGAGGGTGTTTGGACAATATCATCCAAAAACAAAACAAAAACAAAAACAAAAAATGAAATAGTTAGGAATCAATCTAATGAAAGATGTAAAAGAACTCTATATTGAAAACTACAACACTCTGAAAACAAATATTATAGAGAATATTAAAAAATGACATCCTTTGATCTTGGATAGGAAGAACCAATATAGTGAAAATGACCATACTTACAAAACTGTTATAAAATTTTAATGCAATTACTATGAAAATTCCAATAGCATATCTCATAGAATTAAAGAAAACAATCCTGAAATTCATCTAGAGACAGAGATGATCCAGAATAGCAAAGGAAATTTTGGGCAACAAAGTCAAGCAAGAGAGGAGCACCAAAATTTCTAACTTAAAATTATATTATAAAGCAAATTATATTATAAAGCAACTGGATGATGCCAGCAAAATAAATAAATAAGAGACTTGAAGACCAATGAAACAGATTGGAAGATGTAGAAACCACTCCTAACACACTAACCCACTTTATCTTTGACAAAGTTGCTAAACATTCACTTGCAGATCTTTCATAAATGGTTTTGGAAAAACTGGCTCTACACATGCTGCAGATTAAAACTGGACCCAATATTTCACCATGCACTAAGCTAAATTTGAAATGAATCAAATATCTTAATATTAAAACAGAAAAAAATGAATCTACCGGAATATATAGTATGTAAAACTCTTAAAGATGTTGATGTAGGCGAAGACTTTATGAACAAAATCCCATTTGCAAGGAATTATGGCAAAGAATCAACAACTGGGATCTCATTCAATTGAAAAGCATTTGCATAGTAAGTGAAACCGCCAACAGAATAAATACACAACCCGTATTTTTGGAGATATGTTTCCTAGCTGTTCCTCAGATGAAAGATTACTATTGAAAGCACATAAAGAGCTAAAAAACAAAAACAAAAACAAAACAAAACAACAACAACAAAACACCCAGTCTTCCCAGATTTAAAGATTGAATCCAAAAATGGGCATCTGAGATGAATACACACTTCTCAGATGGAGAAATACAAATAACAAATAAATACGTGAAAAGATGTTCAACATCATTGATCACTTGATACATGCAAATTAAAACAACACTGAGATTTCACCTCGTCCTGGAAAGAATGGCCCAATCCTGGAAAAAATTACCCAATAACAAATGTTGAAGGAACAGTGGGGACAAAGAAATTCTTTTCTGCTCCTGGTAGGAGTGTAGACTGGTGCAACCTCTATGAAAGTCAGTGTAGAGATTCCACAAAAAACTAGAATTGGAAGACCCATTGACCTAGCTATTCTACTTCTGGATATCTTCACAGAAGAATGTAAAACATCATACCATTTGAATGTATGCACATTCATGTTTATACCAGTGCAATTTGTTATAGCTAGATCTTGGAAACAACCAAAATGTCCATTAACTTAAGAATGAATACAAAGGATATGATATTTTTACAGAATGAAGTACTATTCAGCCATAAAGATAAAGCAGAGATGTAGGTAAAGCAATGTAAGCAGAGAACATACTTATAGGTGAAATAAATCAGACTTGTGTATATAGGTATGATTTTTATGATAGTTATACTACTAATATCTCTTAGCTCATTGAAAAGCAAGGATTTTGCTAATATTTTTGGACAATTAAATGCAGATATCTTGTACTTTGAGTAACTAATTTGAAGATAATAATGTGCAATATATCGATCATTGCTACTCTAATCATGTTTTGAAATTTTGTTACTTTTTTCTCTTTAAAATAAACTATGTTATTATAATCACATATTTTATAAAGTTTATTGGTACAGTTTATATTTATAAAATGATCATGCTTACTATAGTAATTTTTCACCTGTACAGGATATATTCTGGTTCCTGTTTTTTGTTTTTAATCCACTTCTCTCTGTTCAACCTCTCATTCCTTATTTATAAATTCTGTTTTAATCTTCTTTCATCATTTTTAATTATCCCTTCCATTCCCCTTTTCCCCTCCCTAGTCCGTATTCCATTTCTTCAGTTTCACAATTCCTGGTATACTTTGGTTTCTCATACCAAAGAAATATTGTGATATTTTCACATGTGTGTCCAATTTATTTCACTTGAGTATCTTTTCAAGGTGCATCCACTTACCAGCGAATGTCTCAGATTTGTGTTTCTCTATAGTTGAGTAGTACTCCATGAGATGAGAAAATATTGTTTTTTATCTATCCTTAGTTGATGGGCATTCTAATCCTTTCCAAGATTTAACTATTACAAACTGTGCTGCTATATACGAGGATGTGCGTAGATCACTGTGATATGCTGTTTTCAATTATTATAGAAAGAAGGTCAGCAGAAGAATAGCTGTGCCAAATGAGACCTCTAATCACAGTTGTTTGAGGAATCTTGACATTGATTTCCACAGTGGTTTCACTAGTCTACACTTCTACCAGCAGTGGAAAAGCATTCCTTTTCCTCCACAGGCTCACCAGCATTTGTTATTAGTACCCTTCCTGGTATTTTCCATTCTTTCTGCAGGGCATTGGAATCTCAGCATTGTTTTATTTTGCATCTCTAGAAGGACCAGTAATTTTTTTCATATATTTGTTTGATCTTTATATTTCTTTAACTGAGAAGTATGTATTAATCTCAATTGCCTATCTTTGGACTAGGTCTTTAATTTTGGTGGATGTAACTGTTTTTGAAACTCTTTATATGTTACAGATATTAGTCTTTTGAATGATGAACATCTGGCTAAAAGTATTCCTACTCTGGGGGTTGTCATTTAACTCTATGGATAATTTATTTTGCTATATGAAATTTTTATTGAGATGAGAATCCAGTTGTTTATTATTTCTAGAATTTCTCATTCAATCAATTTTTTTTTCTTCTTCTTCATGAAATTTTGGCTACACCTATGTCCAGGAGATCTACCTATTTCTCGTCCAGTAGATTTAGGCTTTCTGTAACAATATTTAGATTTTAATCCATTTGGAATTTACTTTAGTTCAAGGTTAGAAATATGAGTCTACTTTTAGTCTCTGACATGTGGAAAGTTAATCACTAAGATACTTTTATGTTTAATAACTGGGTTAAACCTTATAGCTGGATACAAATTCAATACTCAAATGTCGAACTTACTGTGAGAGAAATATTAAGAATTAATCTGATAAAGAAAGTAAAACATGTATACTTTGAAAGCTATAGTGCTATAAGAAAGGAGGTTAAGTTAGGTTTCCAGGAAATGGAACTACATGCCTATTCATAGATAAGAGTCAACATAGTAAAATTAACCAGACCTCCAACATTACTATACAAATTTAATACAATCCAAACAAAATAGCAAATCTTGTAGAGAAAACATTCCTAAAATTCATTTTGAATCAGAAAAGACCTAGAAAACATTCCTAAAATTCATTTTGAATCAGAAACTTTTGATTTTCACAAATTGTACATAAATAGCATCATTCTTAACCTGAATAGAATAGCCCAACCAATTTTAGGCAACAAAAGCAAGGCAGGGAGAATCACAATTCTTGACTTTATAGTCTTGATATTAGCCTACAAATCCACCGTGATAAAAACAGCAAGGCAGTAGAAAAAAAAAAAAAAAAAAAGACCTGCACTTCAATGGAACAGATTAGAAAATGCAGAAACAAATCCAAATGTACTCACCCAACTTATTTTGACAAATGGGCCAAGAACATTCACAAAAAAAAAGATATCCTGTTATAATTTATCAAATCCATACTACTACTTGTGCTAGAAACAAAACCAATAGCAGTGAAGAAGTGTAACTTCAAGTAAGTTAATTTTTCACATAGATTTATACTGAATTTTTATGTTTTGTTTATCTTTCTAATTCTAAAAGAATTAGTATATTGCATTGCATTGATTCGAAATGAAGGATTATGGACTTGCTAACATCCACATAAAATATTGTGTAGCACTGAATGAAAAAAACCCACAAAATTCCTGGATTCTTTTGTACAGTGCTAGGGAAGATACATACAAAGACATGTAATAATGCTTTCTCAGGTATTACTAGATAGTTCAGAGGTAGTGAACCTATGTCATAATTTTTTTTTCTTGCAAAACAAAAGACCAAAGTATGAGTTGCTTTTCCTAAATTGAAACCTGGGTATCCAGGTTTAATTGAAATATTGACTCTGTGATAAATAAGTGTGCTTAAGTTATAATTTTGACTCTCATCTCTAAAGCATTCACCGTAACTGGTCTAATGCATTCCTGGCTAGTACTAATATATGATGCTTGATGTAGAACAGAATAATTTGGATCAAGAAGGTATGCTAATATAAGAAAAATGTCAAAATTGTAAACTTATAAACTCAAAGTAGTCATATATGTCAATATCACTAAAATAAAATACTGGTAGCATTATCTTTATATTTCTGTATTAACAAACAAATTAAGCAGTTTACTTCATATTATTTTTAGGTTGATCATAACATTTATGTTCATATTAAAATTAAGCAAAGCAGTGCAACATTTAAAAATATGTGCCATTAATTTTAATAAACAATATGCTAGAGAACTTCCTAAATATAAATTTCTTCAGGTATATTTCTCCATTTTTAGTTCAGAAAAAAGCATAATAAAATATGATTATATAAATGTGAAAGAAAAATTTCTGTTATTTCTCATATAATCTATACAGAGTTCTATAAACACAATGAAACTTTTGATTTTCACAAATTGTACATAAATAGCATCATTCTTAACCTGAAGAGGTAATTCCATCACCAATTATCCAGAATTATTTAAATAAAGTAAGAAAAACAGTTCATATTATTTCTTAACCAGGGAAATTTTGATTGAATAATGCATCTAAAGTTTGATAGTAGATAACCTTTGAAAGTGGAGACCAACCTACAGTACAATGACATTATATTAGTACATACAACTTTATATCAAATATTTTTTTATGAAAGTGCTAATCTCCCATGTTCATAGTTATTTCATATTTATATTAACAATTCAGAATTTTACCCAAATCATGAACAAAAGATCCTTTTGTGTCTTTAATCCGTCTCATGTGTCATAGAACCATCTCAGGGACACCATATTGTACTCCTCAGCAATTACGTTTCTACTAATTTTATGACATGCTTATGTGGGAAACGATAGAAGAAATTACTTTCATAGTATCTGATAGAAAGTCATAGCAAGTTATTGCACCCTTAATTTACAAATTGTATCCCTGTATTTAACATCTTTATACCATCAAATACACCTTAGTATTGGTGTATGAACAAAGTATAGAACAACTTTTGAAGACTCTTTCAATGTCTTGTTTTTTTGCTACTTGCATCTCAAAAGTCAGAATCTATAAAAAATGGAGGGAAGGGAGGCATTAAAGGAGAGCAAGGAAAGGGCTGGGGATTTAGCTCAGCGGCATAAGAGCCTGCCTTGCAAGCAGGGGGTCGTGAGTTCAATCCCTGGTACCGATAAAGACAAAAAAAAAAAAAAAAAAAAAAGAGAGAGAGCAAGGTGATGCAAACACTAAGATATATTATGTATCTGTACCACTTACTCATGATAAAGGTAATACTCAAATACTGCAAAAGTTAAAAATGAAAATTTAAGAAATATAGAATAGAGAAGCAGAAGAGAATTTTCTTAAACAAAATGAAGTGCATCAAGGAAAGCAAGATTTATACTGAAAATATGTACTAATAAAATTAAAAATAAAATACAATAAAAGGACAGAGAAGCATTTAAATAAAATGAAATGGAGGAAGAAGTACTGGATATACTTAGTGAAAAAATCTATCCACTTATCTTGATTTTAAGTACTGTAATAGTTTTAAAAACTAATACAATATTTTCTGGTAAAGTATGAAGCATACTATGGTGAAATTATAGTCACTTATATTATTTTTCAGAATGAGATCCATACATATAAAGAGACACGTAGACAAATGTTATAGTGAAATATTCAAAAATCTTTCATAATTTCATCCACATATATGCTGAGTTGAAACATTCACAAGATTTATTTTAAATAGACTATATTTGGAAGATGCTTTGTATTTACTTTTCCAATTCATTTATTAAGTGACATATAGAAACATAAACATTATGCATGTTAATGGGGTAAAATACAGTACCTGAGAATCTGTATACCTTATGTAATGTCCAAATGTGCTTAAACTTAGCTACCTACTCAAACATTAATCATTACTTTGTAGTAAAAAATGTCAGATGCATTTCTTATTGGTTCTCTGAGATATACACATTATTGTTATATGTAGTCATCCAGCTCCATAATACCATATTGTAACTTTTGTTCTGATCTAACTATAATATAGTATTCCATCCCCTCCTACTTCCTACTCACATTAGGCTATTTAACAAGGTTCTATTGAAAATTGTTTTAGATTCCACATACAAGTGGGATTACATGGTAGTTGTCTTTGTCTAAATTATTTCATGAGCAACATATATATATATATATATATATATATATAGTATATATGCATGTATATATATATTTTTTTCTTTATCCACTCATCTGCTGATGGACACATACCTTAGTATGTTATCACTTCTTTAGTATTATAAATATGCTGCAATGAACATGGGCTTTAGATATCTCTTTGATATGTTGATTTCATTTCCTTTGTAAATATATCTAGTAGAGGGATTGTTGTATCATATGCTAGTCTACTTTTAATATTTTGAGGAACCATTGTTATAGTTACAGATCAGGTACGATCCACAAATACTCATGTGTCCAGATGCTGCTGGAAGGTAATAAAATCTTGAAGACATCATATTTATCAATAGATTCATCTACTAATGAATGCATAAATAAATATGTTGTTAGGAGGTGGGCATGGTTGGAAGAGGCAAGTCATTGGGTAGATACTTGAAGGGATATATTCTTTCACACCTCCTGCTTCTCTAATCTGCCTCTATTTTTGGTCTCCATGAAGGAAGCAATTTTCCTTCGCCAAGGCCTTCCACCTTTTTCCATGCAGCCATCCAGAGCCTGAATTGCAAGTCAAAATATGGTGGTACACTGAACCAGTAAAATGAACAACAACTGAATCAAATTCAGTGGTTAGGTATGACATTGATCATATTGGAAATTTTTACTTGATTCACACCTTATTCATTTTACTACCAGAATTGTAGAAATAATGAAGTTTGTGAACTGAATTACCACTGTATCTTCTAATTAAGTTTTGGAGACTTTGTCTCATTAATTAAAAACTGTTAAGATAGCCACCATATTGTTTTGCATAACAGTTGTATAATTTGCAGTGTTCCCAATAGTGTGTAAGGTTCACCTTTTCTCCATATCCTTTTAGCTTCTTTTAACTTTTTGATCTTTTTAATGAGAGTTGGGTTTACTAGTTTTTCATGTCTTAGGAGACTATACAAGAAAAAAATCATAAGCATGAATTATTATATTCTTTGGTATACTATATATGGTGCAATGTTTGAGTAAGAAAAGCTTATTTCATTGAGATACCTGCACATTGCAGAACTTGAAAAGCCAAGCATTTAATCAGCTTGTATTTTGACATGGCAGACTTGAAACTTCCTACTGGATGCAATGTGATCAAGATGAATGACTTTCTCTGACTTTGCAACTCCTTGAAAATTGGCATCTATTTGTTTTATTTCTTAATTTTTAAAGAACATTAGGGCTTAGATTTTCACCTATAACTCAAAGTTTTCTAATATTTTTGTACTTTTAAAGAATATGCCACTTTTTCTCAATTCTAGAAAATGTGGTGCTTCTCATTTTATTTACATTTCTCAGTTTCTATTATGAAGCATAACATTTTATTGAAACATATTTTACTCTAGCTACAAAAGCAACCTTTCATCCATGTAAGGACCATGTGGAATCAATCACTATGTTTTTACTATTTCCAGCTGAAAACTATCCAAATCAATTTTATGTTACATATGGAACACCTACTTTGAAAGCTAAATGTGTCTAAATCTGCCTTTACCAACACTCTTTTTACATCTAGAAGCTAAAGAAATGAAGCTTCTCCAAATTCCTTTATATTTGATATATTAACATGCATTTAAATTTGTTAAATTCTGCTTATTCAATTAATGCCCCTTAAATCTTTTAAGTGCTTGACACTAAACTGCAGCATGAGCGAGTGACATGAATGAACAGCAGCAGTGAAGAGCAGAACTTCCCATGATTTCTAGTTTAAAATTGAGCATCTCCATGTTCAGACAGAATCATTTAAAATTGTGCTTTTTATCCTAATAATATACAGCTGGAGGCTTAGCCAGTTATGAACTTGACAGCAGGCTTTCTTAAAGGGCTAGGATTTCAACATGTAGTTAACATTTTGTCTATTTTTGCATCTCCTTTATCCTTTTATTTAATTTTTTCTCATTCTAAGCCATCTGTTCCTCTAAGAGAAGCCAAGAGGCTAAAAAGATTCTCTTGCTAAATGACAGTCCCCAAATGGTATGACATTGTGGGATTGTGCAATTACTGAACATATCAGAAAACTATGGAGTATGAAAACCATAAAATAAAGAGAAAAGAAAAACAGCTTTGAGAAATAATATCAGAAGAAAATATTTATTTAAAAGTAGGATACAGATGAGTGTTTTCATAACAGAAATAGTCTTGTATTTCAATAGTATTGGCAGTATGGTTCTTCCACCATAGTAGAATGTGAACCTCTTGGTCAATAATCTCCTCTACATATAATGAAATTAATAGCCAGCCACATCTTGGGACCTTATAAAGGACTTTACCAACTTTTAAGTCACAAAAGTGAATCTAGTAATATGAACATAAGTATTATGAAAGCAATGCTTTTAGTTTGTACACATATAGTTAAGTCAGTCTTTTAATTTTTAGCAATCAGAAAACATGTATGATTCGGGCCTGTGTCCAGTCCACAAGGTAAAGTGGCTTAGAGTAAAGTCAAAACACTAGTTCACAGGACAATACTCTTTCAGCAGAACCGACTGGTATGCTGCAGCTCAACTTGCTGTACTTCTATTTCATAGAGTTCTTTTTTTTATCTTTTCTTTTTTTAAATATTTCTTCTCTCTTCTTTCTTTTTCTGTGTTGGTAGAGGTGTGTGTGTGTGTGTGGTGTGTGGTATTTTTAATGTGTAAGGGCATCATGCCCTAAGCCATGCAGTTCTCCGATTGTCTACTTATGTACAGGGAAAAGCAAAAGGTTCTATAGGTCTAGCTTAGATAAGTCCAGGTTCGCTTTGTCCTAATAGCAGAAAAGTCATGCTAATTTTCCACATGATATGAACAATTATGGCTTCATATTTAATATGTTCCATGTACATACATATTGGTTATATTTGCATTTTCTTAGTAAGAAATTCACTCTTCTAACAAAATATAAAATATTGGTTCTTGTTTACAATTAAAACTGTGTTTTTTTCCAGATGCTGATAAATCTTTTCATGGACTACAGTGGGGCTTTTTATGTACTTTTCATGTGAACAATTTCCTAGTAAATTTATCAAAATAATTCATTTTATAGAAATAGCCAATATAAATAAGCCTTTTTATCCACTTACGTGGCTGATGAAGATGCACTACAAGCACAGGCATGTACAGGCATGTAGTAATTGAAGATTTTTATTTGCCAGAAGGATTCCTTGGTCATTATGAAAAAACAAATAAAAAATTATACAGACTTCCATTTCTAAAACTTATTTAATGTATATTCCATTAATAATCGTTTTATTTTTGTAAAAAATTTTAACATGTCAGCTGGGCATGGTGGCTCACGCCTGTAACCCCAGCATTAGGGAGGCTGAGGTGGGGGGCCGTTGTGAGTTTGAGACCAGCCTGGGCTACAAAGTGAGCTCAAGGCCAGCCTGAACTGCATAGTGAGACCCTGTCTCAAAAAAAAAAAAAAAAAAAAAAAAAAAAAAAGGATGCACACATAAAAATTAACATGTCATATTTAATAATCACTTTGTAAATAATCTTTATGTGTTATTATTTGGATGATACTGTACTAATTCAAATAAATTTAATGGCAACAAAAAGTTAATATATTTAAACCAAAACCCAAAATTTTAGTGATATTACAATTTTATTGTGCTTCTGGTAGTACAATAATTAAACATGTTTCAATCTGTATTTTTGTCATAATAAAATGAATAGCTATAAAGTAGAATAAATGCATACAAAATTTTGTTAAAACATTTTGTGTTCTGAGTTCACTTTTCTCTGGTGAAGTAATCTGAAAGATGTCATACTCATTTTGAGAGGTTGTTTTCTTTCTATTACTTGTATAGTTTCATGTGTGCAATGTGGGTCACTTTGTTCTTCAAATAGTACTTTTGTAGATTCAGCTTTCTAATAGATGAGTTACTTGAACACAAAGGAACTTACACCTCAATCCCATGTTTTCAAAACAGAACCAAGTAACATGATACTAGCATTGCTATGAGCAGTTTTTTCTTGTCACTGTGTTACAGATACCGGTTTGTCTTTCTTACATTTTCTTGCCATCCATTTTTAAAATAAAACTGTGGTGACTCCATACACAAATGTACAAATAAGTTTTTAGTATCATCTTTAGAAAATTGGATTTTAAAACTAATGATTATTAAATACCATCTGCATATATACCTAAAATCTCAAGCACAACCTGTAGATGATTCCACTATATTTTTTTAATTACCAAAGAAAATACATTATATATTGAGACATTTTAAATTAGCTTAGAATGCATTTAATTTGCCTAAGTGCAATAATAGAAGAAAATTCAATGAGAATGTATTATTTTGAGCCCCTGTAAGTTGCATATGAATTCAGAGCAATGTGTGAATTAATATTAAGAAATACAAATGTTATAATTGATTATAAATTGTTCAGTAAAGCAGTACAATGCGTCATTCAGCTATAAAGATGAAAAATGTAATATAGCTTCATAGGAATAAAAGAGATGATGGTTAAATAATGTTAAGCAATATTTATTAAATAAACTAATCATGACTTAAATTATCATTTTTTAATTGTCTTAATTTTTCAAATTTATATTTAGTGTCATGCACATTTCAGGAGGCTGCTCTAATTCTTTGAGTAGAATAGCACAATCTCTTAGCTAGATTTTGTCTCAAAAAATTATTTTCATTTATTGAGGGATGGAATGTAACTTGGAGCAAATGCCCTAGGTTTTGTCTCCAGTAGTGTAAAGTACATACATGTGTACATAAATGTGTCATATGTGATATATCTAACAAATTAATAACTGATAAATATTTAATCTAGTTAAATAAATAAATAAATAAGCTGATATTAAAAATTATATACAAATTCTGAAAGGATAAATTTTACTCTCTGCAGATATAAGTTATAAGCAGGGATTTTGAAATTGGACACAGAGTCATAAAATACACTCAGATAATTTTACTCTTGTGGCAAAATATTATTAATATTTAAACCATTTAACATTCATATATATGTAGTAAATAGTTATGTTTTAATAGGATGAAAAGGTGCTATATATCTATCTACCAAGTAAGCATAAAATAACAGATAAATAAAATATATGTATTACATAATTGAGGAAAAGATAAATATTGTCTACAAAACATTTTTTAGTTTTCCAAATTTCGCTCATTCAATGTTAATTTTTTTTAAAGAATTTCATTTTACAGTTTAAAAATATTATATTAGATAATTTTGCTAAAGAAGTAATTGAGTAAAGTAACAGAAAAGATTGTTACTGACATTCTACCATGTCTCAAACTTTTCTAAATATTTATTCAGGGTAATTAGTCACCAAGTAATGCTACTTAAATAATTATCTAAAAAAATAGGGATGAGGATTATGGGGCGAGTTGATGCACACTGTTTTAATTCTTGACTAAGAGCCATAAAACATTGCATTCAATCTCCAGCACTACAAACAAAACATAACGCAAAACTAAACAAAAGAGTTCAACTGCTTGAGAAACAAAATGATTGTTTTTCTACATTTTGACTATGGGTGATTTGGCAACACCACTCTGCAGGTTTAGTAGAGCTCTCAACATTTATTTTTCTCATGTTTCTTGGGATAGTTGGCTGTTGAGGACAACATTCCTTATTCTTCTTACGATGATGATGAATGTACAATATTACATACTCAGTCATAATGTATGTATGGCAAGCCTATGCTGACAATGCGCCACTATATTTAATATCAATGTTTTTACATACATTGTGAAACATATACAAGAATTTGACAGTGTTTTGAGTGAGAAAAAAAATCTCTTCAGAACATTTTATACTCCATCTGATGCTAAAGTTCTTATTAATTGGCAAAGTCCACTTGATATAGGGAAACGAAATTCCTGATTTACTATATGTCCGGTACATGTTCATGTTCTCTCAAATCAAAGTATGAATTTTAGGAACAATGGAGGTTAAGAGCAGGAGTATTTGAGAGAAAGAAAGCATCTATCTGAGGGAGACAGAAGGAATCCATAGTGCGTTGTCATAAGAGATTCCATCTTTTCTAGGGGTTTTTATAGAGTAAAATTATGAGGTGAGGCAGGTCTCAGGTGGGGGAGAACTGGAAGCTCACAAGGCAATTGGGTATGAGGTGGGACAGAACTGTGATCAACATGTCGGATTAATAGTTAAGGTAAAATTAACCAAATTAGGAACAAATAGAGAAGCGAGTCACATAGCAAGCAAACATTCTTATGGATCAGTGACTCTTCCTGTAGGGGGTTGGGATGATGATTCCTGGCTTTGCAATCCATACTGAAAGATTCTTGCTCTAGTATAAATAACTGTACAGTTATGGTGATGGTCTAACATTCAAATCAGAAACACTTGTCCTGACAGCCACTCTTTTTCTTCCCCTTTGACACAAACTGTTTCAAGTTTTTGCATGAAGAAAATGCCAGTAAGTTCCTTGCACATCACCAATGCCAGTCCCATATACCATTTCCAATCAGAGGTCAAATAATCCTCTGCCCCTCTGTATCTGGCCAGAAGAAGAAAGCTAAACCACAGTAGATTGTGGGCAATCTTCTTCTCTGAGTCCCCAAATAAATGGCCATTTTAACTCTCTTCTTTCTTCTGTTTCTTTATTGAGCCAGAAAACTCTAACACATACTTAATCCTTATTGTTTATAGTTAAGGTATGGATGTGTTAGTTTTTGCCTTTTGAGATCTGGTCCACAGCAAAAGGTGTGTGTCCTTTCAAGGTCACAAGACATTTGGTCCTCTGTGCTGTCTTCCTGGAGGGCCTAACCTATCCGACTGTCTCTAGTATTTCTAACTACATCAGTTACCTATAACACACTGATTACATGTCTGACAAGATTGGAATATTACTGACATTAAGGTCAAAACAGAGAATGATGCCCTGTTTGTAATTATAGAAATGATAAGACTATGTGGCAAAAGGTATGATAAATGAGTAATGATAATCTAAGCTAATAATTGTGTTTGCTAATTCTTTTTGTTTGTCACAGTCATATTTCTTCTGTGTACAAATACATTCACACATTTTTCTACAGTCATCAAATCTGCCATTGAATTAATTATATCACTTTGAGGTCCAGGTTCTCATAATCAACACTGATCTCTGTATGCCACCTTATATAACATGGAAAATACATATTATAATCAATTTTAATCATCTATGCATTTTCTTTCAATCTGAAAAAGGACAGAAAGAAAGATGTATCTGACTGTCAATATTCTAAGGGGTAGAATACAAGAACAGTTTTATGATGTATGCTGAAGTATGTACTTAACAAAATTCCTTGACTAATATAGTAAACATACATTAACATACATTTGTTGATTTTCCAACAATATAAGGAATACAGTCTATGGATAAAAAAAAACATCAAATTCTTTCAGACAGTATAATTATGAGAGTTTTCTTGAGTGGAAAAAAAACAGGAAAAAAGAGAAACTTGTCAGCACTAATGTAGTATATTTTCACATTGTTCTAGGAAAACAAAAATAAATGAAAACTTAAAGGAATTGTATATATTTTAATTATAGTATGCAATTAAAGTTATATAATTACATATATTGTATATATATACATATATATGTATATATGTTACTTTGTCATGAGAGAATGAATTGTTTCAATAGAATTGGCCTAATTTAGCAATGACTTGTAAAGAAACTGAAAACTGATACAGATATTTTCTGAGAGAGTACAAGAAAAATCATGAATTAAAATAGAATTGAGGTAAATATGCCAGCAAAACCCTATTCTTTATTAAATAGAATGGAGAGTATATACCTAGGAGAAGGGGAAGAATTGTGAGATCTACTCAGAGAGTATTACAGCCTTTGTGTTTTGACCTGCTTACTTAAGAAAATCATCAGAGAACATATACAAATTATTTTACATTTATCTGATTTTTCTTAGAAGATACTGGGTGAAGACTGACTTTCTCGTTGCAGTTTTCTGTCAGGCACTCATCTCCACAAATCTTAGCATTTTCACTATTTATTACTGTAAATAAAGGGTATGTTTTTATTTAATGAAAGGAAATACATTTCCATGAAGTAAAAAATAAAAGTAGGAAAGGGGGTTCCATTATCTGTCCACCACCTTATTTTATTTTGTTTTGTTTGCTTTTGCTTGAGAAGGTCTTTCTCCCCAACGACTATGCATCTCGTTTCTTTCTGAATTGTGACTGCATTTCTCCTTCCAAGACTGATCTGCTTTTTTTTTTTTTTTTTTTTTTGATATTACACAGAACCACTCTCCCATCACATCACTATCTGCCTTTTCTCTCGTGTGTTTTTACCTCATGGCATTTATCCTATTTGACAAACAGCATATTTTCTGTTTATGGCTTCTGCCCCAGCTCGGGCCTAGGCTTCATAAAAACAAAGTGTTTGTCTGCTATGATTCATGGCTATTGCCCAGTACCAATACAGTGTCCAGCCTTCAGTGAACAAATGAATAGATTTCCTCCTATTTTGTGTTCCCAAGATATGTCTGAAATGTATACTAAAATATTTTCTGTATTAGACTTTGAAGTATTACTTGTTGCAGTACATTGGTCCAGTTTCATCTGTGTTTTATTAGATTTCTAAGCAATTATCAATAGAAGATTTAATAAATAAAATGAGGCTTAAAATAATACGATTTTAAGAAATGAAGCAAATATATATTTGGCACTTCAATGTTATGTTTTTGTCTACCTAAATCATGATATTGCAACTATGTAAAGATTTGCATGTATTATGTTAAGGATAGTATTAGTTTGTAAGTATTTCATTAATTAACTAAGTCCTTTTGAGGTTTCATTCCAAGACAGAAGATCAAATCTGAATTCTTCCATGCCTATATTAAAACTTTAGCCTATGATTTTTCAATTACTATGTTTCTGTTCATTTTCAGCATCATAAAAATTAAGACTGGTTAGCTAACTCAAACAACTGTTTTTCATAATTAGTTAAAATTGAAAGTAAATTAATTATTTTGATAGACTGAAAAATGAAAAGACATTGATTTTTCTTGATTTATTATTTTTCATGAAATAAAAATTTAAGATTGATAAACAATTGCATTTTGATATTTACATGTGACTATAATACATGAGCAATACGTATGTTGCAGTTTGCTTCTATTTAAGATTGTGCAACGCCTTTTATTTGAAATGTATGTATATATAAATGAGTAGGTAAACTGATTCTTACCAAATCTTGGACTGATTAAACTATGGAGTACCTGCCCTATATCCCCAATGTCCCAAATGAGTGTACAGTGAAGGTTACAATAAATGAGATAAGTGATATGATTTTAGGGCTCCACGAGAATCAAAACCCTTTGCAGAGTTCCAGATTCTGGTGACTAAGACAAGGAATATCTCTGGGCAGCCTATATTTACTTTTTCCATGAAGGAAAGGATTAGAGTGGAAAAGGTAGGAAATTCAGCTGGGATTGATTCAAAGACTTATTCAAGAAACATATATGTTAATTTAGAAGAAATATTTTGAGTATAAACCTCAGATGACTCAAAAAGGCATAGATGATCTTATGCTAAAAGCAGTCAGTGGAAAATCTCAGATGGGTACTACCAAAAATCCCAATTCTTCGTTTTATTCCGTAAGGAACTATGTAAAACCTATCACGGTGAGTTTGTTTGTTGTCCCCAACATTAAATGAGTTAAAATAATTACAGATGTTAGCAATATATACTGAGAAATGTGCTAGACAATATTAATACAATATATAGTTGCAATAAACATAATATTTTACCTGGAAAATAAATATAATTATTTGATTATATATGTACTTACTGCACTAAAATAATTTCACTAAAGCTGTATATATGAAGACATTCTTTGTCTAACTAGCAAACTACTAAATGAACTTATTTCATGCAATTATGTTTATTGTAATTGCAGCATTAATGGAAAATTGTTAAATTTATATACATTTATATGTATTTATATATATACATACATCATATTATGTTACAGTTAAATAAAAAAAAGTTACATACTGAATAAAATGGAAAGGAATTATTATTTCTCAAAACAGTAATTTGAAAAAGAGTGGCTTGAAAAAGTAGTTTGATGAGGTATGTGGAGGCTTCACTGAAGTGAGTTCCTAGACACACAGATTTAAAGTAAACATCATAATCTTCCTGCAAGAGGCAAATGTGATTTCTTGATTATAGTAAGCCCCATAAATTTAAATTTCAATAAATTTAAGCATAAAAAGTAGAGAAAAAGAGGAACTGACAAAGTTATATTGTATTCTTGAGACAGGCATATAGAGAAGGGTGCACAGTCACAAAGATCTGAAATAGTTCTCGTAAGTTCATGTGTTCAGGGATGGGTTGCCAGCAGTCAGTGCTGTGGGGAGGTGTGGAAAGAGCAAAGAGATGCGGTTCAGCAGCAGACAACTCATTGAGAATGTGAGAACCTTCAAGGAGGATTTGGGATTCTAACTCCTTGATATTTGCTTCATGGTTGTTGTGAAGTGATCAGGGAGGTTTCTTTTTCCATCTAGTCTGGCCATGAATGTATTATGCATCCAGAACCCTAAAATAACAGAGTCAAACAACCATGCAATGAAATCTCCAAAACTGTGAGCAAGAATAAAACTTTCCTTCTTTAAAACTGATTATCTCAGGTATTTTTCCATGGTGAGGGGGAAAAATAAGTTAATGAACCAATCCTTGTCTACAGGCCTGACTTTGATTTACTTTGGGGGTATGAAGCATTGAGAGGATTTCAGTGTTTATATTAGTAACCTGGAAACCACTGTAGGGTTTTGAACAGCTGTGCTTTTCTTCAGTTCATATCTGTAAGTATCACTGAATTTTTGTAAAAATACATTTTAAGGGGAGAATGACATGAAAGCAAGTAAATCAATTAGGAAGCTATTGAAACAACCCAAATAATGAATGTAACAACATCTCATGTAGTCATGGTTCAGGGAATTGAAATGTTGGGATTTCTGAACATATTCTGATTATAAAGACAATAACATTTAAAAATGAACTTGGAAATAAAGAAAAAAAATAAAGATGAGTAACTGTTTTGAGAACTGATTATGTGGAAATAAGGAATTAAATGTATTAAGGTAGGAAGCCATCAATAGGAGGTTTTCAACATTAAATATTTTATTTTTGACTTTTTATTGTTACATATAAAGTTACAAAACTCTTAGCAGTCCAGAACAACAAATGCATATTATAGCATAGCTCCTCCAGATTAAAAATCTTGGCTTGATTTAGAAGAATTTGCTGCTCAAAGTTGCATAAGAAAGATATTGAGGAGATTTTATCACTAGAATTTTTATATAGATCTCAATGTTTTTTCAATATTTCATTCAGGTTTTCAGCCATTCCTTGAAATTATAGAATTAAGGTCATGGCAGATTACTAGTATGTATCAGGCATCTTTCTCAGCTCCTAGAAATCGTGTAGTGTTTCATGTGGTTCATAACCGTTTTCATAATGGTTTTTGTTGTTGTTGTTGTTGTTGTTGTTGTTGTTGTCGTTGTTCAAGGGAAATGTAAAAATCCTTGTAACTGGCTCCCAAGGAAATCTGTGTGAAGTCAGCTAATCAAAGAGTTGCTATCCTGTGCCTTCATAACGGAAGATAATGAAGGGAGGCTCCATCCCACAAATTTTTAAAGGTTCTTTTTTGGTCCAAGATTAAATTATTCAGGGTTCAGTCACCTTAGAGTGGGAATGTTGGCCCATCTGAGAATTCTGTACTTCAGAGACATTTATATTTACAGGAAGCCATAAGTAAATACAGATATCCAGGATTTTGTAATTTGACTTATTTCAGAACAGTGATATTTAAATAAAAGCTTTGATTGGATGCTATACTATAGAGAAATATACAAAGCAATGTTTTAAATGATAAAACTCAGTACAGCCAAACTCTAAAGACAGCCTAAATGACCATGGACAGATTAACAGAAAAGAGAATGGAGCATTTATAAATAATCCTGTGCAATAAAAGGGATAGAATCGTGCTATTTGTAGACAAATGGATAGAACTTTAGGTCATAAGGTTAAGTGAAGTAAGTAAACACAAAAAGTTAAATAGTGTTACCTTTTCATATATGAGAAACCTAAAACACAAGTAATAGTTAAGCAAAGGAAAGATGGTGGGAAAACATAGATTTGTTGAAAATGATAAATTGGTATCAGGGGAGGAGAAGGATGGAGAGTAGAGGGGTAAAAGGATCAAATATGACCGTCAGTATCCAGGTGCCTGTCTTCCAAAATGAATATAACTAAGATTCATTGGAAAATTCACTAATGAAATTTTAGTTGTTGTACGTTGAAATGTAAAATGACTTTTATAGGGCTGGATGTGGTGGCACACACCTGTAGTATCAGCTCTTGGGAGGATGATGCAGGAAAATTGCTGTGTTTGAGGTCAACGTGCGCTACTTGTGAATGCTATTGTGAGATTTTTTTTAAAAATAGCTTCAGTTTTCATAGTTTGGGCACAAAAATGTACACTATCACACATTAAAAAATAAATAACATAAAACACACAGTAACAAATAGAAATGTCTGACACATGACTGGAAATCTACTGTATTTGCAAATACATAGTATTAGCTCTAGGCATTAACTTTGCAGTGTATGTAAAAAATATAATGTGAGAAAATGTAATTGGATAAATTTTATAATGTAGAATGAGAACATTTTTCAAATTCTGTGTGTATTTACTCTAAAACGCACTACATATTTGTGTAAAAATTACTAGTACATAAGTGTACTAATGCAGGGATATTAATGTCATTCTTGGCAAGTCTGACCACCAAAAATGCTGCACCCAGTTTTCTTTATTTTTATATCTCACACTATTAAGTAACTCAACACAATGAGAAAAATGTGTTTATTCCTTCTTGGTGTTAGACATTCAAATGCTAAGCATAATCAAAGAGCTTTTTATACTTTGTTCATGTATTTACTCATTTCTACGTTTGCTGTACATGCCATTTATGTTCGCTCTCAAGAATTAGTACATACATGTGACACATTTCAATTCCCTTCTTTTTCACTGTCCCTTCACAACTTTTTTCTCCAACATTGGACTCATTTATTTATCTTATAAGACCGTACAATATCAGTTAATATATATACAGATTGATTGCTAGCATAAGTCCTAAATTATTTCCAAATTGTAATCTAATCTTCTATATTTTAAAATATAAAAAAATAAAACAGTTTGTATTCAGTGAAAATAATGCATAAATTTTCTTGTGAATTAAAGCATACTTTGTTGATTCTTCTAGCAATACAAAGTCTAGTAAATCAATTAGAGTAGTTTGTCATTCAAACATTGTTTTTAACTACAGTCCAAAAAATTGGAAAAAATTATAGGTGTACATGTACGTAAATGTAATTTTATTGTGGTTATTGAGGAAGGTGCTGAGATTGGGGAAATAGAGAAAATAAATTCTCTTTATTCAATATGTGATATTTGCCTAGTGTGGTGATATTACATGTACATTCGAGGAAATATTATGTTGTGGTTGTGTGCGCACCAATGAAAATTTCTTTGTAGTCAGGCTGAAGTTTTGAATTATCTAGGCTCTTCAAAGCTACTGTGAAATTATAATTGTAATTCAGTTTTCAATGATAAAAATAATTATGTACTCTGTTTATCTTTCCTTAATAATATAGTGTGTTAAATATAATTTTCACACTCCCACTTTATAATTTTTACTTTAAATTGTTGTTTGGCTATCTTTCACATATATTTCCTTCTGCAGTTTTACAAGCATAGCATTAAAGATATGTATAATTTCACTCAAATGTTCAAGAAATTCTCTTAATTTTTGTTCTCTTCTTGGTGCCATTCTTCCTTATTGCTAATCAAAGTAGCTATTTAAAGATTCTATAAATTGTATATGGAGTAAAATTTTTACTGTTTTTAACCAATTGTGAAGAATCAGGAATTTGGAATCATTTAAATGTTAAGAACAAGTTCATTTTTAATATATGACCTCCTGCCAGACAGAAATTTAATCTATTCAATGAATTCATTATAATAACCTGGAATAATTTTCATTTAAGGCATACGATATGAACAAAATTTGAACTGAAACATAGTATCTGTCCACTTTACTTCACCTCATTCCCTGTGGACATAAGTATGTATCTATGATTGCTTCTCGCATCTACCACTTATTTATAAAACATATGGGATGGATTCTCTGGTTGTCCTTGTAATCCTAACCTTAGGGGAGAGTCACCATAGATACATTCTTTTAGTTACTATCAATTCTTGACAATCCTTGTATTAAATTCTCTGAAATTATTAAAATTTTAGCACACCATCTATACTGACATCTAACAGACTATTAATTATACATTTTCTTTACTTTCTCTAAACTTTTCTTAGAAATACTTTATTTAATTCAGCTAGATTCTCTGTATTATAACTGTATCTTATATTTTATATTCTTTAAGAATAGTTAAGTATCCAGGCCTTAGCTGAAACGTTCATTTTTCATGTTATAAAAAAAAAATGCCTTGAAGTAAGGCACATACTGTGTCTTTTTTGCTTTTTCATTGGTTTCTATATCCTAAAAAAGATGTGCTTTCACCTGTCAATTTTTTTTTCAAGTGCCCTAAGTGAGGAATAAGAGTGTCCTAAGAGTAACATGAGTTCACTTCTGTCACTTTACCCAGGCCTCTCTTAGGTATGCTCTATTTGTACTTCTTCCCATAAAAACTGACCAGAAAGGGGTGGTTAGTATACTTACCCTATACTAAAAACTAATGACGAATCCATGACAAATATAATGTTTTGTATCTCTAAAGAAAACTTGACTTTCTTTGTGTCCAATGGCTATAACGGAACTATATCTTGATTTCTTTTTTTTTAGATTTCTGATAAACTTCTCATTTGGAATTATTGTAATTGTACTTCTAGATTTGGACCTGATTCATTGACAAGCCTGGATTTTGGCTGTAAAATCAAAGATATTATAGATTAATATTGAGGGAAACTGAGAAGCAATTTATGAATTTGGAAACATTTCCTTCTTTTACAAATATGGGATGTCAGACAATCCTAATGCTTTTTAAAGTGTGTACTTTGCATTTAATTGATTTTAATGAGAATTGTATTATGGTAGTAATGTAAAAATAAATTGACTATGAGAAACACAATTTCTATAATCATTTGTGATATTTAAAAGTTATTTAGATATCATATGTTAAGAAGATTATCATAATGATAAAGTTTTATTTCTTTTCAGTGTAAATGATCTTGGCTTAATGGGTAAAAGCCTTAACGTTTTGTTTGGTTAAAGACATCTTAAAGTATAAGATCTGAGCCATGCTTTTTAGTAAAACAATAAATTCATAAGATATTAAATTATCAATTGTACTAAGTATTTTAACAATAAGTTACATAATACTTATTTATTAATCTAACCCAAATAAAAGTACTTTCTCTACTTCTATGTTGTGGATCCCACACTTCTTATTCATAATGTGATTCAAAATAATTGAAAAAAGAAAAGTGTATGCTGTAGTTTGGATCTAAAATGAATGCTAAATAAAAATGTCTCTAAATTGTATGATACTAAAGTGATTTTTATATAAAAATTATTTTGAAAACAGTATGCATATTAGTTTCAGAAAACAATTCTGGAATCTGAATATAATTCAACTATATAATAAATATTTTAAGAATTATTAATAGAAAAACTTTAATAAAGGTATTAATACATATTGTTCCTGCTAATCCTTATGGATTACTTTCTCAGGGTACATGCAATGTACTAGCATAAAATAGCTTTATCTGACTAAAATCTTATACAATCTTGTAAACTACTGTAGTCTTTACATAAATATGTTAGACTGACCACAAAATAGTTTTTACCTCCCAATCTATATAAAATAAAACCATGTATGATTAAATGTCTATAAACATTCATGAACAAAAAAGTTAAGATGGATAATTGTAACAGAAAACTTTTTAGTGAATAAGTATAGAGAGTGATATCTGATTTGAAGGCTAGAATGTAAAACATGAAACATTTGTGGAAATAAACATTTCAGAGTAACACTCTAGAGAACCCTGTTGAGGCTGGATAGAACAGTTATGGAAAATAGGATGAATCATATGGCTAAACAAGGATAGTGAAAAATCTAAATATGAAATGATTATAACAGTTTTTTCACTCTCTAAAGTCACAGTTGAAGACCCTCATCCTCAAGAAAATTCAAGGCAGACTTCCAGAGAAATAGAACCATAAAAAATAATGAACAGGTAACAAAAAGTGAAGCCCAAGTGTGAGAGCTAAAATAATAAAGAAAATTTCCATCCTGAAGAGTGACACTTTGATTTATTTCCATTATTTAACTGCTAATATGTTGATAGCAAGGTATGTACAGACTAAAAGACTAGAAGATTGCTTGCTTACAACCAGAAAGTCCCCAAGGAATGCTTTTATACCTATTAGCATCCTTAATTGCTACACATTAGTGTTGGGGCCTGTCCATGACAAAACACAGCAACCAGTAAAATTCAACACATACGTCAATCTGCAACAAAATCTGAAAGCCAAAGACTGTTTTCATACAATGCTGCATAATGAGCAGGAAGCAGATATTAGAATGAACTGAGGCAAGGAGGACAGAAATGACAGTGGAGAAAGAAGAGAAATACTCTACTTTTCTCATTTGATGAGAGAGTGCTAAACGTAGCATTTAGGAGGAAAGAGGAGATGATGCAAATGGATAGGAAAGTCTTCAAAAGGAAACAATCTGGAAAAGAAAGCAAAAATAATCTCAATCATATTGAGCCAATAACATAAATGACACATTTAACACATTTGAAAATTAACATCTACCTAAGAAGGCTATTACAGTCAACTATCGATGGCTATTTCTGAAAACAAGCTACAAATTAACAAATGACAATGCCCCACCATTCCACAAATTTGTGCAAAGTATAGTGTAAATAATTTATCACTATAAGGATGACTAAAGCATAAACTTTGAGAAAGAAGTAAAATAATCACAGTTTGTAGTTTTTAAATCACACCAATTTAGGGTTGTCAAATGACTTAACATTCGTTACAGTTTTTTTTTTTTTTTTTTTTCCCCGATTAACACCTGTCTAACACACAAGTGATCTAAGTTTGAGACTGCAAGCAGTCCCTTTGACAGTATTATGTGACACTTTTCAACTTCAGGAAATCAACAGTTATTAAGTTCAAGTGCCTGCTACAAGTCTTCCATGACAATCAGTGCCACCACATCTACCATAGTCTTTAGGAAAATAAGGAAAAACCTATAATTTTAAAATTGTACACTTACTAAAACTACAACTTCTTTTAGTTTTTTTTTTTTTTTTTTTGTACCAATAATTGACCTCAGGACCTTGTGATTGTTAAGTAGGTGCCACTGAGCTACATTCTTGATATTTTCTTTTGAATTTTATTTTATTTTTTTTTTTTTTTTTGTTTTGTTTTGTTTTTTTTGTCTTTTTTGTTTTTATCGGTACCAGGGATCGAACTCACGACTGCCTGCTTGCAAGGCAGGCGCTTATGCCGCTGAGCTAAATCCCCAGCCCCTTTCTTTTGAATTTTAGCAACAAGGTCTACATAAAGTTTGGACTGGACTTGAATTCACTAAGTAGCCCAGGCTGGCCTCAACCTTGCAGCAATCCTCTTATCTCAGCTTCTAAGGCAGTAAGATTACAGGAGTGAGCCACCATACCTGGAAAAAAACCAGCATTTTCTTCTCTTTCTTTCTTTCATTTTATAATTTTTATTTTAAAGAAAATAAAACCAAGCAAAATAAAATGAAATAAAGCCAATGAAAATAAAACAGTCTAAGTAATACAGGATTTTAAAACAAGATAGATTTTTAAATTTTTTCATTTGAAGTGTGAAATTTCAAAATAAAATGAAATAAATCCAATGAAAATAAAACAGTGTAAGTAAAACAGGATTTTAAAACAAGATAATAGGAAACAACTAACATAATGCCTCTTGTCTTCAAAATAGCTGCCTATACCTTCAGACATAGTAAAATAAAGCAAAACAGAATAGGATAGAACCAATAATAACAAAACAAATGAATGTAATACAGGACATCAAAACAAGATAATAGTAAATCCAAAATGGTTACCGTAATATACTTTCTTATCTTTGAAATATCGGCTCATGTTATCAGGTATAATAAAATCATACAAGACGAAGCAGAATCAAACCAAACAAAACAATGAAAGTGATATAGGACTTTAAAACAAGTGTTTAGGGAATCAACAATGACCACCACTCTCAGAAGGAGATCCTCCATAGATGTTATATTGAATACTGTTATCCTCTAAGTAGATTATCAGATTACTGGCTTCAGGCCTATAAACAATGAAACTTTAAATACTATAAGCATTAAATAGCATTTTACTTCAATAGCTATCATTTCAGGCTGTGTTTCTCTGGATCAGCCAGTGGCTCACAGGGGAGGAGGAATCTCAGCTCATCTTGCCTCCCAACCTATGTGCCTGAAGGGGCTGGAGTCAGGTTATTCTTCCAGCAGCTCATGCATGGCATCGACTCACAGAGAGACATGGCTTCTTATTGTTCTCAAGATGGCTCATGAATGGAGCCAATTCACTGGAAGGGGTTGGCATCTAGTTCTCTTCCCTACAGCCCTTGCATGGTGCCAACTCACAGGAGCGGGCCGCCTTCTTGTTCTTCCAGTGGTTTGAACATAGTAATGATTTGCAGAAAAGATCTGGAATCTGTTTCTCCTTCCCATGGTTCACACATGGTGTCAACTCACAGGAAGGGACTGGTGTCTGATTTTCCTCCCCACTGCCCATGCATGGGTTGAGAAAACTGCATCTTCAAGATATAAACCAAATTGAAAATTTCTGAAGTCCTTAAAATCACCACGACTCTAAACCGTTTCCTTGCCTAAAAATAGATCTTGGTCATTCTCTTTTACCTGTCACGAAGGCTGGGCCATTCACTTTTACCTGTGTAATGGACTTTTCCCAATGGGTGAGCTGTACTGCTCTTCTCCGGATGGTTACAAAGCATGAATGGACGATAGCCCTAGTCCTGAAGAATGAGCTGTCACCTTTCATCCACAAGTTGAAGTCCCAATTTTCATATATTAATGAGATCTACCAATCTTCATCGTTAAAAACTCCATAATTGAACCTCAGTTCAAAACTGTGCTTCTTCTTTTCTTTCCTGACTCTTTATCTTTCTCACTCTCTGTTTCTGTTTCTGTCTCTCTCTCTCTGTCTCTCTCTCTCTCTGTCTGTCTTTCTCTGTCTCTCTCTGTCTCTCTCTGTCTCTCTCTGTCTCTTTCTCTGTCACTTTTCCCACTGCATGGTATTTATTATGTTATGTACTTTTAAAAATTTCCCCTTATGTATCCCAATGAGGTGTCCAGGAATATATTTTTGTGATGGAAGACAGAGAACCTTCAACTTGCCACATGAATGGAGTAAGTCTAGGTTTCCCATAGATGGAGGAGCTTCCCAGACCTTGTTTGGTGCTAATTAGAAATTAATAATTAAAAGTATTTGGCTAAAGATCCATACTGATTTCAGCACAACTGCAAAATGGAGAAGTTTTGCAATTTTTTTCAATAAGATAACATAACAAAATAATTTTTATATTTTTAGTTACAACATATACTGTTCTATCTGCATTTCTTTCAGCTGAAATAAATACTACTTAACACATCTTGACCCTTGTACATAAAATATGCTTCATATCTCTTCAGACTTTTTAAATTTTTTCATTTGAAGTGTTAAGAAGTACAATAATACTATAAAAATTTGAATACAGACATATTTTCCCTAGGAACAAATTTGTAACAAATAAACAACAACAACAACAACAACAAAAAACCATGGAGTTTGGTGTTGGTGTGTGTTTTGTAAAGTATCTTCAATGAAATCAGATTTAATTTGGGATTAATGATTTGAGGTAATAGGAATATTATGCTATGACTACATGGTAATATGCTTGAAATTTTTCTTAAAGACATAAAAATATATTAATTGTAACTGCACTCTTGTGTAAGTTAGATTTCTCTAGTAGAATAGAACTAAAATAAAACATATGTGTAATTATGCAGGGGAATTTATCAGACAGTCTTAGAGCATCACAAGCAGCAGAGTCTACAATGGAGAGCAGGAGATCCAACAGCTGAATAGTAAGGTCAAAAAAACTGGAGGTCCATATGCAAAGGGCATGGCCTACACTGGAGCTCTACTAAAATGGGCATACTACCTTATACCTCCCCTTTAGATTCTGTTCATACTATACGTCTGTTGTTTCATACCACCCATAACCAATGTGGATTTCACCTCTCAGTTTGCTGTCCTACATGAGTCCTCTGCAGGTTCATTCAGAAGTGTGCTTTGCTGATCTTATCATCTTTAAAATTCATTTAAGTTGACATATCATACCTAAAAGTCACAACTGTGTATCACATACATAAAATAATTTTTACTAAACAAATCAGAGGATCACTTATAAAGGAATCTTGTTACATACTCTAAGTATAAAACATTGAAGAGAAGCAAATAGAAAACAACAAATGTAAGCCTATCTAGTAATGTTATTTTGTTACAAATTCATACATATCTCTAACATTAAACAAAACAGACAGAAAGTAAGAAAAATAACAATGACGTGAAAACTGCAAATATATATATATATATATATATATATATATGTATGTATATATATCCATTTTGTATTTCAAATGTGGTGCTGAGTTTTGCAAACTGAAGTAAAAAAGAAACTTTAAGTATAATATATTTTATTCATTAAATTTTTTATTGTTTTAAATACTATATCTGTTTAATTCAATGACTCATGTTTCCTTACATTTTTGAACTTAAAAAAAAAAGGCATTCATACTGTGACCTTATTTGCTGGTGAGGGCTTTTATTCTCAGAGAGTTTTGGAGTCCATTTATATATCAGTATTTAAAAAACTGAATAAAAGTGTATGAGTTTTTCAGGTATAAAAAGTATTTAAGATACTTTTATTCTAAGATTTTATTGGACATTTTGCAAAAATGCTTCCATAGGTGTGTGTAGATGTTGAAACCTACCTTGTCTGTCCTTCTAGCATATTGTGCAACCCTTAGCAAATTTCAGCTCTCCCTGGTGGCATTGCAAATCTCATTATGCATATTAAATGCTTCCATGAACACACTTTCAGCTGCATTCATAGAATATTTTAAACTACTATTTTTTTTATTTTAGTATGTGATAATTAGCATTAGTATGTAATAATTGTAAAATAATACTTATGCAGTAAGTAGTAATGACTTCCATCATGGGGAGTTGGTACATGTACATGACACATCTTAATTCTTTTTACATTTTAGCAGTGAGTAAATGTCCTAATCTTTATTTAGATTGATGAAATATTGGCAGTATAATATTTTAGATTTTTCTTATCTTAGTGATGCTTATAATTGCAAAGAATGTCTCTAAATACAAAGTGTAAATATTTATAATGCAGTTATGTTGGGATTACTTTGTCAGTTACTGTAGAGTAAGCTTTGTTTTTTGAATATTTATTAACAATAAATATTCAAACTGAAACTGCTTAATATTGTACATGGATAAATTTGTACAGTTTTAGGTCATTTTCTGAAATAGATACTATTCTGTCTTCTCTCTGACCAGGCAATTATGAAAAGAAAAGGTCAAAAGTCTACATAAACAGAGAAGGAAGATTTTGAATCTCAAGTTACACTTTACAGTTCAAAATTAGCATATCGTTTGAAAGGATTAATAAAGTTTCAAGGAATTTGCCTTCAGGTAAGATAGAAGAAATAAAATATAGAAAGGAAACAAGAAAATCATAATTAAAAATTAAACTTTCAAGATTCAGCTCCGGGAGCCAGTTGAAGTTACTTAAGGCTATCGCATTAGCATTCCATTGGTTAAATTTAGGCTCTCTCCTTATCAGACACATGACTCTGAAAATGCTCCAAAAATACTAAAAATTCACAAATCAGCTTCTTGCAAAAAAAAAAAAAAAAAAAGAAAAAAAAAAAACCATCAGGAGTCTGAGGCACAAATCAGGAGAAATAAAAGAATGTTTAAAATAAAACAAAATAATGAAATAAACCTGGGCACACATCTGTGGAAAAGGCTACTGTCCTTTCTGGGTTTGTACCAACCTTTCCAGGGTTTCCATTCCTTCAAAAGGAGCATAAATGTTCCCTGGTTTGGGAAACAGTGTGCCTCATTTCTCTGAGGGCCTACACTCCACTGCTGAGTGCATCTTAAATCTCTGCCCAAAAAAGCTTTCTATTGCATCTTACTGATTTATCCAGAAAATCCTGAATTTCAATTGGATCCAGTGGTAAACTTTAGATCTTACACATTTTTTTATTTAGAAAAAAATGCAAAAAAAGTATAAATGATACAGAATTTCAAAAAAAAGTAACAGTAAGAAATCACATTTTTGTAAACTTAAAGATCTAAAGAGCTTAGCTGCAGATGCCAGAAGAGAATATGAGAGGAAAACACAAATCCTTCTTGCACAAATACAAGCAGAATTACTTCAGTTATTTTATGTTCTTTCAACATCTGGAAAGGAAAGTGAAGAATAGAACAAAATACAGAGAAACAATTTCAACCTTGAAGAAAAAGTTACCATCTGGAAAATGAGTAAAATATTGGTTGTGGATGTATTTTCCAGATGGATTTAAATTCACCCCTTTCCTTTGTACTCTAGATCTACAAAATCATATAAAACAGATCATGTGATACAGCTTTTATGCATATGAATAGGTTACATTGATTTTGCTTCAATAAAAAATTCTTGAAGAAGAGAGACAAGTCAATTTAATTCACCTAATGAAAAATTATATGCAGATGTTCATTTAATAAATATTACTTCTTGCCACATGAATCTTGCTGATTTGCATGTAACATTCATGACTATCTCTGTTTAAAACTAAGATACCAAGTAATTTCTACTAATGAAATTTTACTATACTATCTTTACCAGAAGTGCACATCTCATCATTAGAAATGCTTCAGAGATAAAACAATGGGAACTGACTGACATGCTGGAGATAAATGCAGGACATTTTTCACAGTTTCAAATATAGAATTCCGGAAATTAGTTTAAAAATTGACTGAACATACTTTGAAAAAGGAATGAACAAAACAAGAAAATTCACAAGCTCAGCCTTGAAAAGAAAGGATATTTTAACATATATGTCAGCATAAACAAAATATGAACATATCTGTTACACTGAGTGGAATAAGCCAGTTAGAAAAGGTCAGTATTGAATGACTTCAACCATATGTTGTAGGTAGAGCTTTCAAATTCATAGAGATATAGAATAGTGGTCATAGTGGGCACAGGAGACAGGATTGGGGATTTAATTTTTTGTTTCATTTTTATTTTTATTATTATATGTTCACATTGCCTGATTCCATTCATTGTGGGGAGTTAGTATATGTTCATATAATGTCCTAATTCCTTTTATTCTCCCTTTCCTTCCTGTCAGTCCTTCCTCCTTCCATCATTTGGTCCCTTTTCTACTTCTAAAAGGTGTATCTCCTTGTTTCTTATTATCAATTTTTATTTTGTACTTTAATCTGATTATATATTTATTTGTTGATAGACATATAGGTAGTATCCAAGATGTAGCTATTATGAGTTGTGTTGCTATAAACACGAGTATGCAAGTGCCACTGTGATATAATGTCTTTAAATCTTTTGAGCAGATACCTAGGAAGAAAATAACTGGCTTGCATGGAATTTCATTCTTTTAGTTTTTTGAGGACTCTCTATGCTGATCTCTATAGTGGTGGTGCTAGTACACATTCTCATCAACAATTCCATTTTTCCTGCAATGTTACCAATTCAACTTTTGTTATGTTTCATTTCTTGGTGATAGCCATTCTTTCTGGAATAAAATGAAATGGGTACCTAAGACTCAATTGAAGTTGTAAAATTTCTAGAAATGTATGGTGGTGGCAGTTGCACGGTAATGTGAATGAATCTCAGCCATAGAACTGTACATATAAATTTGTTAAATGGAAATAGTATGTTATGTATATTTTAATCCTATTTTTAAAAAGATGCATAATGTACAATACAGAAAGATTGGGCAATCTTTTTGAGACTGATATTTCACTGTGTTCCATCTCTGAGACTTGCTTAAGAGCATGACCTAAATTCAGAAGATAGGAAAGGTGCTTATACACCAATCTGTAGGACCCTGAAGTGAGACAATTTATGGATGTCTTTCCCTGGATAAGTTCTTTCATGAGAAAATAATTAACCTATTTCATAATTTGAGAAAAAAAACTGAAGAATTTCAACGTGACCCAAGGTTGCAGGTATAGATTAAAATTGCTTTTAACAATTTATCTCCTCTCTTTTTAACCTTCGACAATAAAACATCAGACAACCAGTTTTAGGAAAGAGGGTTATTCTACATTTTCAAAAGGACCAGTATCAAGTACAACTCAAGAAATGGATATTTGCTGTAAATTAAGACAAAGGAAAGAAAAGATGAATCCACGAGCTCTTAATCAACATTACAGCCTGCTAGGATATATAACTAGGTAGGGATAGAAGACTTCTGATATCATTAAAAGTTTATTGTTTAGCCTTTAAAAAGATGTGAGATTGTATCAGCCAATATATTTATGTGACTTTGTGTGCATTCATACGAGAGAGGAGTAGAGGGAGAAGAGAGAGAGGTAATTTATGAGGGAAAAATCAGAATGCACTTGAAATTACTTACCTAAAGATGTCCTCAGGAGAACCCATTTAGTTAAATTCAGATATTTATTTATTTATTTGATACCAGGGATCAAACTCATGACCTTGCACTATTCAGGCAGGCTCTTATACCGTGAGTGAACTCCTTGACCCTTAAGTTTTTAACACTAGATCTGAAAGAGACTAAATGCAAGCAAAACAAAAATAATAACCCAAATCAATTCAAGAAACAGATACCATGATGCTTTTACTTTTTTTTCTATTAATTATGAGATTCTCCAAGAGTCTAAGTAATCTTTGTGTCTTAACATACAGAAATTATTCTTCCTGCTTTATTTATAGTACACATGGCTAAAAAGAGAAACAGGAAATGTACTCTGCACATGTACTTTCCAAATTATCCTAAAGTTTACCCCACTTAAAGCAGAAATGATTGCTGTAGATATCTGCCTATTTCTTTTTGTCCAACACAATAGTTCCCATACAGTGACTGAGACTGAAAAGTACTATTTATAAGTAGCTATCACTTGTTTTTTAATGGAATGGATATTTGATGATCTGCCAAAATCATATTTGTGAGTCTTAAAGATATTCATACTGTGAAAAATATTCATATAACAAAAGATATATGGGCAAGGTGGTAAGTAATTGGTTACATGCTAGGACTACCCACAGGGTTTTGTTTTGTTTTGTTTAAAAAAGCAAAATTTCCTACTCTGTTCTGCTGAATAATACTTTTTTGCAGTTTTGGATTCAAAATGTAATCTGCTTTTTAAAAATACTTTTCATGAAAATGATCATAAAGGTTGCCAGGTATAAGAGAGGAAGTCTAATAATAAAACAAAACCAGAGCACTTAAAATTGTAAAAGGTCCTTCTTTATACAACCTTTGTGTAACTTATTCCATTGCAATCTTTTTCTTTTCTCAAGTTTATCAGCAGGGACACAGTGACACTGTGTGATACACTGTGATTACCTGAGCAGTTTGCATAAATGCTTAATGTGTTTTCCAGTCAGTCTGTGTGAAATGTCTTCAATGAGGAGCAGAATGTGAAGTACATGGTGAGTAAATCCCACTAAATCTAAATTCCTGATAGCCACTCTATCACTAACTGATAGAGGAGTTCTCTATCTTCTCATTTAGAAAACACTATTTTGACTCTTCAAAATATTTTCTAATTCTTTTGGCTCACATGACATTTATCTTTTTTAAAAGTAGCTAAATGTAATACATAATTTAATAATTTATGTACATTGAAAGGTTTAAAATCAACAAAAGTTTTAAACCAATTTTAACATTAAAAGACTAACACTGTTCTTAGAGAGTCTCTTTCCTAAATATAATTTTTGCAGGCATTCATGTTTTGGGGCTGCCAAAAGTACTATCCTCAATTATACTTTATCTGATTATATATAAAAAATATTAACCTCTCTTAATTTTTAATATGTGATACAACATTCATGATTATAAACTTATTTATTGAAATTGTATAGCACTCCTCATGTAAGCCAAGAGGTTGCTTTTATTATTTTAATTTTTGAAAATGACACCCAGAAACATATTAATTCACGCAAAGTATATAACTTTATATAATGACATTAAAAGCAAGATATATATGATTTCCAATTGTAGCTACTTCCCATTAGAAGCAGGAATAGGAAACTGTTCCCCTACCTTGTTTTCTAACATATAAAATTCCCAAAATTTTTCTGCTGAGAACAACAAATTCAGATACAGAAACAGCAAAGCATGGAAAAAAGTATGAATTGTTTTTAGTACAAAAGTATAAATTTCATAAAATGTGTTTCTTGCAGAAAACACAAACAAAATACAAATAAATCTCCCTCAGTGGCAGATACAGGTCTGACTCCTAGAATATTATCTGTTTCTCTTAATAACCATACAACTATCCTGTAGAAATAATCTCAAGTAAGTCTTGAACGTTAATAATCAGATCCTAGACTTTAACACATGTAGTCAATAAACACTATTTCCCTATGATGTAACTATAATGTGCAATCCTTTTTCACTGAAATACAAAGCATCTAAGAAGGGGAGCAGAAGTTAGATCACTAAAACAATGTGTCAAAGCACTTGCATTTCAGTATGTTAACACGTAATGTTTATAGAAATTCAGAGTGGAGCTACTTGAAAGCAATAAGATATACTATATCAATAGTAAGAAGAAAAAATTGAATCAGGGACTAAAATTTGGGAGTATTAATCAAAATGAGGAAATAAGGTTAATGAAATGAATGAAAACAACCACAAAGAAAAATGGAGGAGAAAAAGAAATAGAGTTCGAGGACTGAGTTTTGATAATACCCTATGTTTGCAGTGACTATAACAAAAGTCCGTGAAGGTCAGCGTGGGAAGAGTAAAAGAAGTAAGCAGTATACACAGAATATGCTGAGTGATATGTTTGCTCTGAATTTAAAAAGCTTATTTAGAGAGGTTGAATTTTATTTTATTTTAAAGAAAAATATAGTAATAAAACGGATTTTCAAAACAGGTTAGCAGGAGAGTTACAATAATTAATACATTGTGCATTGTTATCTTTTTAGTAGTTCTTCAGAGTACAAGGTTTAGATACGACATTTGTTCAAACATTAACAAAAACCTTTTCAATGAACAAAGACAAATCAGTTGTATAACTGTTTTAACTATCTTGTGTATAAATACATTTTTTTTATTTTTCTCTTCCTTGCCTTTCTTTCTTTCTTTCTTTCTTTCCTTTCTTTCTTTCTTTCTTTCTTTCTTTCTTTCTTTCTTTCTTCCTTCCTTCCTTCCTTCCTTCCTTCCTTCCTTCCTTTCTTTCTCTAACTCTCTCTCTCTCTCTCTCTCTCTCTCTCTCTCTCTCTCTCTCTCGTTTCCCTCATCACATTATGTCTTTTCTTTTGAACACTTGCTTCCTCATCCACTGTACATTTGGATTTTATTTATTCTTTCACATTCTCACACTAGTGAGACAAGGCGATGTTTACACGGCTCAATTTATTTCACTTACGAGTATGGTCTTGGTCTTGAGTTGCACCTATTTACCTATAAAACTCCCGAGCTTATCACTCTTTATGACTGAGTAATACATTTGTATATCTACACATCTTCTTTTATCCATTCCTCAGTTGACAGGCATTTGTGTTGTTTATATGATCTATTACACATTGTGCTGCTGTAAGTATGAGTGTACATATGTCATTTTGGTATGATGTTTTTAATTCTTCTTGGAAGAAACACAAAAGTGGACCAACAGAATGGGACTCTAATCCTAGTTTTTAAAGGGATATCCACATTGATTTACATAATGGTTATGCTAGTCTACATTTTCACCAAAAGTGGAGAAGAGTTTCTTTTTTTTCTCCACAGTCCCACATGAATTTGTTATTTGTTGACCTCTTTGATGTTAGCCATTCTTTCTGGGGTAAGATGAAATCTCAGTGTTGCTTTAATTTGCACCTCTTGAATGCCCAATGATGTTGAACTTTTTTTCATGTATTTATTTGCCATTTGTATTTCTCCATCTGAGAAGTGTGCATTCATCCAAGATATTTATTTTTGAGTTGGGTATTTGAGTTAGGGGAGGGTATCTGAATTTTTTTTTTCAATTCTGTATCTATTCTAGATAAAAATCCATCGTCTGAGTGACAACTAGCTATAATTTTTACCCCTCTGTGAGTTATCTTTTCACTCTATTGGTGATTTCTTTTGTTGTGCAAAACCTTTTTAATAAAGTTAGATCTCATTGGTTGATTCTTCGTAATATTACCATTGTACCCTGAGTTTTGTTCATGAAGTATTTGCCTACACATATGTCTTTGAGTTTCATCCCATTTTCTCTATGGGTTGATCTTTATTATGTGCATCATGATTAATGTTAAAATAATACTAAATTATAAATTCAAAATAAAACACTTTTAACATTTTGACTGTGTGCTCAAGTGCTCATTACATGGATAACTGCTGCAAAATGTTTGTACAAATTATTTAAAATGATAGAGAAATTAGATGGTAACTTTGATGTAAACATTTTCAATAGTCACTATTATCTCATGAAGGTAAGCATGACTGTTCACGTAAATATGTGACAACTATTATTCAAATATATTGTAGTAAATATACCTTATATAATGAAGTGATAGCTAGGGAAATTTCCTGTACTTCATAATTACCACAATTTCAAAAAGACTTACTACATAATAGTTGGGCAATTTCTTTCAGATTACAAATAGCATTACACAGTATGTAACATCACTGTATCCAGGATACAAAGTGGCTTTTTTTCCCTTCCCAGACATTCAATTCAGTTAGAGGGCTAAATAAAAACACCTGCCTGGAACATTTTATCCATTTGCATTTCAGCAGCTTCTTTTATGATTTGAAATTCTGCCTAACAAAAGAAAGTAGAGAGACAGGTGCTTTGAGAAGAAAAATTTTACATAAAAATAAGGTGAACACAGAGAAAAGGTAAATATCTTAATGAACAGCCAAAATAGAATAGAAAAAAAAATGATAAGACAAGGAATTCTTGTTAAAGCAACTGTTTTTAAAGATATCTTTTATCTTAGACTGGATTATAATGTATTCAGTTTATTTGAGATTATGTCATAGATATTTAAAATTCATATTTTTCTAAACAATTTGAATTTACCTTATTGAAATAAGTAATAAGATAGCTTCATTTAAGCATGAAATAAATTGTTAATGATAATTGTATAATTTTGGTTGAGTAAGGATAATTGAATCATTAAACTTCCACAGAGGTTGCTGCAGAGGGTAGTGTAAAACCTTTTATCAGCCAAAGACACTGATCTTCGTGCACACATTCTGTTCTTCCACTTTCTCACATCCTCTTTCAACACTAGTTAGTGAGCAACAGAATCACTTCGTGTCATCCAGGTGAACTTTTCTGTTGGAACTTGTTTCTCAATCAATTTTCTTCTCTTTCTAAACAATAGTCATGAAAATGTAGAGGAAAATATTTCTACACTATTAAATCTATGTGGGTTACAAAGATAAATATTAGTAACAGTTCAAAATTAGGTTGGTAGTGAACAGGAGAAATTGTAAGTCAGAATATTCAAACTGCTACAGTGAGAAAGGTAGTTATGAGTATAGATTGGAGCTCAGCTCTAGATTCATGACAACTATGAATTTGTCATCCATGGCAGGGTAATAGGGTCAAAGGAAAACAATTAAGAGTGGCTGGATTATGTACAAGGAGCTGCAGGGAAACATTTATACTACATCACTAGTAAGGGATATTCCCTAATTTGATTTAACAAGATTACTCTTAAACTGGACTCAGCAAACCAAAGACAAGGCTTTGTCTGAAAACAGCCCCAGGGGTGAGGTTGTGATCTTGATGTAAGTTTGGTCCATGAGAGAGCCCTTGTCCGTGTGGAAAATTCTTTAAAACAAGGTTAACAGGAAGAAGTGTAGATGAAGAAGTCATTCTGTTTTGGACTTTTTTTTTTTTTTTTATTGCCATTCAAACTTTCCTACATTATCATCTCATAATAATCTAATAATAATGTGAAGATGAGATTTAGCAATAGAAAAATTAATATAGTATGAAATATTACACTAATTCTTTGGAGAAGGTGTCTTGCTACGTATTCCATGCTGGCACTGAATTCGCTGTGTAGCCAGCATCCAAAGAGCTGAGATTACCGGTATGCACTGTGAGAGTCGACCCCCCTGCTACAACCCCCTCCCCAGAGCGGGGAATGAAAGGGTTAACTCCCTTACTCCCCAGAGGGGGGAATAGAAGAGTTAACTCCCTAACTTCCCAGAGCTATCAAAACAGAGCAGTAAAGAGTGCTTCACTCCCTAAACCTTTTCCCAGGAGATAGTCAGAGCGGGGCCAAAGGGAATGTCTCTGCTAGTCATTAGCCACTTGATGTTCTGTTCTTTGTAAAGATAGAGATAGGCAAAAAAATGTACTGTATAAACAGGACCAGGGAGCACCTGGCACTCTAAGGTCAACCCAAGACCCTCGGTCTCCATGGTTACTCAGCCCCAGACCCTCAAATCAGCATTAGCCAGGTCCTGCGCCGCTCAAAATTAACCAATGCGATTTGCTTCTGTAAACTTGCTTGCCTCCTGCGTGTACCTTTAAAAACCCTGCACAAATTCCCCTCGGGGCCCCTCCGCACACGTTTGCCTGAGGGACCCCATGCGCATGGAAATAAACTTTCTTTTCCTCACCAAGAGCTGAGTCCTTGGGGTCTCTTTCCCTGCGGCGTTGGCCCTAACATCTTGGAGGCCCCAGCGAGATAGCACGTCTCACGGGAGGTGACCTCAACGGCTCTGCGGTGGGTGAGTACGACCGGTCGCTTCTTATTTTTACTCTGAGGATCAATCTACCGGTATTTTACGCCCCGAGCCAACCGGGCAATTTTTGTTACCTGTTTTTGTTATCTGTTCTCTGTTCTCTGGTGACCGGGGGACGCCCCACACGGTTTTCCGTGACTCACCGTCTGCGATAGGGTTTTCCTGTCGGTCTGGGGAATTTCATTCCCAATCTGTGGTCCTTCTGGGCCAATCTGGGGAATTTCATTCCCAATCTGTGGTCCGTCCGGGCCAATCTGGAGGCACCCCCTAAGGTGACTCATTTGATGTGAAACTCATGCGTGAGAGTGAGGTGGCCGGCCTGTTTGTCCTGTGTGTTGTGACTGTTGTGATCGGTTATTTGTTGTGTCGCGCGTACGCTAACCACTCTTTGTCTTCAGAACACCATGGGACAAACGACATCGTCCCCATTGTCCCTCACCCTCGACCATTGGTCAGAGGTTTGAGAGAGGGCTCACAATCTCTCCTTACAGGTTAAAAAAGTAAATGGCAGACTTTCTGCTCGTCTGAGTGGCCCACATTCTCCGTGGGTTGGCCACCGGAGGGGACTTTCCACCTTCCCCTCATCTTAGCAGTTAAGAACATCATCTTCTGCCCTGGACGAGAGGGCCACCCCGACCGGATCGCCTACATCTTGGTATGACAAGACCTCAGGGAGGAGCCCCCACCATGGGTAAAACCCTTCCTTCCTCCGCCCTCTCCTTGGTTGCCTGTTTAAACTTGTTACTAACCCATTTCTGTTGTAGGATCCATATGGCTTATTAGATTCAAGGTTCATGATAAAAAAATTATTTCCTTTAGCTGACCAAACTGTACAAAAAGCTCCCTTTGTTTGTGTCTTTAATGTTGTGGCGCCTTGTTTAATATGTAAGACTTCAATTGATTGCTTGCAACCTCAGCATACCTTTTAAAAGGAGTATTTTTTCCTCTCTGGTAAAAATGTAAACATGTGCACATATATATGTATATCTATGGTTATTAAAAATCATATCAACTTTACCAAGTAAAAACCAGATGGTAATATATTTGAGCCAGTTAAAAGGTTACAGTTTTGTTTTTAAAATACAACATTTTTATGTGGTAAAAAGACATAAAATAATTAAATATGATTTAGACTACTAGAAGGTGACTTCAAGGGTTCTGTTGTGAGTTTTAATGTTGTCTGAGAAACGAAAAAAAAAAGGTAATTGACTGGTAATAGTAAAAAAAGGGACAAAGAGAGTGGTCTTCAAGTAAAGGTGTCTGGCTATGCCAGAATGTAAAAAAAGATTAAAGCTTAGTTTGAGAGATATTATTGTAAGTTGTAAAAGACTCAAGAGGATGTAAATTTTATTTGTCTTGTATTTGTCTTGATTTATAGTACTACAAATAACAGGTTTGACAAAAAGTAAATGTGTTCAGAATTTGACAGTATTAGATCAGTTTTGATAAAAGTATACATAAGATTGTACTTTGCTGCAAAATGTTTCCATTAAAATGAGATTATAGGTGATACTACAAATAAGATACAAGTTCTTACATGTACTGTAAACATCTGGGAGATTATGCAGCACAATTTTGTTACCTATAAAAAAGCCCTTTTTGTTAAAAATATAATTTTAGTAAAATGATGGCCTGTCACGTGACACGCTTGGACAAAAAAAACAGTGTGCCATCCAGATGAAGCCGGCTCTCTGATCCGGAATGCCAAAACCATGTTCTCCTTTTGTGCTACCCTGACTGGACATCCAGAGGTAAGGAGGTTTCCCAGTATCGCCAGTTGTTCTCTTTGTAACTCAGTCGGCCCCACATGTTAGACAAAAATTACAAAGGTTTGAGAGGTTTAAAAAAAATGCCCCTCAGCCAGTTAATAAAGATAGCACAAAAAGGTCTTTAAAAACTAAAAAATTTACAAAAAGATAGCCAAGGTGTTATAAAAAAAAAAAAACTTTAAAAAACAGACGAGAGTTTCTAGGGACAATTGGATACTGTAGGCTAAATTTTACTAAAAAGCTTGCCTCTATATGACTCCCATAAGGGAGAAACTCAAAATTCGCTGAACTGGACTGATAAATATAAACAGGCCTTCCAACAGCTCAAGCAGGCCTTGACAGAGGCCCCAGCCCTGGGACTCCCTGACGTTACCAAGCCTTTCACCTTGTTCATAGATAAGCTCAGGGACATTGCCAAAGGAGTCCTAACTCAGGACATTGGCCCTTAAAAGAGGCCCATAGCCTACCTCTCCAAAAGACTTAATCCAGTAACAGGAGTATGGCCCCCTGCCTAAAAATACTAGCTACTGTGACAATGCTACTTAAGGAGACAAAAAAACTCGCTTTAGGCAAGTGATTTCTGTGGTAACCTCTCACAGTTTAGAGACTCTTATCAAAACCCCTCCTAAAAAAAGGCTCTCCAATGCCAAAATTCTACTGTCAAGCCCTGCTTCTAGACCCAGAGTCAATGATATTCAAGACTTCTTCAGCTTTAAACCCAGCCACCCTTATGCCTGATGATGACCTGGAGGAAAAAAAGGACACCTCTCCATGAGTGTGCTGACATCCTCAAACTACAGCGGAACCTACAGGCTGATCTTACTGACCAGCTTTTAAAAAATGCCAACAACTGTTCGATGGAAGCAGCTTCATCCAAAACGGCAGAGACAGATGAGTGGCCCGGACAGCAGTGACCACCAAAAAGGAGGTACTCTGGGTTAAAGGGTTAGAGCCTGACACCTCTGCCCAAAAGGCGGAGCTCATTGCTTTGACTGATGTACTAAAACTAGCCACAAAAAAGAGGGTAAACATCTATACTGATAGTAAATATGCTTTTGCTACTATACATATACATAGAGCCATCTATTAAGAGCGAGGTCTCTTAACCTTGGCCAGAGCTAAGATTAAAAAAAAAAAAAAAAAAAAAAAAAGGACTCCACAAATCCTAAATTTGCTGACAGCAGTCTGGCTGTCCGCAGATTACTGCTATTCACCTGAGGAAACAATTTGGCAGATCAGGCCGCTGAAAGAGTAACAATCACATGAGAGAGGCCAGCTGAAAAAGTAACTGCTCTGATGCGAATCCCCCCGACCTTATCAGAACCAGTCTACATAAAAAAAGACTACACTGGTTGTTGTGAGCCATCTAACGGATTCCAGTCCCTGTGACTAAAAGACAAGTACAAAATTTCTAAGAGCCACAGGACTGATCCAGAGTTTGGGACCCTGGCAGAGGCCTGTTGTCTACCTTTCCAAGAGACTTGGTTCTGTGGCAACCAGATGGCCACCCTGTCTGCGGTGATTTCTTCAATGGCCCCCTCATAAAGGAGGCTTAAAAATTGACTTTTGGACACAAACTCTTAATTGTTTCCTCCTATTCACTGGAGACTCTCATCAAGGTCCCACCAGACTGATGAATGTCTAATTTCGGAGCCATACATTATCAGGCACTATTTCTGGAAACAGCAGCTTCAAACTCGGCTACTTTGCTGCCTGAGGATGACCCCTGGTTGCCTCATTGATCACCTCACGGAACATCGACTTTATGTAGTTGATAAGCTACTGTCTAGAGTTCCATCCTACTTCTCTGATAAAAACAGTTATGTCTCTCAAGAGCCCATTTGCACTTAAAAAGACCAACATCTGACAGCTCAACTTCCAAGAGATTCCGGGGCTAATATCAAGCTAGCCCAGTCTGTGAGCTTCAGATGCCCTCAGTGCCAATTGGTAAATCTAAAAGTACTGCAACAAATAAAAACCACTGGTTATCGTGAGACTATGCCTAAAAACACTAAAAAATAGATTTTACAAAAATAAAAAGCCTAAACTTCAAAAATATAAGTGTTTTCTACTTAGTCTGAGTCAGCTCTGATAACAGTTTCTCTGATTTGGTCTCCCTTTTTATCCGTGGGGTCCAACAATGGCCTGGCTTTTATAGCCTAGTAACTCAAATTAACCTAAGCTTTACAGATCAATTAAAAAAACTCGATTGGGCTTACCAGCCTCAGAGTTCAAAAAAAAGGTAAAAAGATAAGTTAGATTTTAAAGACTATAATTACTAATGGCCTTAAAAACTGGCAAAAACTGGGTGAGTCTCTTTTCCTTCTGCCCCTTTACATGCGTGATACACCCCCTATGTTACAGATATTTCCTCTTTTGAGGTTTTATGTGAGGTTTCTAAAAATTAGCTAATTTAACTAATCAAGATCTTATTAAGTCTCCCCAGACTTTTCAGCTAGCTGTGACTTCCATCCACTGGTTACTTCGCTGCTGCCCACTACAGCTAAAGAGCCTAGACACCTGGACAAGCGACCTCACCGTAAATCTCTTGAGAGTGACCTCACCGTAAATCTCTTAAGCCGCAATAGATTGTCAAAACAGCTAAAAGCCTGCCTAGATTCAACGTTCCCAATGCAGACAAGTCCCAACTTCAAAAGACCGTCAGCCTACAAATAAGTAAACTGTCATTTCTTCCAAGGACACTTTAAAGCTTAAGATTGTCTAATATAACTGATAATTTTGTGTTCTCCTCCTTTATAGAGACCCCAAAGAGGCCTGTGTCTAACTTAAAAATTGTTACTTATATGGTAAAACAGAGTAAATTTAAATGTTGGTTTTCTTTCTCCTTTTGGTTAACAGCTTTAATGACAGCTACAAGACTTTGTTAATCCTCCTACTGAGCCTTATGTTATAAACAAGTTGATAAACTATGTCAAAGTTCTTAAAAGCTTGTGATTTTAAAGACACATACAAGGTTATAAACAGATGCAATAAAAAAGGCTAAAAAAAAAAAAAATTAAATCTCGAGAGCCCCCTTCAAGTAAAGCCAAAATGTTTTCCTTCTGGGAATCAATCCTGCCCTATGTTCTCCCTTTACTGGGACCCCTGGCCGGATTCATTATAGTCATGGCTATAGCCCCTTGCCTCATTAAACGAGTAACCCAATTTGTGAGGGCTCAGATCTCTCAGGTAAAAGTTATGGTGCTACGCCAACAATATGACCCCTTACCTATACAGGACCTTTAGGATTAAAAGTCTTTAAAAAAATAAAAGGGGGGAGTGTGAGAGTCGACCCCCCTGCTACAACCCCCTCCCCAGAGCGGGGAATGAAAGGGTTAACTCCCTTACTCCCCAGAGGGGGGAATAGAAGAGTTAACTCCCTAACTTCCCAGAGCTATCAAAACAGAGCAGTAAAGAGTGCTTCACTCCCTAAACCTTTTCCCAGGAGATAGTCAGAGCGGGGCCAAAGGGAATGTCTCTGCTAGTCATTAGCCACTTGATGTTCTGTTCTTTGTAAAGATAGAGATAGGCAAAAAAATGTACTGTATAAACAGGACCAGGGAGCACCTGGCACTCTAAGGTCAACCCAAGACCCTCGGTCTCCATGGTTACTCAGCCCCAGACCCTCAAATCAGCATTAGCCAGGTCCTGCGCCGCTCAAAATTAACCAATGCGATTTGCTTCTGTAAACTTGCTTGCCTCCTGCGTGTACCTTTAAAAACCCTGCACAAATTCCCCTCGGGGCCCCTCCGCACACGTTTGCCTGAGGGACCCCATGCGCATGGAAATAAACTTTCTTTTCCTCACCAAGAGCTGAGTCCTTGGGGTCTCTTTCCCTGCGGCGTTGGCCCTAACAGCACCACTATGCTCAACTCGAAAATAATTTTTAAAAAGTTGTCTTGTTTTCACTCTTCAAGCATCACAGTTATACATCTGTTTGTTTCTTAAATTAACATTAATTCGTGAACATGATTTATTAACATTGTACAGTACTAGAAACTACAGTTTGCAAAAATGTGAATGTATGTATTTTATTTAGTTTGTATTAAATATTTTCCTGTTCATATTGATAATCCATATAGGCATTTTGAAAAGAATAGGTCAGTGTCGAACATTTGTAATTCACGAAATGTATGACAGCATATTTGCTTTATTATAATTTTGAAGAAATTTTGGAACTTCCCACTGGTAAAATTATATTTGCATTGACATAAAATTGAAAGAAGCAGTAAGAGACATCATATAATTTGACAGAAAAATTTACTACTTTGAAATTTTTCCTAAATTTATTTCATTGAAATGTAAGTGAAAATTAAATGTAAAGTAGAACCATGTCTTTTAATTAAAATGGGAGATTCCTGCAATGTCTATCCCCAAAAGAAGCCATACCAATTCTAGGAAATTTAGCTTAATTCATGAAAAATCATGAAATCCAAAGAGAAAAATTCAAAGAAACCTCAGGTTCTAAAAAATTTGGAAGAGACACTTCGCACACAACTATTTGTAAGTTCATTTAGAAAGTTTTATGCCACTTCTCCAATAAAGTGCTTTAATAGATTAATTTAAACACATGAATTTAAACTCGATATTGATAAACTGCTCTACTATCTTAGAGGCTTTAATTTCCTCTTTGAAATCAATGAATCATTTAGCGGTCTCTCAGAGGCATGGAAGACAAGAATATTAATCATATAATGCTTGTTTCTTTAAAAAAAAAAAAAAAAAAAACGATTTTACCACCGCCACTAAAACATTCCAGAAAAAAGTTAAAAAAAAAAAAAAAGCCTTCAAAAGTGAATATTTGATAATCTCTTTCTCAATATACCTATGGATATGAAGTTTTCTTTTGCCTTCTGTATCATACAATACTGGAAAAACTAAACCTTTGACCTTGGAATTTGGCAAAAAAGAAACAACTTAAATGATGAAGTGATTGTTGGAGTTGCCTCAAGCAGCCTCTTTAGTCTTGTAGGTTATTTTGAGGCAAGAGTTTTGCCCATGGCAAAGTGGTTGGGCCCTTGGACGTGACATGTGAACCACAGAGATTTGTTATTCAGGGAGACTAAGGACAGGTTCATGGCGCACGGGCACTAGAGCCCTGCACTAGTACCAACGAGGCACTGCTTTTCTTGATTCCTTCTTCCCAGTATTCATCAGGCAGGTCTTTGATATGATAGCCTAGATCTGGCATCAGAAGAAAACAAAAAGGTGGGCATTGAGTTGCTGGCTGCTGTGAGCCTCTCACAGACCTCTCCTGAGTGCGGGATGTATGTTCTCCTTTCCCTTCAGGGCGCATTTTCCTCTTTTACACTTCTCTTTTTTCTTTTACCCCAAACACATGTTATTCTTTCACATTTATTGACAACTCCATTCAATTATTTGAATTAGACAAGGAGAATCTGGAAAGGGCTGCTGCACAATCCATCATCTATCTAAAGTCCCACCTTTGAGTGCATGAAGCTTTGGGGGAACTTTTAAATACAAAACATAACATTCATTTTTAACTATTTCTATTTGATAGTGTTAATCCTGGTCCAAGATACCTATTTTGAAAAAGACCCTCTTTGAATGGAGTCTGCCAAATATTTTTGAAAGTAAGAATTACTTGAAGATTTAGCCTACCAAGAATTTGAAAATTCACATACATTTTGTCAAATTTTTCTAGTGATTTGGGATATTTATACAATTTTCCAAAGTCCTAATGTTCCTTTTCAGTTCCTATTTTCTTGATCTTACTTATCCTTCCTTTACATTTGATTTGTGCTTATCTTTGTGCTGAGTCACTGCTATTCCTTCTAACTGTCTGCTTCTCCAAGATTTATTTTCATTATTACTTGTGGTTACGCCTCACCTCAATCCCCAAACTCTGAATGTGAGAAGTGTACCATTGCCACTGTTGGTCTCTGTCTCAGTCACTTCTCTTTCTAGACATGAGACCTGACATGCTCAATGTAAAGAGCAGATGTTTGTTTTGGTTCATTGTTTAGAATCATTCAGAAAACTGAATGGCAATGCTTATAGTGGAGGGTGAAGTGTTCAGATTACAGCCACCAGAAAGTAAGGAGAGAAGAAAGAATCCAGGAATGGATCCTGGGATGCGGATCACGCTCTCTTTAACTCATTCTAACCAGGTCCCACTCCCTAACAGCAAATCAGTTATGAATTCACCCATCAGCAAACACTGACGAGTGCAGTGTATGCATGATCTGATCACCTTCCAAAAATGTGAGGCTCCTTTCCTCACTTTAATTGTTCATTTGTTCTCCTTTGTGACTTCCATGAACTAAACATCTTTCACCTAACATTTCTTTCTGACACAAAACTTCTGCCTGAGATGCAGCCAGCATCGAACCAATCTCCTTGAAGCTGTGAGCCTCATTAAACTTTTTTCTCTTGTAACTTATGAGTGTTAGGTGTTTTATCTCGGTTATGTGAAAGCAAACAGGACAATCATTTTCTTCAAATTGTCTATAGTGGTCATTTCTTGTGATTCAGGACTTAAACAAGTTTATGAGTTGCTTATTTTATATTCCATTCACATGAAATTTAAATGTAGAATATTGCAATTTTTATATATCTGATTATCTTGATATTTCTGAAATTCAGAATAATTGTATTATATAAATTAAACCATTTGAATTTCTGTGAATATACAGAACTACTTTACTTACTTTTGGTAAAGAAAATAACTGACCTTTCAGGCTGTGTGTGGCCCTAGAGACCACACATAGTTGCTATCTTAAGTAAAGAGAATTCTGTGGAATACTACGTCCATGTCCTTGACAGTGAGTTTGGAAAATTAGTACAGAAAACAAATCAGATATAAAGCATTTATTGCTGATCCTTTAAATGAAATTCTAAATTTTCTAAACATGAGGCAGAAGTTTCCAGGATAAACATAATTTGTCTTTTGCATACCATACTCTAGTTGATTGCAAGCCATTTTTAATACTGTATTAAAATATTAAATATCTTAATTATTTGTAATCTATAACAATGGAACCAAGAATATGATATATGAATATTAAATTCTCAGTTATGTAGTACAGCCACCCAACATCTTGACAGGACTTCAGGGGTATGTACTTATGGAATTTATATTTTTATTTATATGCCATTTCTCTTTACTTTGGTTTTTAGTTAGCTTAAATATATAAATTACAACACATTTATTTTTCTCTCAAATGATTATTACATAAATTAAAGAATTAATAATTAAAGTATATTATTACATATCTTTGCTTTAATTTTAATAGTGTTTGACTTAAATGATAGATCCTGCAAAAATTCCAAATTTTATTTTTTCTTAACAGAAACATAAATAGCACCTTGGCTGGGAGCTTTGCAGCTACACATAAATACTTTTAGAACTCTGACATTTCATCTTGTGTAAACATTTCACAAATCCTTAACCTGATCCTGTAGATCGTTCCATCGCAATTGTTCTTTGTGACAGTTCTTTCTGCAGTCTTGTATGCTCCTGAAACTTTGATTGCATGTCAAAAATTTCAATCTGAAGAAAAGTATTTTTTCCAAGATTATGTCCCTGAGTCGTAGATAATAAATTCCATCAGCAATCACTTCCATGATGACTGACAGAATTGATTGTCTATCAACACCATCATCATACACATCAGAAATAGAATCTACAGTCATGCGAGCGTCTGTCATTGTACTGCTATCAATGGATGCTTGCTTTGGTTTTATAAACATATTTATATAAACCATTGTCCATCTTCTCATTGCTCTCTATTTTCCTTCACACTTATTTAACAAACAACTTGCACTATATTTTTACTCATTTTATCTCATGTTTTGTAGAAAAAGCATTTATTATATGGTACTCCCTACAATGACAATAATCTCTCTCCCCTCTCTTACTCTCTCTCTCTCTCTCTCTCTCTCTCTCTCTCTCTCTCTCTCTCATATAAGTATATATGTAAATTACTTTTTATATTTTTGCATACAATATTGGCTCTTCAGGGGTTACAAAGTATTTCAAATTGCACTCACAAGTTTTCATTTTTATTGTTGTGCTTTGGTTAACAATATTTGCAATTAATTATACTATCTTAATATATAGTAGATGTACAATAAGATAAGACTTTTAAAATAGTAATTTACTTTTTAGATCAATTTTGAACACTTTTATTATTATCAAATATATTTGAGCATTGTTCTTTAAAATAATGTACTTTCTCTGAAATTCCTTATGCATCAATTCACAGTCATTCTAGACATGCCATTCCTTTGATATTTCACTTGGTTGACAGAGGTATTTCCTTTTCACAGCAAACTATTCTCAAGGAAGATTTCTTGTGTGATACTTTCGTTTTTGTAGAAAAGTGGTCCTTTAGCTTTAAGACAGTCATAAAAATACATGCCTTTCCAGGTATCTTTTACCTTTTGAAGCAAATGTCAATGCTACTTATTTTTCCCTCATCAATTAGTATATTACCAGTATAAGAAAGAAACTTGGGGATTGTCCTTGGAATTAATAAATATGACAGTTCTTGCACAATAATATATAGAATTATATCCCAAATGTATTCCTTTTTTTCCCCCCAAAGGAAATTTTTTTTTATTTAGAGAAAAAAGCAAACCAGAAAAAATGGTAAAAATAATACAGAATTTTAAAAAAAGTAAGAAATTGCTAGTTGATAAAATACATTTTGTTATCTTAGAAGTAGTTGTTCAAGTTACAAATTCAAAGCAAAAAAAGTGGGCAATCAAACAATAACAGTACAAACTACTCTGTTTTATAATTTAACAAAACAGAAAAATTTGTGAGAGAGAGGGAAGGGAGTTCCTTTTTTTAAATTTTATTTAAAAGGAAAAAGAGGAAAAACAAAACAAAATAAAGCGGTGTAAGGGTACAAGTAATACAGAACTACAAAAAAACAAACAAACAAACAAACAAACAAACAAAAAAAAGACAGTAAGAAATCACCAGTTAATAGATTACATATTATCATCTTAGAAATAGTTGCTCAAATCACAGTATCAAAGCATACAAAGTGGACATTCAAACAGTGAGACTGCAAACAGTTGTGTTCAATGATCCAACCAAAAACATTAATATGGTCAGCTATTTAACACCCCTAAACACACTTGCTGTTGTATCCTTTAGAGCTCTTTTTTTCCCTCTCTTTTTTACAACAAAATTTAAACATTTGGGGTTTTATTACTCCTTAGTTCTTATTACTTTTTTGGGGGGGAGAGAATAAAGTCAAATATGGCAAAACAAAGCTGTCAGTCAAAACCAAGGATAGACATAGCACATGATGTAAAACAGAGTATAAGGTTATCAACAATGGTTATCAACAATGGTTATCAACAATGTCTGTTTCCTTAAAAAGAATTGTATATCTCATTAGATATTATAAAGTTGAACAAAACAGTAGAGAACAAGACCAATAAAATGTAAGCATTGTAAACATTACAGGACTTCCAAAGGAGACAATAGTCAAACCAGAATGGGCATCTTAGTGAATCTTATTGCCTTCAAAGTAGTTGCCTATAGCCTCAAACTTGATACTATCATACAGAATGGAACAGAGTCTAATCAGTCAAAACAAGATCATGGGAGTATTACAGGACTTCAAAACAAGTTAATAGGAAGTCAAAAAAAAAACTTACTATTATATATCCTGCTAATTTTTTAAATTTTTCCCCTTAATTAAAACAAACATAAGAAATAACTAAATAATTTTTTTAAAGAATAAGGGAGAGATTGAGACAAAACAGGACATAATAATATAACAATACAGGTCAAAGCATGACTGTTTCAGCAACCTAGTGCTTCAGCACCAAATAACCTGACTTAATAGTAGTTACCATAGTGTCTGTCTTTTTCCTTGAAATATTTAAATAAAACTTCATATACTATAGCTTCAAATATTTCCATATCAAGAAGCCCAGAATAAAGCCTTTCCAATTAGTAAGTGAAAACTTTATAAGGCTTCAAGGCCACATAATGGGGAATCATGATTACCACATATTTTTATATATTTGAATCATTACTTACATTAGGGAAACTATTCGGTATTCACACATGTGAGATTGATTTATTTCACACTTTGGTCTCAAGCTGTGCCCATTTATTGATAAATGTCTCAATGTGATCCTTCTTTATAGCTGAATAATACTCCATTGTATAGAAATACCACAACTTTTTTATCCATTCCTCAGTTGATGGACCCTTAGGTTGTTTCCAAGATCTGGCGATTACAAATTGTGCTGCTATAAACATAGGTGCATATATATTACTGTGGTATGATGCTTTCAGTTCTTCTGGGAATATGCCTAGAAGTGGAATAGCTGGAATAAATGGGACTTCCAATCCCAGCTTTTTGAGAAATCTCCAGACTGACCTCCACAACGGCTGCACCAGTCTACACTCCCACCAAAAGGGTAGGAGAGTTCCTTTTTCCCCACAGCCTCTCCAGCATTTGTTGTTGTTGGTTTTCTTGATCCTGGCCATTCTTTCAGGAGTGAGATGGTATCTCAGTGTGGTTTTAATTTGCATTTCTCTAATGACCAATGATGATGAACATTTTTTCATGTATTTATTTGCCATTTGCATTTCTTCATCTGAGAAATGTGTATTTATCTCAGATGCCCATTTTTGGATTGGATCTTTGAATTTTGGGGGTCTGAGTTTTTAAAATTCTTTATATGTTTTAGACAAGAGTCCCTTGTCTGAGAGAGAGTTCACTAAAATCTTTTCCCAGTTTGTGGGTTTTCTTTTCACTATGCTGGAGATTTCTTTTGACATGCAGAAACTTTTTAATAAGAAGTGGTCCCAGTTATTGATTCTGGGAAGTATTTCCTGTGCGGTTTGAGTCCTGTTCATGAATTCTCTACCTACTCCTATGTCTTCAAGGTTTCTACCCAATTTGTCTTCCAATAGATTTAGTGTTTCTCTTTTAATATTCAGATCTTTGACCCATTTAGATTTTAATTTATTACATGGTGATAGACATGGGTCTAGCTTTAGTTTTTGGCAAATGGAGAGCCAGTTTTTCCAGCACCATTTATTAAAGAGACTGTTGTTCTTCCAGTGAACCTGCTTGGCTCCTTTATAGAACATAAGGTGGTTGAGTGTGTTTGTAGTTGTGGTTGTATCTTCTAATCTATCCCATTGATCTTCGGTTCTGTTTTGATTCCAATACCATGTTGATTTTACTACTGTTGCTTGTATTATAACTTCAAGTCAGGGATTGTGATGCCTCCTGCTTTGTCTTTGCTGCTTAGAATTGCCTTTGCTATTCTAGGTCTCTTCTGGTTCCAGATGAAATTTAGGAGTGATTTCTCTAGATCTATAAGGTATGTTGATGGTATTTTTATTGGGATTGCATTGAATCTGTATAACAGTTTTGGGAGAATGGCCATTTTCACAATGTTTGTTCTTCCTATCCATGAGCAAGGGATGTCTTTCCATTTTATGAGATCATCTTCAATTTCTTTTTTCAGTGTATTATAATTTTCACTGTATAAGTCATTCACTTCTTTCGTAAGAGTAATTCCTAAATATTTCATTTTTTTGCTTGCTAATGTGAAGAGTGTAGTTTCTCTTATTTCCCTCTCTGTGCTTTTGTTGTTCGTGTATAGGAATGCTATTGATTTCTGAGTGTTGATTTTGTATCCAGCCACATTATTGAATTTATTTATTGTAACTAAGAGTCTTTCAATGGAGTTTAGGGGGTCTTCTATGTAGAGTATCATGTCATCTGCAAACAATGATGATTTAACTTCTTCTTTTCATATCTTTACCCCTTTTATTGCTCTCTCTTGCCTAATTGCTCTGGCTAGTACTTCCAGTACTATATTAAATAGTAGTATATATTGAATGGGACATCTTTGTCTTGTGCCTGATTTTAAAGTAAAGGCCTTCAATTTTGGGCCATTTAGTATGATACTGGCTTTTGGTTTGTCATACATGACCTTTATTTTATTGAGGTAAAGACCATCTATTCCAATTTTCTGTAAAGTTCTTATCATGAATAAATGTTGGACCTTATTGAAGGATTTTTCTGCATCTATGGAAATGATCATGCGATTCTTACTTTTGGCTTTATTGATATGGTGGATTACATTTATTGATTTACATGTGTTGAACCATCCTTGCATTCCTGGGATGAATCCCACTTGGTCATGGTGTATAATCTTCTTGATGATTTGCTGCATCCTATTTGCCAATATTTTATTGAGGATTTTTGCATCTGTGTTCATTAGGGAGATCGGTCTATAGTTCTCTTTTTTAGTTGGGTCTTTCTCAGGTTTTGGTACTAGAGTAATATTTGCTTCCAGGAATGACTTAGGAAGGATTGTTTCCCTTTCAATTTCATTGACTAGTTTGAGGAGTGTCAGCATTAGGTCTTCTTTGTATTTCTTGTAGAATTCTGCAGTGAATCCATCTGGGCCTGGGCTCTTCTTTGTAGGTAAGGACTTAATTACATTTTCAATTTCATTAACAGAGATTGGGTTATTCAACAGTTTTACATCCTCTTGATCTAGCTTTGGTACTTCATATGTTTCTAAGAATCTGTCTATTTCTTCTGTGTTATCAAACTTTTGAGAGTAGAGGTTTTTGAAATAGGTGTTGATGATCTTCTGTATTTCTTTTGGGTCTGTAGTGATTTCACTGTTTCATTTCTTATTGCATGAATTTGAGCTTTTTCTTCCCTTTTTAAAATAAGGTTGTCTAGGGCCTTATCGATTTTATTTATTCTTTCAAAGAACCAACTCTTTGATTTGTTGATTCTTTGGATTGTTTTCTTAGTCTGTATTGCATTGATTTCTGCTCTGATTTTTATAATTTCCTCTCTTCTTTTGGCTTTGGGCTTGACTTGCTCTTCTTTTTCTAGCTGTTTGAGGAGGAGCATCAAGTTATTTATTTGTATTCGTTCTGTTTTCCTGATGTGGGAACTCAGTGCAATAAATTTTCCTCTCAGGACGGCTTTCATTGCAACCCACAAATTCCGGTAAGTTGTATCTGCATTTTCATTTTCTTTTAGGTATTGTTTAACTTTTTCTTTAATTTCTTCTGTGACCCACTGATTACTCAAGAGTGTGTTGTTCAGTTTCCATGTGTTTGCGGGATTTTTGCAGTATCTTTTATCATTAATTTCTAATTTCAAAGCGCTATGATCCAATAACATGCAAGGGGTGATTTCAACTCTTTTGCATTTGTTTAAATATGTTCTGTGAGCTAATATATGGTCTATTTTAGAAAATGATCTATGTACTGCTGAGAAGAATGTGTATTCTGATATTGTTGGGTGGAACATTCTGTATATGTCTATCAAATCCATTTGTTCACAGGTGTGATTCAGTTCTCTTATTTCTTTGCTCATTTTTTGTCTGGTTGATCTGTCCTTTGGTGTCAATGGCGTATTAAGGTCTCCAGTTAAAATTGTGTTACTGATAATTTGAGTTTTCATTTCTGTTAATAATTGTTTTATATAACTGGGTGCTCTGGAGTTTGGTGCGTATATATTTAAGATAGTTATCTCTGCCTCCTGGAGTTTTCCCCTTATGAGTATGTAGTGACCTTCTTTGTCCTTTATGGTCATTGTTGGTTTAAAGTTCAGGTTGTGTGCAAACAGAATGGCTACTCCTGCCTTTTTTGGGTTTCCTGCTACATAAAGTATTGTTTTCCATCCTTTGACTTTCAGTCTGTGAGTATCCTTCTGGGTTAGATGGGTTTCCTGTAAACAGCATATGGTTGGATTTTGTTTCTTGATCCATTCTGCTAGTCTGTTTCTTTTGATTGGTGCATTGAGACCATTTACATTAATGGTTATTACTGTTAAATGCTGGTTTATTGTTGACATTTTATCTCTCTGCTGGTGTATCTTTATCTTTCTTTTCTGTTTAATTATCTGCTTTGCTTAGTGTTTTTTTTCCTTTGTGTATCTAAACTGTCTTTCAATATTTTTTGCAGGGTTGGTTTGGTGTTCATGAAGTTCTTCAGCTGTTCTTTGTCATGGAAGTATATTATTTCACCATCAATTTTGAATGATAGTTTTGCAGGATACATCAGTCTAGGTTGGAAATCATTTTGCTTTAGGATCTGGAATACTTCACTCCATGCTCTTCTTGACTTTATTGTTTGTGCTGAGAAGTCTGCTGTGATTCTGATAGTTTTTCCTTTATAAGTGATCTGTCTTTTTGCTCTTACAGCTTTTAATAATCTATTCTTGTGCTGGATTTCTGGGATGGTGATTATTATATGTCTGGGTGTAGTTTTATTTTGGTTATGTCTATTTGGAGTTCTATATGCCTCTCTGATCCTGATGTCTGTTTCTGATCTCATGCTTGGGAAATTTTCAGCTATTACTTCTCTAAATATCCTCTTGACATCCTTTATGTTGTCTCCTTCTTTTTCATTAATCCCTATCATTCTTATGTTATTTTTCTTTGCATCGTCTTACAGTTGTTGAATTGTTGTTTCCTGATTCCTTGTTATTTTTAAAAGATCTTTCCTTTCCTGTTCACTAGCTGAAATCCTGTCTTTAAGGTCTGAAATTCTATCTTCTCTTTCATTAAGGCGGTTTTTACAACTTTCAGTGGAATTTTTTACTTCCTGTATATCTCTGTGCATCTGCATTATGTATTCTGTTTCTTATATTGCTCGTCTAGGGATTCTATCTTTTTGTTTAGTTCCTCCAATTTTTTATCTGTGTTTTCTTTAGATATATTCAGAATCTCTTTCATTTCATTTATCATTTCTTCTTTTACCTGGGAGATAATTTTGAGTTTGAATTTCTTTAAAGCTTCCTGGAGTTGCTTGTTAATTTCAGTAGCTATTGTGTCCAATATTTGAGGTGAATGGCATATATTTTCTGCTATATACATTGCTCCTAGGGTTTCTTGAGATGGGCTGGAGGCTTGAGGTTGTAATTTGGTCTTTCGTTTTGTCTTTTTCCTATATTTCTGTGTTTCAAGTGTTATTTGAAAGCTTCCTCAGGATCTGTTGGAAATCCCCTTCTATGTTTGCAGCTACTGAGACTCTGGCACCATACTACCCCAAACCACTGGGCCTGCAGAACCAATGGCCCTCCTCTGCCTGCTCAGAACTCCGCAGTTCCAGACAAGCTGGGCCTCAGGGACACTGTGCGCCCACCTGCTTGTTGGAAGCTCCACAGCTCTCCATTCGCAGCCAGGATGGGGAGGCGGATGTAGAGGCCTCAAACCCACGTCTCCACTTCACTGCACTTGGAAGCCTGGAGGGTCCCAAACAGTCTGGTATTTGGGCAGAGTGCGCTGAGCACTCACCACAGGCCGCGGTGCCTCCGGAACCTGCCATCCCTCCCTGGTTGCTGAGAAGTCCACAGTCCTCCAGACACACTGGGAGGACGATGCAGTCGCCCCAGATCCACCCAGTCCCTCCTCTGCACACCGATGGCTAGGCACGGGAGGCCCAAACAGCCTGGGCTCCGGGGATAGCGTGAGCCCGCCCACCCATTGGAAGCTCAGCAGTTCTCCAAGTGCAGCCTGGATGGGGAGGCGGATGCAGAGGCCTCAAACCCACTTCTCCACTTCACTGCACCTGGAAGCCTGGAGGGTCCCAAACAGTCTGGTATTTGGGCAGAGTGCGCTGAGCACTCACCACAGGCTGCAGTGCCTCCAGAACCTGCGATCCCTCCCTGCTTGCTGAGATATCCACAGTCCTCCAGACACATGGGGAGGCCGATACAGGCACCACAGATCCGCCCAGCCCCTCCTCTGCACACCGATCCCAAATGTATTCCTTATATAGTGATTTCATGAATATATTAAAAGTTCTTCTTGTGATACATATATATATATATATATATATATATATATATATATATAGTAAATGAGATATATATGGTAAAATGGCAAACATAACATCACTGTGAGTTGATTTACTAAGGAATATGATCCTGTAGTGGCATCACAGCATGCAATACATGCTAAGACAAAAATTAAAATAATGAGAAGTTATTTATCATGCTAAAGGCCCAATATTAACATACAAACTAACAGCTGATCTCAAATTGCGATGATCATTATGTATTGTATCTGGGTCTCTTATTAAAGGAACAAGACTAATGTCAATTTGAGGGTTTTTATTGCCTCAGGCGGTATGAAAAATGTCTCCTCCTTTTAGTAAGTAATCTTTCACATAATAAATAGTCACAAAGGACTTTGTTCCTCTAATATTTGGCTGCCTCAGGCAACCAGCTGTTCCACCTATATAGTGCAGCCAATCATAACTATTGTGCATGTGCAGTTATAGTATCTTAATGTAATAATAATATGACACATAATATATTCTGACTCACAGGCTTGAAAAATTGTCAATTTCAAGAAAAGACTGTCATTTTTGAGTTTTGATTATATAACTTTTAAAATACTTTCATAAGGGAAGTGGAATGTAAAGTTAGTGTAGAGATTTCAGAAAGATTTTAGCTTTATGATATTTTGCAGATCATAAAGATATAATTCAAACTATTATTTGTTAGCTTTATTATTTTTAAAAAAATATTTATTTGCTTATTCTGGATTTGAGGTGATAATAATTTACTAATACTGGAGAGGATATATTTCTTTGAATTATGAACCGTAGTACCAATGAATTATAAGAAAGTGATTTAAGTTATGATCCTCAATTTAAAATATTTATACTTAAATTTAAACAAGTTGTAAAAACAATTTGTAAATAATATGGGTTATTCTTTTTCTGTGATTCTCTTACTTGATTATAAGTACCTTCAAGATGTGTTCCTGGCATACATCACACAAATTTAACTAACAATACATGATGTCATTAGATTAGTAATATTTTAAAAATTGTTATTTTATTACTGATAAATTGCTAAGTGTAGAACTGTACCACAGCATAGAAAGTGTGTACTATGCTTTCTTATACTTAGAAATTAATGTTTCATATGGGGAAAACAATTGTTCACATATAAATATAATATGGACTATATCAGTCACAAATACAGCCAGGATTATACAAAGTGATTAAAAGACAAATGTGTTCATCTTTCATTAATCACAATGGAAATGAAAGAAAAAATTCCTGCAAGAAAAGGATGTTTACATATTTCATAAACATAAAATTATTGCCAAGGAATATAATTTTTTAAAAGTAAAAACTGAGGTTGTATACCTCGCTTACCCCAAAATGTGATGCCATTGGAGAAATGGTTTTGTTTTGTTAGGAATTTTGTATAAAGAACAGTCTTTTTATATAATATAAATACAATTTTGCTCTTAATTTTTGTATTTTGAAATTCTTGAGAGAGAATAAAGATTTTCAGTGTGTAAATAACTGAACCTCAAAAAATATAGCAGAGTTCAAGTCTGCAAAAACATGTAGAATGATACGTCATCTGCTACCTTACTTTAAGGGCCACAATTTGATTGTTCCAGAATTTATTATAAAGTCCAAGTTCAAATTTTTATAGTCTCCAAATTTTTCAAATCTGTTGAAATGTAAGCCACAACTAGGATAGGAGAAAGGAGAAAATAAAGAAGGGAAAAGATTATACATACATGCACACAAGATAGATGACTGCAATGTTAATCTCTGTTCTTCAAAAAGAACAATTTGTGCTTTGTTCAATTGTTTTATAATATTTTCATGCTTAGATCTGTAATTTGAACGACTACTTTAAAGATAACAGTATGCAATATATTAACCAGTATTAATCTCCTATTATTTTGTTTTGACAGTCTATATTATCATTTTACTCATTTTTTGTTTTCAAAATTAAAAAAATCAAAAAAATAGAATATTTATACAGTATTCGTTTATTAGTACATTTATGTAGTACATAATGTTTGTATCCCATTTAGGTAATTGATTCACATACATAACAAAATTTCTGCTTTTGTCCCTATTCCCTTCCCTTCTCTTTACATCCTTCCCTCAATTGATCTGCTTCTCCTTTGAAAAATATCTGCCTTACTTCCTATCATCTATTTTTTAAAAATATTTTTCTATCATCTATTTTTACTGTGATCTTTACTATTTGTGTTTCTCATATTAGAAGAAACATGAGACATTTAACTTATGTGCCCAATTTATTCCACTTTACATTGTGGTACATCTTTTTTCCTACAAATGACTCAATTTTATCTTTTTTAAAGCACAGTAGTACTCCATTGTATGTAATGCATACAATGAGAGAGAGAGAGAGAGAGAGAGAGAGAGAGAGAGAGAGAGAGAGAGATGGATATACAGTCTACCAAAATATATACTCACCTCAGGAAAACAAAAATGATGCTTTTTCAACAAATGGTTTTTCTTTTATACGGGGGACCCAAGAAGTTATCAAAGAAAACCCACTACACTGCTCCTTTACAGAAAAACTGGAAAATTCAGCTGCATCACTCTCAATGACTCAGTAAATCAAGGAGCAGTTTATCATACTAATAAATGCATGGAAGTTAATGACCACCACTTTGGTCACCTTTTATAATATAATGCCAAAGGTAGCATATTAATCTCAGCATGACTCCATAAATTCAGTATTGAACTATTTATGCAAGTTTTTCTTTTCCTGTGGAAGTGTATAAACATGCCTCCTTCTCTCTCTCTTTCCCTTATCTATCATATCTATCATATCTATCTATCTATCTATCTATCTACCTAGTGCTTTGTGTGTTCAAGACTATATCTTATGAGTTGCAAAATTATTTTATGCACTGTACTGACTATTAATCTCTTTAATTCTCATTGCAAGTCTATGAAAAATATTACAGTCTCATAGTAGGAATGTATGAATTACAGACAGAATGGAAATTGACCAAAGTATTTATGACTGTAATCCTGTTAACATGACTGGATCAGGAAATGCTTGGCTGGTTAGTAAACCACACTTGTGGTGTTTATATGGGCTATTTCCAGAGATTTTTGAGAATAAAATTCAACAAGTTTTTAATGTGGGTGGGACAAATGGGGAAGGAAGAGGGGAGTTGAAATGGGTTTAGAAGGCTCCATCCTGCTTCAGCAAGTGTATCTCTTTTGACTCCTGTGGATTTGAGACCCCAGTTTCCTCTGCTTTCTAATTCAGACTCATACCAGTGACTCTCCAGGAACACTCTAGGCCTCTCATTTTAAACTGACCCTATGCTGTTGATCCCTTTTGTTCTTTACCTTCCATCTTCTCTGATCAAGGGATAACTGAATCATTCACCGGGAACTCTTTTTCCTTACATTTTGTACACTTATTTAATAAATCCCTTTGCACATATTCGAATTGAATCTGTTTCTTTGCAGAACCCTAATCCACACAATTGCAGACATAGTAGGTACAACATGAGGATTCATAGTCAGATGGCAAGTCTTTAGGTTATCTTTAGGATGCTGTCTACTTAATCTTAGAGATTGAGACATGAGGCAATAAACATACAACAATATAAAAGGTAATAGATTGCTGTATAACACATGAGTATGGCAAAAGGAAAGCTAAGACACAGTGCAAACAAAATTAAACTACGAGATGACACATATTTACAAGTATGACAAATATATTATTTTTCCTCAAGCATAGCTTTATAAAAATAAGAAATAAAAGCTCAAAGAAATGTTTTTTGATGAGGAAAACATATTAAAACATCTGTTGAAAGTAAGTTGAGTGGGACATAGCTTATACATCTATGGAAAAGTAGTAAGTAAAAGCAATATACAAGAGAAAAATAGCTGGGGATTTATTTCAGTGGCATAAGTGTCTGCCTGGCAGGCTCTAAGTCATGAATTTGGTCCCTGATACCAAAAATAACTCACTAATTAATTAATTAATTAATTATAAAACAGGCATAAAACTTGAATAGAAAACTTTTTTAAGTGAATATAATGAATTACAAACATAAGATGGTGGCTAACACCATCATCAGAAAAATGAAAATTAAGCTAACAATCATATGTCACCTGATACTCATTGCTTTGTTTATTGGAATATTCAAGCAAGAGAATATAATAGTTGTCAGCAAAATTTTAAAGAAATTTCAATATTGGTGTAGTGTTAATGGAAATGTGAAAGGATAGAATGACTAGTAAAAATAGCACGGTTTTCCTAACCCATCTAATGAGCAAAAGGTAAATGAAACTCTTTTGTCATGGTTTATGTTTGTGTCCCCCAGGCCTCATGAGTTTGCATTGTTCATTTGTGATGGTTCATTGTATAGTGCTTGGATTGATGATGTCAGTGCTCCATCCACATAGGGGTGGAGCCAGGATGTGATGTAATGGCAGGAAGAAGGTGTGTCTTGCTCTTTGCTGGTTCGAGTTTGCTGTGGGCGGCCCCCATGAACTGCAGCCCAGCCATGCCTGCCTGTCTTGGAGCCAACTGAGTGTGGACTGAAACCTCCAAAAACTGTAAGAAATAAACCTTTCCTTTCCCAATTTTGGGCTTCAGGTATTTTGTCTCCTCCGACGAGTAAAAAGTAACTAAGACATCTTCTTATGCTATCTTTTTGATCTTCTCAGTAATAGATCATGGTGACTTTAGAAATGAAGAGACTTATTTTCCTTTTTATATTTGTTTTATTTCTTTTCCTAAACTAAGTATGTGAGTAAAATGTTAAGTGCTGTATTAAATAAGACCAGTAAAGTGCCCACCCTAAGCTTATCCATTTTGGAACATACTTTTTATTTTCTCCACTCAGTATTATGTTGACTATATATTTGCCAGAGATAATTCTATATCTAATTTCTTCAGTTTTTGTCATGATGGCATGTTGACTTTTCCTAAAATCTTTCATTGTATCTTATTGAGCTTGTCATGCTTTTTCATCTTTGGTTGCACCTCCATAGAACATTACATTTAGTAATTTATATACATTAACTAGCCTTGAATTCCCTTGGTGAAATTATCTTGGTTATGGTGTAGGGTCTTTTTAATGTGGTGTTGAATACTGTTTGGAAGAATTTTGTTAAGGATTTTTGCATCCATTTTAATTGAGAATTTTGATCTGTAGTTTTGGTTTCTGTTGTTGAATAAAGATATAAGCTACAAAATGGGAGAAAAGTCTCTGACAGCTATATCTCCATCACAGAATTACTTTGTACAATACATACAGAAATTCAAAAAAGTCATAATGCATTAAATAGGTGGATAATAAATTGAACAGACAATTTTCAAAGGAACATGCATATTGCTAACAAGTACAACAAATAGTTTTAATTTTTATCCAATAAAAAATGCAAATCAAAACTACATTGAAATTCTATCTCATCATCAAGAATACAAAGCAAAATAAATTCAGTAGGGATAAAAATGAAATCTTCTACACTGTTGGTAGTAATGTTACATAGTCTACCTCTATGGAAATTACTATGGAGGTTCCTAAAATAGAACTAAATTTTGATCCAGTTGTATGACTCCTTTATATTCTGCAAAAAAAGCTATAATGATACTTGCACACACACATATTTATTGTGACACAACTCACAATGGCAAGAGTATGGAAGCAGTCTTAGTAACTGTGGACAGATGAATGGATAAATAAAATGTGATTTTATATCACATTTATGCTAAAATTTGACATATATCACTATATACATATATATAGAAATTTATATATTTTGGGGGGTTGAAGTCCAAGACCAGTGTAGTAGGCAGTTTTCCCATTGTTGGACATAATATCAGATAGTGCAATTTAAAGAGACATTTATTTTATCTCATAAATTTGGGGACTTAGTCTGCAATCAGTTAGCTCCAAAGCTAAAACTTCATAACAGAAAGACAGCAGACCAAAGTATTTCAGTTCATAATGACCAGGATGTAGAACAGGAAAGCCCTGGGAGAAGGGAATAGCTGGGAGACCAGATATAGTCCAGAGGCCTTACCTCTATGACTCAATTAGACACAACGAGAAATGCAGTCTACTAATTCCTGAGGTAATTATGTGCTAAAGCCAATCCAAGTTGATACTTAGCTTTTACTGCCATAGCCAACATGGTAAGATTTTTATGAGAGCTCTTTTCAGTGTTGCAGAATACTGACTTGTTAGAGCATAGTATGATAGAAAGAACACAAGATAGCTCTGTGGGGTGCTATTTATAGGGGCATTAATCCCATTCATGAGGTCTGTACTCTCATGATCTATTTGTCTACTCCCTTTCTAGTCCCCATATTTTCCCTTTTGGAATCACTGTTTACCCTGTGCTATTTTAATATGGAATTATTGAACTAGATTCTTAAAATTTATTTATGGAAGCATTTTCCAATGAGTTTGCCTTGAGTCACAGAAAGACTTTGGACTTGCACTTATGAACATTGCTAGAACTGTTGAGATTTCGGGATTTTCTGATGGATATGAACTTTTGGGAAGTCAAGTGAAAACGACATGTTTTATTCTCAAACACACCTTTAAAAGACTCATGTTTCAGAAGCAGGCTTTTGGAAGGTGATTGGATCATGTTGTGCTATCAGTAGATTTTTCCAATGATGAGTTTATAGTTGATTTGTTAAGAGATACAGGATGGTGGTGGTGAGTCACGGCTAGTATGACCTAGAAGAATGTATTTACGCCCCACAGCCTCTCCTCTCACTTTTGCTCTCTCTGCTTTAAAAGTGGTTGATCGGCTTTCATTCTCTATGCCAATCGCATTTCTGTTTCTGCATCAGAGCTAGACATGCAATTGAATTCTCTGAAACTGAGTTCAAGTCAACTTTTCTTTCCTTTAAATTATGTAGGTCAGGTATATTTGTCTGAGCAATGAAAAAGCTAACATACCTAATTACCTCTTGAAGCTCCACCCCCAACATAATCACCTTTGAGGTAGGGTATCAAAGCATGAATTTTGGGAGAGCATAAAAAAATGTATTCTTTTGTCATAGGGTACAACCTTAGTGATCAGAGGATGTGAAATTATTCAAAGTTCAGCTTTAACTCCAAGTGGCCCAAAGGCTGCTTCACTGAAACTCATCAGCATGAAAAATTCTCAGGAAAATAGTTTCCATCTGAGAAATTCCTGTTTTGTCTTGTTTTGTTTTTGTAATTTAAAGGCTGAGAACAAAGGTGCAGGCTAAAAACATTTGTACAGTTTTGGTCAGAGGAAAGGGAAGAAATGGGATGGTCTGCTAAGCAAGTTTACATGAGGAACATGATGGCCAGAGCAAATATTTCTATGTGTAACTTCATTTCTGTTCTGCTCAGCTGCAGCTCTGCAGTTCTGTTCTCATCTTTAACCGGGGATTCCAGGAGTTCTGTCCTTTTGTAGGAAGAGTCACTTGATTTTTGCACTCATTTCAATTACTCAATTGGTCAGAGTCTATTCACAGACTATTGTAGACTATGTGCATAAGCGAATCAAAAAATATATCTAAAATAGATATTTGAACATCCATGTATGTTGCTAACAGCAGTACTCATATAATCAAGAGCGCTTTTCAACCTTAGAAATAAAGGAAATTGTGACATATGACATCACATAAACTTTGAGAACACTGTATAAATAAAATGATCCAGACACAAAAGGGAAAATATGTTGTTTCATTATGAGTGAAGCTTAAAATTGTCAAAATAATCGAGACAGAAAATAGAAAAACATCACCAGGAGCTAGGGAAAAGGGTAATGAAGGATTGTTTGTAATAAGCATAGAACTTTGATTTTGTAACATTCAAAAGTTTTGGAGATTTGTCACTCTATGAATATGCTTAACACTTTAAATTATATACACAGAAATAACTCAGATGATGAATTTTATATTATGTGTTACAAAGTTTTCAAAAGCATATCACAATAAATTAAACAAAAAAAACCCCTAGTGCAATGTAAACCAATTGATTGCTCTGTAATATTGGAAAATGTTGGCTAGGATATCTTATACTACTTGATCTAATCCTATGGACCTGAATTGCATGAAGGAACCCAATTTATCAGAATGAAAAATGTACATGATGGCTTGGTTTATTTGGAAATGTTTATGTTGGGATTCAATAAGTATGGGACAAATTATTACAACTTTACTAACTTGAAAAACACCTACTTATGGTCCCGTCAAGAATCTTGATTCTTTATTTAACATTGAAAACAAAGTATCAACTGAACTGAGCTCTCATCTGAAAACTGCCAAAGAATTCAGATGGCTGGCAGATTCTGTGTTTTTGTAAGGCAAAAATCCCCATTTCCTTGATGTCTGTTGTTTGAAAGTTTCCCTCAAGTCTTCGAGACTACTGTTTAGTATTTCCACATGGCCCGCTCGATGATGTCAGAGATGGATTTTTCTTATGCTTCATGTAAGAGGACCCAGGTGAAAACATCACTCGTTCTCTTTAAATTCTTTTTGCTAATTCTATACCCCACTTGCTCAGTTGTAAACATAATAATGAATCCGCACAAATGATTTTTTTTTTTTTTTTTTTTTTTTTTTTTTGTGGTACCCTGGATTGAACTCACGATCTTGCGCTTGCCAGGCAGGCGCTTATGCCACTGAGCTAAATCCTTGGCAACAAATGCAATTTTGACATTCGGCTTGTGTAGATGAGTAAAATACATGAGAGATTAACAATTTTGCACTGTCACCAAAATAGGAAATATTACAACCACAGTTTAAATTCTGGTCTGTTTTAATTCAAAACACTTTTCAAGAGATAGTGCTGTTAGAATTGAAAATGGATAAGAACAGAAATGTATGTGAGATTTTTAAAAATCATTAGGATATAACATGTTTTATGAATCTAAATTTGTTCTCTGAATGTGGTGTTATGTTCAACAGAACTTTATATAACATTGACAAAAATTAAAATAATTATCACATAAAAATTTTTTGAGGAATATTTAAAAAACTAAACCAGTAGAAAGGAAAAATCAATGAGTTTTGAAAATATTGTATCATTATCTATTTAAAAATTGTCACTACCATCTATAATTAAATGCATAAAGTATAACGAATTTGTAGATCAGTTTCAATAACTTGTGTAGCAGAGGATAACTAGGCAAGCCATAACGGTTAATTATAATTTTAGTTGAAATAATTAGAATTTAATAGAAATAAATCAGTCAGTCATAATTACAAGAAAATTGGAAATTAGGATACATGGCTCCTCTCTGTTATTCATCTAAAGAATTTTGCACACTAAAATTTGTGCTGAATTATGTAAATCTTAAATATTACGTACAACAGCACTAACCTCTTTGTTATTATATTTGGACCCAAGGAATCCTGTGGTTTAGATGTGGTTTGAGAGTATCCTCTAAAAGTTCACGTACTAGAAGTTTCTTAGTCAGGGAAATGGAATTGACAAGGTGGAAACTTTAACAAATGGGGGCCCAATGAAAGCTAATGAGGACTGTGGGGCCTTCAATCTTATGGAATGTAGTAATATTAGTGGTACAGCAGGAGTCAGACTTCCCAAAAAAGACTTATTTCCCATGAGAATAGGTTATATAAAAAAAGACACTCTGGCCATTCCTCTGCATCCAGCTTTCTGTTCATCACAGGACCTCTTTGGCACATGCTTCCTCCTCTGGGATACTTTCTACCATGAGGCCTTCATCAGAGCAGAACTGAGCAGATGCTAGAGTCATGCTTTTCAGCCTATACAGCAGTAAACGAAATAAACCATGGTGTGGATTAAAAATAACTGGTCAACTTAATATCCACTGAATTGAATCAGCGTGCTACTGAGTATAAATGACCCATATAAAGAAAGTTGCCAGCAGGAGTGGAAAGGCATGGCATTGTGCATTTTCCTAAGTACTATTGTTTGGAGTCATTGGTTCTCCTGGAAGAGCTTGTCAGGCCCTAGCTTTTCTGATATGAATTTAGTCATCATCAGAGTAGCTTAGGACCTTGTTGCTGAGAGTGGCTGCAGTTCACTTTAGGGGAGTTCTGAGTATTGCTACCTGGATCTGGCGGGAAAATTGTGTGCCGTTTAATCTCCAGGGAAAACTTGTCATGTTGGATCCTGACATGTACTCAACTCTTCTCATTGCTAGATGAGCTTGGAACCTCATTGTTACTGAGGATGGATGTGATACTTTTCAAGGGAGCCCTGGTCTTTATTGTGAGTGTTACTTCTTTGTTCCAATGTAGACCCGTCAGCCAACTGGCACAGATCCTTCACCTCGCTGGCACAGACGTTCTAGCTTCTACTGTTGACTCTAGCATCACAGATCCATAAAATAAACTTGTCATTGCCAGGCATCCAAATCTCCAGTTGGACTTGTAGGAGGCATTGTCATGGGCTCTAGGTCTTCAGCTAGATTCATGCATAACTTTTCTGTGTGATCCAGACTTTTGGTTATTTTTCTAGGTCATTATTGTTGTGGACAGATTTCCTGCACTTCCTTATATTTAACTCTTGATGGCCATTATAAAATAATATAAGTTCTGTGTCCTCTATGTGATTATTCTCCTTGTGACCCATGACTACTACAAACCACTTTCCTTTATAAAGGATACAGCCTTAGCTATTTTATTACTGAAACTGAATAATATAGGATCATTAAGATGTAATTAAGGTAAAATGAAATTAAATAAGGTTATATTAGTGAAGACATAGCTGTTAAGATTGTTGTGTTTATTAGACGACACACATAGAGAAAAGATTATGAGAGAAAAGACCAAGAAGGCACTGTAGGTTCTAGCCAGGGGCCTTATGACTGTTAGCACTTTGAACTTGTGCTTTTATGCGTCAAAACTGTGATAAAAAGAATCTATGTTATATTAATGATATAACTTATGATATTTCATGATGGTTGACCAAGCAGAATTTTATATGTTGAGAATGGAAAAGTAGGAGAATAAGATGAAAGGACTATTCACAGTATTATAAAGTGTTACTTCTTTCAATAAAAGAAGAAATTTATGGATAAATTTAAAGTGATATGTGACACTTTAAACACTTAAATATCTTCAGAAAGATATTTAAGAAAAAGTTTTTAAATACAAATTTTTCACAGGATTCAGTTTACTATATTTTTTATGTTTTCATATCATCAGAAAACATCGACAGGTATAAAAATTAATTGTCACAAATTGTATTAATAATAGCAAAATTGAAAGTTCTTGCAGTTTGTCACATTTCATCTCAAAAGAATCAGAGACTTAAATAAGAAATATTGTTTCCACTTATGAATTATTTTCTGAAATGGTAAATTTTAATGTTGAGAATACTTTTTGACATTAAGTTTTGAAAATGACCTGATGTAGAAAAAATTCTTTTTCATTAAATATACATGCCTCATAGAATCATGAAAAATCAAGGTATTTTCAATTTTATAGATAAGTATTAACTTTTTTTCTGAAGCACAATGCTGGTATGTGCTTAAATGTTATTCCATGAAATTAGTTATAAATAAAATATCTTCCTTTATTTCTTACAAATATATTGTATTTAAACTTTTTCATGCACTCATACTATTAAATTGGAGATTAAAATTAATACGAGAAATATATATATATGTATATACATATATATACATATACATATATATATATATTTATATATATATATATATATATATATATATATATATATATCAGTTAGTGCACCCAGTAAATTCTGGCATTGGATATTTGGCTTCAAACTATGCACTAATTTTTGTTTTCTCCAAAATCACACATTGTTTGCATGTCTTGGTTACAAGAATGTTTTGTAGTTGTTTCTTACACCCCTGATGCATTGTAAGGTGATGCTTCCATGACTCATTATCACAGTGCCACTTAAGAAAGGGGTTCAGCATCCTTTCCTAGGATTACTTTTGTTGTAAGCCAGGGGAATCTCTGTAATTTGAGAGAAATAACACTCGTAAGAGCTCAATAAAACTCTAGCATACTGCAAAGACAATTTTCTTCTTACCATTTGTTTTTATTGATATCTAACATTTTGTGAAGAAGTAAGTAGCTATTTTCACTTCCACAGACATCATATGAAGCAAAATGTCATAGAAAATTTCCTTTGCTGAGTGAATAGAACCTGAAAAAATGCACAAGTTGAAATCTTATCATGAGCATAGATCTACTCCCATTTATATATATATATATATATATAACAGTTCAAAGGTTATAGAGTAATTTGTAAATTTTTCAGGATTAAAAAGAAATTTTATTTTTGTAATTTTCTCAAGTTCTGGCACAATTGTGATATTTTATACATAGGAAGAATATACGCCCTATGTCCCTATAAATCCTACAAATTATTATATAACAATAAAGGAATGATTATATTTGAATCTTTTTTAAAGCAATAAAAGTAGAAACAATGGTACAAACTTCAAAACAAGATTTAAGACAATAACAATGGTTTGTACGTTGCATATTTCTGTCTTCAAAGTAGTTAAAAACTGTACAACATATAGGAATGAAAAAGTGATCAAACAACATAGGCACAGACCTTTCAATGAATAAATAGCAATTATTAATATAACTACCTTAACTACCTTTTCTCTTCCTTCTTTTCCCCTTTCCCCATCCCAGTTTCTTTTGGAGCAAGTCCTTCTGATTTCACAATATTGACTGTACAATTTAATCTCATTTCCTCTTTAAGCTTCTTATAATATTGCACAGTACAATGTTTACCCATGTGAGGGTCTGATTTACTTCACTTATGAGTGTAGTCTCAGATTGTACATATTTCCCTATCAATGCCTCAAATTTGTCCTTCTTTATAGGTGAAGAGTACTTCATTGTAAAAAATGCCACATCTTTTTTTATTCATTCCTTGACAGATAGGCATTTGGGTTGTTGCCAAGACTTAGCTATCACAAACTGTGCTGCTGTAAACATATATATCACTGTGGTATAATGTTTTTAACTCTTCTGGAAAAATTCCCAGGATGGGGATAGCTGGAGCAAATGGGAAGTCTACTCCTAGTTTTTTGATGAATCTCCATACTGATTTCCACACTGATTGGACAAGTCTACCCTACTACCAACAGTGGAGAAAGGTTCCTCTTTTTCCACAACCCCTTCAGCACTTTTTATTGATTTTATTCTTGATTATAGCATGTTTTTCTTGAGTAAGATATAGTCTGTTTTGCTTTAATATGCAGCTCTCAAATGACCAGTGATGTTGACCGTTTTTTCATATATTTATGTGCTGTTTGTATGTCTTCACCTCGGAAATGTACATTCATCTTACCTGCCCATTTTTTGAGTGAGTCTTTGAATTTGAGTTCATTTTTCATGTTCATATCTTGTAAACTGAGAAACTCCTTTCAAGATACAATACACAATGTACTAACAAGGTGTTACTCTCCTATGATCTTTCTTTGGAATTTTGTAACATTGTTTTTTTATTTTATTTTCTTTAAAATAAAATTAAAAAGAAAAGGAGAAAGAGGAAAAAATGAAGAAATATTAAAAGCAAAGAGAAAATATGGAAGATCTACAAAGTTCCTGGAATATGTTAAGCAACAAAAATAATTATGGTGTTAAAATATTACCCAAACTTGAAAAATAAGTATCCATGTGTCCATACTGTTATATTACAGCTATTTTAAAGTGTGACATTTTTTATCATTAAGCTATAGTTAGGGGAGATATTTTGCATATTTCTGTTTTACTTTTATACTTTATATTGCTTCTGGAATAAATTATGTAATAAAAAAGAGCACATCTGCTATAAACAATGATATGATTTTGCTTGGTGGATAGAGAAAGAAATGTTAAAGCTAATTATGGTATTTCTGTTCAATAATTTTATTTGTAACAACATTAATGACATTTAAATCTAAATTTTGGAGATATTGCTTAATTCAGCAGAGTCTAAAAGTTTCATGGGCTTGGAAGTTTTTCAAACAGACTTATAAAATTAGAGTTCATTAAACATCCCTAACTTTTCTCTTTAATCAGCACCCCCAAGAGTACTGCTAGTGGTCCCCACATCACTATGCTCTCACGGGGTCATAGAAAAATATTTCTACTTATGATTTTTCTTACCTTCATTTATTTAAATCAGGACAGAAATTTTGAAAGTTATTTTTTAGATTAATTACTTAAATTTATAGGGAATATTTATATTCAAAGAGCCCATAACAAGAGAGATTTAAAAGAACTGTATTACTATTTCTGAGAAGTCTGAACTCCTTCTCATCCCTTCCCTTCTTCCCTCTGTGTTTCATACTACTTGTCTCTTTGTTTTGCCTTTTAATTATTTATATTTTGATTTTCTCCATATTTAAGATTATCTGATTTAAATCACTTAACATTATGTTCTCAGGGTACATCAATTTTCTTACAGATGGCTAAAAATTATTCTTCACAGTTTCCATTTCAGAGTCTCCCACAAATTACTTTACAGACCTTTGGAATTTTGAAACACAGTTATGACATCTTCCGAAGATAATTACCCTACCACATTTAAGTAGCTTTTTGCTGTTAATTAGAGACTAGTACATTAAATATGGAGCCATAACCATGAAGGATGCAAATATCAAAGAAGCAGTTTGCTCTTTCTTTGTTTTTATTTCTCATTCTGATTATACAGTTTCCAAAGTAACTGACTATAACTAAATGATGAAAGGAGAAAATAATTTGATTCTAGTTTGTAAATGATTTTACATGGTGAGATGACACCACAAGAGGATACATGTACAAGGGAAGTCTTATACCATGGTGACCATTAGGGTCAATGGTGAAGGCAAATTCTCTTTTCAGGTAAGTTTTATTCTCCATTTTATCTCAGGATTCATATGTACATTTACCTGCCCATGTATGTATTTATAAGAATAATCAAGGAATCAGCAATGCCAAAATTTCCTATGTTAAGAAATTGATACTTATATTTCTTTCTTTCTTTTTTTTTTTTTTTTTTTTTTTTTTATTGGTACCGGGGATCGAACTCATGACTACCTGCTTGCAAGGCAGGTGCTTATGCTACTGAGCTAAATCCCCAGCCCCTATATTTCTATTATTTGGGATGGAAGAGTAATCTATTTAACTTCATTAGATTTAGACTTGAGCAGCTTTTCATGAATAACTACTCATCACTGTTAAATGTTGCTCCAAAAGGTGAGTTCTTTGTGCTTCTGTTAAAGTAAAGATTATTTCAGTTAATTTTAAACTATTCTGAACTACTGTACCCTTGATATTTTTTCTTACACAAAGAAAAAATACATACCTACTTTAATTCAAGTTCTTATGTTCTTTATAGGGTAAACAAAGTCTTATGTCTTATATTATACATGTGCAGACATACTATTTGAAGTTCCTATAATTTCTCAATGAGTATGTTAAAATGTCTACATATGAATCAGACAAAAGTTTACACTTTTGTAATGAGATAACACCTTTCAGATTGAAGCCCAAAGACCCAGTCATTCACTTTAACTCTGCTGTTCATTGACCAAAATAAAGAGTTGTGATTAATTAAATTAAACATATACTCCTTTAACCAAGGTCCTTATTTATGAAAATACTTGTTACAAAATAGTAGGCCATGGACAGAATTGGTGATATTGTCATTATATTGGTCCCAGGTCTGAAATTATGAGTAGTTTTGTCAGATAAGCTAGTCATTAAACTCTAGTCAGTCTTTAAAGTTTGAAAAAGTGCAAGTTTCTTAGTTCAATATCTGATTACTTGCAAATGTTTTATTATAATATTAAAGTTTAAGGGAGAAACTTTCAGGTATTTCCAACTCTTTTTATTTTGTGGTTTGTTTTTCTCATTATCCAGTCATTTCACTGTGTATGGATCAAAGAAAAAAGAGAAAAGCAAAGAGGTGGGACCCTCGAAATAGTGCTGCTTGTACAAAAATTCAGGGTTTTCTATAAAATTCAGGCTCATCATGCAGTCTATGTGGGGACCACTTTCATTCAACTTAGTGTCGTTTCATTATTTGTAACTGTGAATTAATTGCATGGATATTGCTATACAACCTTGCCTTCACTGTATCCTTTAGACTCATATTCTCTAATAATTAGAAGTTTCAGTGTATTCATACGGTGAACCAGGTCATAACCTTGGAGCTGTGTCCATCTTGCAAATGGAAGGAAATATTTTGTGTGAAATATGTGATGCAGTAAACCTGGCTAAAATCAGTCTGAAATTATTTATATAAATTAAGTCATACATGTTGTAATGTTTGTTGATCTATATCATGGTAAATATAGCAAGTTTTTAAATATAAAACTTCAAATCATAAATAAGCTCCTGAATACTTTGATCTAACTCACTGAAAACAGCTCTTTTTTCTCTAATTGATATAGGTCTGGCTTTTCTACTGACATGTTGGTTCATGTATCTCTTGATCACTTGGTGCTAAATTGATTCTGTTTTAGTTAATTTCTGTTTGTTGTACCAAACAGAAATTGTTACATTTTCATCACCTACAGGAAAATATTATACAAAATTATGTTAAATAAACCTTTGCATTACAGTAATTTTCCACAGAATATGCATGGTTTTTTTTTTTTTTTTTTTTTTTTTTTTTGAGAGAAATGTGATGAGAGTTCAATGTGGAAGTTTAATTTTTGGTCATCCTAAAAATTAACCAGTGTATATATGGCTCAATTTAGATAAGCGTATATATCACAGTCAAAGGAAGGGGCCTTTCCATTTCTGACTATGTTACTGATTAGCAAACATCAAACAGAAGTTTATGAAACATGTGGCTGGCAGGAATATGTTATAAATAATTAAGCATTTCCTAACTTACATAGAGATGAGTATAAGCAAAACTTGGTTACAGAAAAGATTAATATAGTTCAAGAAACTCAGTAGATAAGAAATATGTTTTATCTATTATAAGAACATTAATTAAAATCAGAAAATAAAAATAAAAGATAGCTTTTGGATAAACATTGTGAGTTAATATTTATGTATTGTTCCTAAACCAAATTTAAAGATGTTGAAATCAGTTCAAGTTGTAGAAAACCACAAATATGAGAAATATTTAGGTATAGCTCTAGGAAGAATAATGCTCACCAAATGATACTCTTATCTCAATACAGAGAAGCTGTACAGATATTAATATCAAAGGCAAGAAAGATTTTGCAGATGTTAATTAGGGAAACTCACATGAGGACTTCTATAAATTGAGCAAATAGCCGTTATAGGAGACAGAATGAGAAAGGAATCAGCTTAAAAGGAGATTTGGGAAGGGGAACAGAAGCTGGAGTGCTGGAATTGCTAGATTATGGGCACATGACAGCCTCTACTACTTAGTCTAAGCAAGGAAAGGTGATTCTTTCCGACCCCATGAAGAACAACACCCATGTACCTTGATTAACCCTGTCACATTCATCTCTAAACTCTGTCCTTACGTAATTAAATTATGTGCTTAAACCAGTAAATGCATGGCAACTTTTCATAGCAGTAACTGGAAATTTGCATGTGTAAAGGCCATACAAAACCATTGAACACAGAAACAACTCTGAGAGTTATATGAATTTGAAATACATTGTTTGTTTAACTTAATAGTTAAAAGAGGATAAAGTTTCATCAGGTTATTATACAAATTTCTCCATAAAATGTATTTAGATGTTTATAGACGTTGAAAATAGAACTCAGATAGTGCCTTGTACATCAATGGAAAAATTGATGTTGCTTAAAACTAGGAGTAAAAGAGGAAAAATCTGACACATTTAAAAAACATATTTTATAATTAGTTAAAATTCTGAAGGTTTTTGTTTTGTTTTGTTTTGTTTTGTTTTTAGTGCATCTTGTATGCAGCTAGATATAGTGAGATATTTAATAAAATCTATATAAGGAATAATATGAAGAAAGCCTTGTAGATAGGACAATAAAATGTTGGACAACACATCTATGTTCACTTGGGGAGGAAGGGGCAGCTCCTAAAATGATATAAAAAGTGGAAGTTCTCTCAAATGACTACTCAAAATCATCTGTAACCGGCTTCTTAAAATTGGTCTCCAAATATGAGGTATACCATTTGTTTAAAATTTATAGTGTCTCAAAATGTTTCTTATAAGTAATGAACTAGTATTACTAGGAGACACAGACTGGGAGAGAGTGCATTTCTATGTGTATAGGAACCCTACTAGGCCTTTCTCCAAAACATTTATAATAATTTTTTAACACACAAATTATTATTTTCATTTCACAAATGAAGATATTGAGGTTCAAACTTCATTACAATGTTCTTAAATATTTGTGCATAATAAATAGTAATGCTGAGAGTTGAACCTAGTAATTAAGATTTTGGTATCCATGCACAACCAACTCCAATATTTTAACCCTGTAGTAGTCAGTGGACACAATGTGCTTACTTTAGGGAAAATATTTAAAATCTATTTTGGAAAGAGTCCACTAACTTGGCAAAGAATAAACATTCTATATATAAATTCAATGCTTTACTTTTAAGAGAGGAGTTTTGAAAAAATATCAGCATCCAGGCATGAAAGCACACACTTGTAGTACCAGTTGTTGGGGGGCTTATACAGCAGGATTACAAATTGGAACCCAGACTGGCCAATAAAGCAAAATCCTGCATCAGACACTTTAAAAAATGAATTAATGTAAACAAATTAATAAGATCTGGTGACATGGTTACTTTATCAGAGAAAAATGTACACAAGATATGCTTTAATTAAATTGACCATTAATTCATTCAATGTGCTTATTCAAAAAATAAAATATTTTTAAAACATAAAACTTATAACTAAAATTATGTAAGAAAAAATCTTTAAGTGAGGAAAAGACTAAAATATTTGATCCAAAATATTATTTGGCTTTACTAAAAAGTGCAAAAATTAACATTTGCTTAAACCTGTTTTCATTTATTAATGAGTTCATAAAACAACATATGTTGTCATTATCTAATATAATGCTCATTTAATCTACTATTGTTAAGATTTTTCCAATAAATATTACCTCAAATTCTGTGTATCATAGACACATTCACGTATAATTGCATAGGAGAATGGACACATAAATTTAGAGCAAGCTTACCTATAAGTATCACCGATGCAGTAGAAGCTGATGATGTTCAAAACATTCAGAGAAATTTTGGAAGCTTTTACTACTTTCATTAAAGATGTTTGCAACATCACAAAAACAATCTGGCAATTTGATTGGCATTCTTTTATTTCTGGAAATTCTATTCATTCTTATTCTGAGGATTAAGACATAATGCTATTTGCTTTGTTTTTGAGAAAATATGATGAAAAATTAATGTTCTTTTATGATAATGAAAGGAAAATAGGATATATTTAAAATTACTTTTTATGACTAACTTTATAGCTTTATAGATGGTTTTTTAAGCTTCAAGATATAAGGTTCTACTACACTCTAATAACCTACACTAATTTCCTTCATTATAGAAAACATTTTAGCAGCTTTAGGTATAATATATGAAGAAAATTTTATCCAGCATTTAAATTATCATTTTTGCTTAAAAATGTAGCTTCATAGATCAACTTTTCCTTTTTTCCCACTGGCTAGAGGTGAGATTATTTTTGACCACTGTAGTCTTTCCCTAATTTTTTTTTTTTTTTTTTTTTTTATAGTCTGGTGCTATTCTAAACGTTTCTTATAGAATCTTTTAAAAATCATTTAGATTTATCTATTCTTTCTTTTGTCCATGCTTGTTATTTTCTTTTTTCCCAAACTCTATAACTCTCTTTGCTTTTTATCTTTCTTATTCTTTCTTTTTTTCTCTTACTTTTGCAGACTTTAGTGTATTGTAAAACATGTTACATTTTGACGTCAATAATTATTTTTAAAAGCTTTCATGAATTACATCAGTTTTGTCATAATTTACACAGTGTACTAAATTTAAGACTTTGTTATTTTTTTCATACGAATATATCTCACCCTGTCTAGGATGAATAAGAGTAGCTTCGAGATTCTTTCTTGTAATTTCCCCTTCTATATTACATCTCAGATTAACCTTTGTTCTCAACTGTTTCCTGGAAGATATTCAACTGATATCAAGGCTACTATCACTCAAAGTGTATGAGGCAAGAAATGCCACCACGCGATTGTCCTGATACCTTAAGATTCTGCAGGGAAATTACATTTTTTGCTGATACATTTTGCTCCTGATTGCTAATAGTGCTTGCTGTGGTTCTCTGTAAACCTGTGGTTTAATAAAATGTCAACAGAAATTATTGTTCTTGGAATATTATTCTTTTGTATTCCCAGATATAAATTTTAAGTCTTTTCATTCAGTCTTAAGAAAAGCATGCAAACTGAGATGGCAAAATATTTTTAAACAAATAATTACCGAAGCCAACTGTGTGTATATGCTTTCTGATAATTACTAAAAGGGAAATATTGTTGTGTATATCCACAGTTGTTTCATATGTAGATTACCTTTTCTGTAGCTTTCCCTTTTTAAAGCTCTTTGCCCATTTTCACTTAGCTGGTTCTCTGGGCAGTATGCCCATCTTGGATTAGTGTTTGTTTATTACTGTTTTCAATACCAGGACAGTGATTTTAGCTGTGAGCCTTAGATAGAACTATAATTAAGTAGTAAGGGGTACGTTTTCTAAGCATATAAGTGCATTAGGTAACCAAAAATATTTTTCTAGTAGCAGTTTGTACAATAATAGGTTTATATATACATTCTGTGATTTTTGTAGTTTGGTAACCTTTCAACCAATACTCCATTTTAAATTGATTGCTGTCTAAATTGATTAACTTTCTCTTTTTATTTCAAGAACAACCATGTGTTGGTATGTCTTCCTGTTTCACATTGAAAAAATGAAAAGCAATGACATGAGCCTTAAGCAATATATAACTTAGCTAAAAAAAAGTGGTAAGACAGGTGTACGGTAAAATTTAAAGACTTAAATTATCAGTATGTTTTTCCTCAAGAAAATCCATATTCTAATTATTTTAGATGTTTTTCCAGTAAGTTTAGTGCAAGAAATTAAAAGATTATCCATCATTTGCTAAGCACAGTCTAAAAAATATAAGAAAGCAACAGTAGTGAAAGTTGAAAACTAGAAAGAACATATAAAAATGTTATACAAATTATATTTTTACAGCAGAACATCATGAAACATATCAATAATTCCAACTTTGTGTAACTGAGGCAAAAGGATCACAACATTAAAAACAGTTTTCACAAATCAGTGACTTAATAAGTTTCTGCCTTTAAACAAAATATTTAAAGAAGGATAGAGATATAAATCACTTGAAGGTTCTGGGCTCAATCCTTATATTTTATGTTTCTCACCATTAGTTTTATATCTGTCTCCTAGAAGTGACTAGTTAAACATAAACAGCAATATTTGTAGGAAATATTATCTACAGCTCTAGTAAAGAAAATGTTTGTATAGGCATCTAGTTTCAGGTGAAATTTTAATTTCAATTATGAAGAAATTTTCAAGAGCCACAACACATAAGCACGTTCATTAGAGATAAATTATTGAAAATTAAGTTGTAGTAGGAAAAAGTAAATAGTACGAGTACGACTTTAATAATTAACACACTGAAGTAAAAAAAGATTGCAGATATATGGAGTAAAACTACTTTGAACTGAATGAAAAGTTAAAATGACTACCGATAAAACAACACAAATAATAAAATTAAATACAAAATTGAATTCTATGTACTTTTTAATTCTTTGCAGATATTATGTGTTTGCTTAATAAGTTAGAAAAATCATTTGAAAATTGAACTTCAGTTCACTACTAAAATTCAGCATACACAAACGACTATAGATTCAATGCCTGATTTCTAATTTCATATATTTTACTTACCCTAGTCTTGACCTGAAGATATAAAAAAAAAAAAATTATATAGGAAAAAATGCTACTGGAAATGTTTAATGTCCTAAACTTCCACACCTAGGAAATGAAAAATTTCTGATTAAGTAAAATGTAGAGGACAACGTAGACAACAGCATGCAGCACAATGGAATAAAGAAGATGGGGTATAAAGGCTCTTATGAAGAAGCTTTTTCTAGCACAATTTTAGCGGTTCTATATAATAAGTAAGAAAGCCTACCTAATTTTTAATGCTGTTAAAAATGAACACGTCCTAAAAGGAACAGACCTTCTGTTAGCATTTTTGAAAAGAGGAGATTTAAATATTTTTTTATGATTATCTTAACATAAAATCTTAACATAAAATTTATGATTATCTTAACATAAAAAGCATTCACTTCCTTCCCCTTTCTTCCCTATAGAGTTCCAAGTGTTTTATTGTTCCACAGTATTTTCTGTTTACTTCATTTGCTGAGGTTCATTATCACTATAAAAGGTCATTTTAGGATTGGGCTTCTTTGTCAAAGTCATTAGAAGCTACTTTTACATGTGGGCTTATATGAAATCTTACCTTTTCTTCCACAAGTCACTCCTATGGCTACAATACTTAAAAACTCTCCACTTTTTAAAGATGTACATATTTTTCTAATGGCAACGTGATATATGTCCCTACAGAATAAGCTTGATAAATTCTCTTTATCATTTAAACTGCAATTAATTTCCAGAATTCACACATGAATGTCCTCACTAGGCAGTTTTGGCCTCTCAATAAGAGAGAAAACAAGAAATGAAGAACAGTTTCTAACAGATCATCAGAATCTAGAAATCATCAGTTTGCAAAAAAAGAGTATCTTTACTGATACTATTTAATTTTAGGACTTATATCAAAATTATTTACATGATTCCTTAAAATAACATACCAAAAATAAAAATATACAATTTATGTAAGCGAAAATGACATTTGAGAAAGTTTTACAATGTTTATAAAGAAAAATTTATTACAGTAGGTTGATGATATACATTGTTGCAATACTATATAGTGCTTTATGTATTACTCAAGACTTTCCCAATTTGGAAAACAAAAGTAACATTCCCATTAAATCAAGGAGAATTTCCACAACACAAAATTGGCTAATTTCCACAACACAAAATAAGCTAATATCCACAACACAAAATTGGTTTTACTGAGAAGTGGGAGACAATAGAGAGAAATACATAAATATAAGTATCTTTTCAATATATTTTATAAATATGGTATGGATATTTTAATACTAAACTTACTGAGACATCATGCAATTAATACAGTTACCTTTGGCTTTTAGAATTACAAGAGGTGTTCAAAGTGGTGGCAATTAGCTTCCAAATATTTATTAGTAGTTGAGCAGCAGTTTGGGTCTCATTGGTCACTGAGAGAGCCCTACTTGCCTTTTTAATTTTTTTCTAAAGGCCAGTAGTGTGGAAGGTTTTGTGTAATTCTATGAGATTCCTTAGGGTCTCTCATAGATAGAAATGTAAAATATATAAGTTTTATTTTTTGTGAAGTGTGGCTACGTTTTTTGGTGAAATCTGTGTGTGTGTGTGTGTGTGTGTGTGTGTGTGTATGCACATACATACGTACATACATATACATATATATGTGGTATGTTACTATATGAATGTAGGTAACTATATATATATAAATGTTATGTAACTAAAATTTAAAATTAAATTAACATTTAGAATTATGAAAATTTCATGTAATTAAAACTGAATTATTTAAAAATAACACATTGTTTATATTTTTAAAATTAGAAATGTTAAAACATTGAAAATAGCAATAAATAAACATTTATTTCAATAGAAATACAATCATATTTATCCTGTAGGAATGAAAAATATCTCTATTCACCTGATAATGAGTCAGGAGATACTCTGTTTCTACAGAAAGACTTAGTGTTGTTAGGAAGCTATTTACCTTAAATCATGCTCTCAATTTAAGGATTTCTGAGATAATTCATAAGTTTATTGTTCTTTTTAATGAAAAGAGGCTAGGGGGTGGGAATTTAGCTCACGGCATAAGCGCCTGCCTTGCAAGCAGGCAGTCGTGAGTTCTATCCCCAGTACCGATAAAGAGGAAAAAGAAAAAGAAAAAAGAAAAAAAAAAAAGAAGCTGTGTAAAGTTTATCTGGAAAACATGCATAAAGTTGATTTAGAAAATATAAAAATTATGACTCTTCAAGAATTTTTAAATTTTACAACCATAACTATCATCAAGAAAGACTTTAAAGCAACATAAAGAACTATTTTAGGTTTTACTGTAACTTGTAATATTTGTCAGCTTTATACTATCAGATTAAGTTTTTCTTATTAATTTAATTGACTGCTATTTCACCATTGTAGCTACACAGTTTTTTGTAGATATGTGTTTTTGAACATGGTAAAAGTTTCACATTTTTCAATCTTGTTTTATTAGTTTAAATGAGAAAACTCTCACTTCTTTTAGATGCTTTTATTCTTTATATTTTTAAGATTTGTTGTTTTTACCTACTTCCATATGTCTCTTTTACATTTATTTTCAAATTTCATGAAGTAATTACAGTTTACTTTACAAAAGTAAGAACATTTATACAAATAAAATCTATCAGTTCTATTTTTAGCTATGAGATATTTTCATTTTGGTTTAACTGGCCTGGAACTTAAATTGTAGTGACCTGAAGTTTACAGCGGTCCAGCCTCAGCCTCCTGAGTGCTGGGATCACAGGTATGTGTCATCATGCCCAGTTAGTTCAACCAGATTTTTATGCAAAATATTTTTGTATTTGACAATTTTACTTTTAGCTTACACTTTCATTTGATAATTGTATGCTAATTACTTTAGGATTCTGAAGAAAGCTTTGTATTATTTAAAAATTTAATATTTGTTTTCTATTGTAATGGCTTTTGAATGTAAAAGATAGATGGTAGATGGACTAAGGTTTCTAAATGTTCAAGTACATGATGACTTTGGTAAATGGTCTGCCAACATAAAATATAAATATATGTATTCTACATGAGATAATTAAGGAATTCATAGTTTTGCAAGTTAAATTCAATGACAGTTAACTATTTTTGGTAAATTTAGTATTATTTTTTTTAAAAATTAGCTGTAGTTACTCTAAAATAGTTTTATGCATATGTCATTTTATCATTTTTACCTATTTACTAATTTTCGCTTATTATTGTTTATGTAATGTTATATATTATTTTATAAAGATTTTTCACAGCTATACTACTGAAGTATGATAAGTATATTAATGCTGTTCATTTTTCTCATATCAGTGAACACTTTTATGTTTACATACATGAAATTCTATACCATCAAAACCCCGACGTGTAAATCACCACCAAAATTTTTTGCCATTGAGTTAAGTTTTTCCATCAACTTTTCTTTTAATTCTCAAAATGAGTATATTTCTGTCCAATCTTTAACTAGTCACGGCTTCACTGTGCCATTGAGTGATGAAAAACAACACTATTTTCAAATAACAACCTAAAATTTATGATCTTTGAGGCTGTATTACCATCTACTGTTACATGAAATCTGCAGGCCACATGTTAGATATGATTGCTTGTACTTAGCTGCTAAATAAATATGCATTATTTTTTCTAGTTACAAAAATATCCATAACAATAAACCTTGTAATCTGTTTTCAATTTACCAACCTGCTTTTCCTCAAACATTTTTTTAATTCACTTCTGTATATACCTTTTGTGGCCCTCCTCAAAATTTATGACAAATGCAATATCAAGCAATATCATCCTCAACTGCTTCTCTCTCTAATGGTCACATGGTATTTGTTGAGTATCTTTCTATCGTTGTCTAAATTTTCTTTATACCTGTCTTTTATCAGAATTTACATTATCTCACCTTTTTTTTTTTTTTTTTTTTTTGCTTTTTTTGAACACCTGTTCTCCAGTCAATTCATTATAAGGTCTTTCATACATATACCTGAGCTTTCTTGCCTAATTTTTCTCTAGCAGTTTAGTTTTTTCAAAATCCCAAACTTGTGAATTGCACACGTGCTACTCTGGAATCAATTAAGACTAGAGAAAAATAGCCCTAGTAAGTGCTTTCTTTTTAACTGCATCACATGTTTTTACTTTAACTAAATAAACATGGTTGTAAGTATAGTAACTGAAACTACAGGTGCCTTTTCTGGCTGTTACTCAGCTCCATTAACTCGTTCTACCTTGTATCTTGAAAAATTTCTTTGTAAACTTAGGCAAATGCTGTCTTGGTTACTTTTCTCCTTGCTGAGACAAAGTGGCCTGCCACTCACATGTTAAAGGCAGATAGTTTATTTCAGTTTCTGTCCATGGTTGAGTGATGAAAGCAGGGTAGCCCAGCAGAAGCCTATCACAGAGGAGAAATAGTTCATGGTGTGTCAGGCAGAAGACAGTGAACAACAAGCAGACAACAACTAGTCTGTCTTTTCCTTTTGTCTTACCAGAATGCCAATTTTTTGGATGTTGCCATTTACAACTATGATAACTTTAGCCAGTAGACTAATTCAGTTCCACATGCCCTTAAGCCCAATGTCACACACTCTGGGTGCATCCTGTTCTGGAAAGTCCCACTGGTAAGTGAATATGGCTTTAGGAGGACACCTAGATACAAGCCATACAAAATGCAAGTGACTCAGTGGTTACCTGTGAACGTCATGGAACAATTTCATCTTTTGAAATCGTTTACTTCATTCAATACACTGTCCAAAATCTCCCACTATATTTAGAGATGTTTATTTTCTATATTTCTCTTCATCTCTACCTCAACTAAGAAGGTTTTCTAAACTCCTTTTCCCTTATTTCTTAAATATGGAAAGACATGTGATTATTGTAACTTTATTTTTGTATATCCGTATGTATATCTTCTTTGTCTTATATTCATCTATGTGACTCTATCTTACAGTTGTAAAGACAGAAACCTGCAGGTGCATATGTCAAGATTCATTTCTCAAAATTATTTTCTCTCTATCATATTCACATTTGAAGTCTCCTTTGTAGATCTTTTGTTGATTTACAAGACATTTCAAAATATTTGTCTCAGATCAGTTATTGACTGACATAAGATCTGAAACTTTATGTATCACTGTATATATTTATTTCTTTTGACAGGTAGGCTTTGCTACTTGTAATTTGTAAGATATCACCTTATCTATGAATATTGACGCTATTTCCCTTCATTTCAGTTTAATATTGGCAGATGGAAATGCCATAACTTCTTTTACTTGGTTGACAATCTTTCCTTTTTACCTTAAAATTTGAATGATTTACATTTCACAATTGTAGTTCAAAAATTATAATATGACTGCAGGAATATATATCTTCTTTACCACCACAGCTTCAAACTTAGTGAGCCTTTACAAGGATCACATTGTGAAGAGCCACACAATTTTCGTATGCTGTTTTTGCAATAATTAACTCTCATATAATTATTTCTATTTTTTGATAAGTTATTTATTCTTATATTAGCTATTTCTACTTCTCCCTATGCCACAGACTTAAAGGCATGGCATCACATAAATTTCTGTTTTAAAAAAAAAATTAATTTTCAAGTGACAACAAGCAAATGCAAGCTTAACAGGCATTCCCTGGAGGGAAAGAAGGATGACAATCTGAATGATTTGCCAGCAGCATTAGTGAGTTCTGACATGGCTTCTTTTGTTGATTCTCAGCAGTGGGTGACCGTCCCGTATTGTCAGATGTTCTGCTTCAGTGAGCACTTACAGTGAGCTGAATGGCTGTTGCTCTAAGGTGACTCCAAATAAGTTACACTCCACAGTTCTTTCCTTTCTCCTGGATGTCCATCTATTTTACCTGTTTGTATCCAATACATATATTAATACAATTAAATGGATACTTCAGCTGGTAGACACAGATGGACACAAAAACTTGTTGCTAGCTAATTGACAGATCTTTAGAAAATTTTAAATCCGACGTTGTAAATTGCCTATTGCAAACAGAATATATGAATAAATCAATACACTACTTAAATGTTAGAATGTAAAATTACTCTTCTCTTAATCAATTTCCCACTAAATGATATAGATGTACTTGACAAGAATGACATAAAACTACTGGTGAGGGAGCCCATTCATAGGTTTGCAATTCATCAAAGATGATGCGTTGTGAGGACAGTGTAACAGCTGCTTGCCCATATGTTTTAATGTGTATAAATCAATATTTATATTTTAAAATAAATTATACATGCATACATTTTTATATCCTCCTTAAAAGAAATAAAAGAATGCTCAACCATTAAGATATGACTAATAATTTTAAATTTTTAAATGGAAAACAAATAACTTTTAGATAAACATTACTGGATAATTCATGGCTATAAAATGACCTGATTTATATTTCATTTGATAAAATATTAATGCATGAACCTAAGAAATATTTGGTTTATGATTTTAGAGTAGTCACTCATAATTATTTTGTATCTTTTTATTTATGAGTAAAGAATATGATACTATTATACTTCACATAATTACATACTATCAAAATGATTTTAATAAAATTTTTCACTTAATGTGGAAAATATTCATTATGAAAGATAAGAGGTCAAATAGAAAACTAATTGATGTTAGTATGGAAGTATCCACAACTAAAGATAAGTGTACTTTTCTTCCACACAATGTTTGTGTTATAATGCTATAAATATAACTTTGTTGAAACAATGTGGCAAAATTTAGTGGGAAAATTTATTATCCTTATTATTGGCAGGTCAACTTTTAAAAGTATATGATATTGACAATTTCAAAGACTACTTTTCAGTTTTGATTTATTTTATAATTAAGCCTATCATTTTGAGAGCTAAAATATTTGTAATAACTTTTAGCTCTCTAATAGTATTTCATTATATATCACTGTAATGACTATCATTTTGATTTAGGTTTGAACTTGCAGTTAAATCATCTTCATTAACAATCATTGTATTAGGCTAACATATTTCATGTATTGTACTTGAACAGAGAGAAAGGTTTTTTAATAAGTACCAAATTTTCTAAAACTCCGATGATTTTCTCACTGAGAGATTTCATTCCTTAATGTCAGCTGAAAATTGATGACCTCAAGAGCCCATCTGATTTGATCAAATGCACAATTTTAAGGAATAAGTCTTTTTTTTTTTTTTTTTTCCTTTTTTCTGGTACCAGGGATTGAACTCACGACCGCCTGCTTGCAAGGCAGGTGCTTATGCTGCTGAGCTAAATCCCCAGCCCCAAATGCACAATTTTAATATGTTTGGCATAATTTTCACTCTCACATACATACCTTGACTTTCAATATCAGCACTGTAAGGAACACATATTTTTGCTCACAACAAATATATATGTTGGGGAAAACTTTGCCAAAACAAGGCAGTTATTATCTTATATATGGTAAGATTAAAGAAGGTCAACATTTTAGTTACTTAAGTATAAATTTTAAATCCAAATTAATTTAATTATTGAAATATTATATTTTACATGAAACAACCCTTGCGGTCTCAGGTCTTTATACTACAGCATTTATGTAAAACATAACAAATTTGAAGATAATCATATATTATCCATATTATATTATTCAATTTAGGAATTCTTTATCATAATTATATCAAAAATTCTACTTAATAATTAATAATCTGAAATATGTAAACTATCAGGTGATATATTTTAGAGGTATCTTGAAATTTCATAAGATCTATTTTAATATCTGATATATATTATAAACATTTCTCTTTGAAACTCTTATATCCAATTTTAATTGTGCATCTGGTTGAGAATGTGAATGTTTAGATATTTTAAAGATTTGTAGGGAAATTCTCCTTTTCAGTATTTTTCAAGAACTTTCATATATGGCAGCTTCTGTTTTTCACCCAAGAGGAATATATAAAATTCTTATTTGAGAAAGACTTAACTTTGTTTCAAAGTACTACTTTTGTATAACATTTCAAAGAGTCACTTGGAAAGCTTGTAAAATCACACATTCCTTTTTTAGTCCCCTAGAGACTGCAATTCTGTAAGTCTGCAATGGACCTGAGAATCTACATTTCTAACAAATCCAAAGTAAAGCTGTTGCTATTTCCACAAGAACACACTGCAAGTACATTTATAGGTGGTATCATATGAAATTATTTTGCCTCAAATAAGCCTAGGTTTGTTATTCACACATAATTTTTTTATATTTGAATGGGATTTTGATATTGATACTTTTTATAAAATCTGCTTTTATTTATTATTTTTTTTTTACAAAAGTTGGAGACTGGTGTTTAGTGTTCTATAAGCTTTTAAGAGCTATAATTTTGCTCAATATTCATCAATATTTTTGTTCAAGTTAGCAATTAGTTTTCTCCAGAGAGACCTGTCAATATTCCACCAGAAAATATTATCTCCCACATATGATCTTTTATACTTAATGTACATCACAGGATCTTCACCCTCCAGATATCTTTCTCACATTGTATAAAAATATACAAATGTGTTTATTAGCATGCTATTTTCAGCACCTTTATGTAATGATTTGCAATAAAAAAATTCTGAATCTGACTACTTGGATTCAAATCTCAGCTCTACTAAGAAATTCAGTGACCTTGGGAATTTAAATTTTAGAACTTATTTTACATTCACTATGAGTATTAAAAATCTAGTGCATATTTCATAACAAAATTATTTGAGCAATATACAATACAGACTTACTTTAGACACATCTTGGGTTCATTTCTACATTATTTTGTTAAAGCCAAAATTGCAATAAAAGTTTACAGAATTTTTTTTTAAATTTTTCTAGGACTAAAAATGTTATGTTTGTGCTGTGCTACAGCACATCATTTGTGCAATTGCATTATATCTAAAAACAAAATGCATGTTTTAATTTAAAATTTCTTGCTTTTAAAACATGCTAAGAATGACCTCATTCTTAAGTGAGTCAGAATGTTTTAATGGGGAAATATCTCTCCTCAATGTTGATAGCCTCGCTGACTGATAAGCGTGGTGTTTCCTCAAGGTCAAGATGACTGCAGTAATTTCTGAAAATAATGAAAAAAATAAATATCACTTTGATTGACGCTGTCTTTTCATGAAAGATTTCTTGTAGCCTGATATGTTGTTTTCTGGCATTTTACCCATGATAGAACTTGTTTGAAAGCTAAATTTTATCTTCTCAAATCTGTTGTTGATTCATTCAGTTTATGTAATCCTTTAAATATTTTGTTGTCATTTCAGTAATGTCCATAGTATGATCACAAGAATAGATTCACCTCAGAAAAGCTTTTTATATGCTCATGCATATAATTAATTTTTGGCTATTGAAACTTTTTCATAAGATTAGTTTAGCAATTAAGTCACACCTTTATATTCAATTAGTAATTAAAATTTTCTATTTCCACTTATCTACAATGACTTTCTCCTTTGACTTTGAAACTATCAGAATCAGCTCCAAAGATTACAATCAACCAACCTCTTATAAATTGATGTTAATGTTGGTAATTTGACCTTATTCTATGGCTCATGAATGATATGTAAAATGGTAAATGTTCTTTCCAAGAAGTTTTCAATTTACTTTTCCAAGATACAGCACATTATCATTGGTAATGGCAGATATGGGCTTATGAAATGGGTTTCTTTAATGTTAAAAATTGCTAATTAGATTCCTATTTGATCATTGGCTTCAGATTAGATGTTATGAAAATATTCCATTAATTTCACTGTACTTCTCCTTCATACTTTTAGGAATACCAGATCTCTGAAAATGTCTTCAAATATTCAGTCAACTGTCTTGCAAACAGATATGCTATAAAACAGACTTTTCCCACATATAGAGGACAGACTAACAGTAGTATGGTCTTTGAGGGTTCCAATTTTCAGAATGGTAAATGAAGATTGATTTTAACCTAAAGTCACTGATTTCTTTAATCTCTAAAAAAAATCAGCTATTTTCTTGAGCTTTGGAGTCAGGCATTGAATTTGTTTTTATCAAAGACCTACATAGCATCTTCTTCCAATAGAAGCCTGTTTCATCTACATTGAAAACATGCTGATTACTTTATCCACCATAATTTTCTGAGCTAGATCTTTTGGACAACTTTTTATATCTTCTTCAGTACTGCTTTGCTTCATTTTATACTTTATCTTATAATGATAAACTACTTTCTTTAAACTTCATAAACTAAATTCTACCAGTTTGGGACTCTCCAATTTCCTTATCCGCCTTTAATTTAAAAGGATTGAAAAGAGTTAAAGCTTTTTGATGCTTTTTATGATGTGCTTTTTTATGATTAAGCACATCACTTTTAAATGTATGTTGGCATTATTCTGGTTGCCCTTCATTTTGTTTTTTTGGTTTTTATTTGTTGTTTTTTTTTTTTTTTTTGTTTTGTTTTATGTTGGTTTGTTTTGTTTTTTTGGGGGGTCCTTATGTTCTGATTTTTTCTGGCTCGAGAAATTGAAAGCATAATTCAAAACAAAAAATGTAAAGTAGCTATTGTGAAATTGGAAGAAATTATTTAGAAGGAAAGAGGAACTAGAGTTGGAAAGAGGGAAAGGAAGGATGGGAAAGGAAAAATATAAAAACGATAAAATGGAGACAAAGGAGTTGAGAGATTGGAAGGAGAATAGGGGAGTAAGGAGAAAAAAAGAAATTAAATTATATCATGTACACATAGAAAGTCCCCATGATGAACAAGATTGTCATGCATATCTAAAATATACTAATGTAATTTTAAAAATGTATGCTGTGGCTGGTATTTTATACTATGTAGATCTCTAAATCTTTTCTTATATAAGCAGTGAGTTTATTTCCATGTCTTATTCACAGGTTCACAGGATTAACCACTGACATTTCTGTCAAGAATTTTTACTTTCTTTCACAGCCTGGATAAATGTTTGCCACAAACATTCTGGTTTTGTATTGGCTTTTACTAAGAGTTCTCCACTAAGTTTAAGCATTTTTAGCATTTGAGGCAAAGTGAGAAATATTTACTTTTCTGTTCATCTAAACACATAAACTATTCTAAAATAACTGATTCTTCTAACTTTAATATTCCTTTGTCTAAAGAAATAAGAATGTTCAAATAGAAAGAGATAGAACTGTGATCTCTGAATCAGATTTATAGTAGAAAAAGGGAAACAAATCTTTGATTTATTCAGTCAAATTTGTTCTCCTAAATGGGCATGGGTCATAGCTTCCCTAAAAATATTGATCTGTGTGTATATCTCATCATTTTGGATTTAACAATGAAAATTTTGAAATATTATAAGAATTATCAAATTACAACACAGAGGCATAACATGAGGGAGTCCTTGTGGAAAAAAGAATAGGGAGATTTGCTTAATACAAGATTACAAATTTTAATTTGTAGAAAATGCAGTCTTTTAAATCACAATAATGTTAAGCACAAGAAATCAAGGATGCAGATTAAAATTCCATTATCATTATTGTTAGCTACATTTTCCTATTTTGAACATCTCCACAAAGATATTGTGTTTACTTTTTAAGAAATTTTCATTCTACATAATGTATTTGGATTACAAGGCACGCTAAGTAAAACAAAGTTGGAAATGACAAATTCATACAGTCCATCTAAGAATTACTCTGATTTACTGAGCAGTATGACAAAGGTAATGGCTGTGATACCCTGTGGATTACCTTTAATGACAATTATTGATCACGTGCAAAGACAGGTAAAGCACGTGTAATCACAGTTTGCGAGGGGGAGAGATTTGTGGGTCTTAATCTCCATGTTAACCACATATCTTTACTCTGAAACTTGTGAATGCTCTGTTTATTTATTTATTTGGTACCCAGAGAATTGAACTCAGGACCTCACACTTGCCCAGCAGGTGTTGCTTTGCTGAACTATAGTCCTCATCCTGTATGAATGCTTTAGAACTCCAAAAAGCAAGTGTAATAATCCCCTTAATGAGCAAATTCATGTCATTTTATTCCCTTCACCTGATGGCTTAAATTTTATGAAAGAATAATTTTAAACTCATTTAGAAATTAATTTATCCAAGTAACATATTGTAATGTAGAAATTAATAAACATAATTCTAATAAATTGTGTATTTAATGAATTCAAAATTTGAGAACATTGGACACATATATCCTAGCACATATATGCTAGGTATTCAGTATTTCACAGATTTCACTTCAAATATTGCGACCTAAAATGATGGTATCTAAAGATCAGCCCTTGTTTTGATGGTCAAACGCTGAAGATGTGTTATAAACTCTTTGACTGAAACGTATCAATTGAATAATTTTAAGTTTTGCAGTCATCCTAGTTAAAAGATAGGAGATACTATTGTGTTCTATCTTTATCAGGTAGATGATCTCAAACAGAATTCCCAGAAAGGAAGCTTCTACTGCTTGAATTCTTAGTCAAAACCTCCCCAGAGGAAAAATACTTGTATGTGAAAATGATTGATGTAAGACAGAAATTTAGTGAAAAATTTAGTGTAATTACAGGGTTATTTCATAGCTACAAACAAAAGGCAAAATATTCTTATTTGGTTTGAGATAATTTGAACAGAAAACATTTTAGATAGTTTTAAATATAAAAAGAGATCAGACAAATTAATATAAATTATTCAAGGTCATAAGAAAGTCTTCCTGAAAGGCTACACTGTTCCACTTTAGACAGCCATGTTATATCAAAATCTAGTCCCATTTTAATTGGATTAATGTTCTAATGGAACAGATCTTTTCTGTCCATTTTAAAAAGCATACATTTTCAGAATTTGTAATGGAGAGATATTATCAGGTGTCCTTTGTAACAATATTATTTATTTTTCTTTGAGTCTGTTTTCTTTTAATATGTGGTTATCAAAGATATGTTAATTGTAGCTTCACTTTGGTCCACATGGTAAACATTAGATGTTTTCATGTACACAATGCCATGGTCTACAAGGTAATTTTATTTGCTCAGTTGATAACAATCACTCTGCATGCTGTCTTTCATATCCTCCACAAGGAGCATACTAATATAAATTGCTAAAGGACCAGATACCACTTCTATGAATTTGATAAACCTAATGAAAAATGAGAAAAAATGTCCATTTCTAAACCAGCACGCATATTCAATAAAAATTTTCATAGATATAAAAATATGCATGGCAATGAAGAAGATAAGTTCAATCATAACAAAAGGATATATTTGTAAAAAAAAATCTTCTGAAGCATTCTTTTATGCCCCAAGGAACTTATCTTTGGTAAGTCCTCATACAAATAAAAATTGGTTAAAGTAGTAAAAATACAAATAAAAACAGTTAATCCTTTCTAACTTGCAAAAAGTAACTGCTTTTAAAACCCTTGTAACATACAATTGTTATAGATATTTATTTAATATGTTGACTCAGATATTTCATATTTATTGGTAGCTGTGACATTTTTTTTAAACAGCAAATGCTTACATTGAGGTGTTTCAGTTGTTAATGTTAATCTGTATATATTTCAGACAACATAGCAGTTCTAGACTGTAGTTATCCACTTGTCACTAGAGCTTTGAAGAAATCCAAATCTCCCTTATATTTCAGAAAGCTTATTTTGTCTTTAATGTGAATTATTAAGAAAGAAACAAGCAGGATGAAACAATGTAAAGCCAGACAATATAAATGATTCTCTGGCTCTGGATTCTAGGTAATGTATAGATTGCAGGCTAGCACAGGTTAAAAAAAAAAAAAGTTAAAAAGATATTTTTCTCTAATTCCTTTTGTTGTAAGTGGATAGAATATTGGCCTTTGAAATTCACTAAATGCAGAAAAAGCATGCTTTTCTAAGTAGACAGTGTTAAAAAATGTTAAAAAGGTTACTACAGACTGTATTATAGATTGAAATATTTAAATACTGGTATATTAGTCACTTTTCGTCTAGGTGTTACAAAATAGTAGAACAAAGTAAAAGACAAGAGGTTTATTTTGTCTCATGTGTTCAGAGAATTCAGTACATAATTGATTCACTCTAAGGCCAAAAAAGCATAATGGGTGGCCCTGGTACGAGAAAACTCTCAACACATGGTGACTGGCAACAGAAAGAGAAGTTAGAGCTGGCATAAGAAGTCGTGCTTTCTAAATCACAGACTAGTAGTCTGTGTCTTCCAAACAGGCCCACCTCATGACAGCACACTCTTTCACATAGTCACCAATGGAATAATCCATGCTTGGGTATAACTGCCAGTAATCCACTCACACATGAGACTCTTGAGGGACATTTAAGATCTCAGCACGAAATAGGAAATCTAGAGTTACTGCACACTCATTTAAAATGCAAAAGACCTTTTTTTGCATAAATGTTTTGGTTGCAGAGAATTGTTCAAAGATTAGTCTCACATGGTAAAAGAAAATAAATGTCAGCATTGGGAGAAGTCTATGATGAGACTCTCATGGGTTGCCTGGTTTCAGAGGTTGTTAAGATGAGTGAGTCTACTAAATTTTCCTTAAAAGTTTCCTGAAAAAGTTTGATTTTTTCCTCAGAAGGTTTGAACTTGTCATCATTATGTTAGCCTTTACAGCTATGGGTATCCAGACAAGTGTTTTTAAAATCAATTAATCTAGGGAAGAATCTTCTACTGATTAAGCCTGTTTGTTTTTTATTTATATAATCAGAAGAAAAAGTTTAGTAATTTACACTAAATGTTTCAATTTAAAAACGCATTTATAAAGACAAAATCATGGCCAATGAGGATAAGAAGATATCTCAGAATATGAAGTGTTCTAAAACACAAAATATAAGTACTTAATACATTTTTTATCAATAAAATTGACAACTATAGAGAAGAATGAGGCAATTATAATGGCCTAATTCACTTATATTTAGTATTACTTTTAAATTATAAACCTCATGTACATTCAATTAAATTCATATCAAATGTTCAGGAATAGTCTTAAATACTGTAAATACTCATATACAAGTATAAATACCCTAAATTCTATGTTTTTTTATAGATGATCTAACATCATTAGTCTTCAGAATCTTTGCTGAGATTGAAAAGAAGCCTTACTCCCAGTCATTCCTGGAAGAAGCATTGATCTGGTTCTAAGCCAGAAAAAGATTAAAAAAAAAAAAAAAAAAGAGAAAGAAATCTACAGACCCACCTGCTTAATTAACACATATACAAAAATTCTCAAAAAGATATTAACACACAGGGGGCTGGGGATTTAGCTCAGCGGCATAAGCGCCTGCCTTGAAAGCAGGCAGTTGTGAGTTCGATCCCTGGTACCGATAAAAACAAAAAAGCAAAAAAAAAAAAAAAAAAAATACTAACACACAGAGCAAATCATCAAAAAGAGCATGTGTATCATGAGCAAATAGGCTTCATACCAGAAGTACAGAGATGGTTCGATGAATGCAAATTAGTAAATGTAATATATCACATAAATAGAAGCAAGAACAAAAATAACATGACCAACTCAAAAGATAAAGATGCAGAAAAAGAGCCTTTAAAAATTCTCCATAATTTCATGATAAAAAGAAACCTCAAGAAATTTGTAGAAAGTCTTTATGCCAAGTGGATAAATGCCACACGTGACAAGCCAATACCCTTACATTATTAATGGGAACAAAGATTAAAGCTTTTGCTCTAAATCATGAATAAGACAATGGTGCCCACTATCATCACTTGACTTCAAGAACAGCCTCCAAACATTAGCTAGAAGAATCAGGCAAAGAGAAAAAAAAATATAAAAACGAATATGCTTACGTAAAAGTTAATTATCATTATTTGCAGAGGACACAGTCATTTACATGGGAGAGCCCCTAACTCCACCAAAAGATTCCTAATATTAATAACCAAATTCAGCAGCATAGCAGCATACAAACTCAACACTCAAAAATTCCTAGCATTCTTATGAAGCAATGAACCAACTCACTAAAGAAAATTGGCAGAATAATGGCTTTCACAATAACATCAAGTAAAATGGGGAATATCACAGAAGTGAAAAACCTCTGTAATGGAAGCTAGCATTCTCTGAAGAAAAAAATATCAAACAGAATATTAAAAAATAAAAAAGATAACCTCTGTTCCTGGACAGGCAATACCAAGATAGTAAAAGTAGCTATACTTCCAAAACTGTTATACAAATTTAATGCAATCCCAATCAAAATACTAATAGCATTACTCACAGAAATAGAAAAAAATCTTAAAATTTCTATTGAATGAAAGGAGATCTAGAATAGCAAAAGCAATTCTGGACAACAAGTACAAAGCGGGAGGCATTAATTACTGACCTAATGTTATATTACAATGTTATAGGGATAAAAATAGCATTTTGCTGGGAAAAAAAGACTTGCAGACTAGAATAGTAGATGAAGAAACAACTCTAGGCACATTTGGCTGCTTTATATTTGAGAAAAAATACTTTCGCTAGGGTAAAGCTAGTTTCTTTACCAAGTGGTGCTGAGAAAATATTCTTCTGCATGCCAGTGATGGAACTTACCTATCTTTCACCATGCTCAAAGCTAAAATCAAAGTGAATCAAAGGCCTAAATATTAAATCACTCACTATCTGCTGGAAGACAAAATAAATAAAACTCTTGAATACATACACATAGCCAAAGTCTTTCTGAAAAGAATCCTAGTTTGAGAAGAAATAATAACCAAAATCAAGGAAAGAGATTGCACAAATTAGACAGCCTCTGCAGAGCAAAAGAAAACACCAATATACTAAAGAAACAACATACAGAATGACAAATGATTTCACCAGGTATTCTTTTGACAATGGAGTAACATCTAGACTTTATTAAATCAAAAATTTAGACCCTCAAAAAAATAAAGGTCCGAATAAAAACTGGCATTTGAAATTAATAGATACTTCTCAGATGAAGAAGTACAAATGGCCTATAAGTAGATGAAAAAGTTTTCAGCATCTCTGACCTTTATAGAAATGCACATTAAAACACCACAGAGATCCATCTCACTCAATGATACTCTATATTAAATAAACCAAATTATAACAAATACAAGTGGGCTTTAGAGAAAAGGAAACCTTCTTTATTGTTGGTGAGAACGTGAACTAATATAACCACTATGTAAGTCAGTATGTATTTTCCTCAGAATCCTAAATCCATTTGGCCCAGTCATTCTCCTTGTAAGCATCATTGAAAAGAAACAAAGGCATTATATTTCAGTGATACACACATAAGGTGTATAGAAACAAATTGATAGTAGCTAAATCTTGGAATCAGTCTAAATGTCCATGAAACAATAGATGTATAAAGAAGATGTGGTATTTATATACAATAGAGTACTGTTCTGCTATAAGAAGGATAAACATGAGTAATATGTAGGAAAGTGGATGTACCTTGATATTATCATGTTAAGTGAAGTAAGTCAAACACACAATCATAAATATTCCATAGTTTCTTTTATATGAGAGTACTAATATGTAAATAAAATGCAAAGTAAAAAATAGACAATAGAAATGAGTGGGTTGGAATGTGACAATCATGTATTACAAACAAGGACTACAAACATGGTCTGAGAGAGAAATATATATATATATATATATCTTTAATTAACATATTTTTAATTAAATTAATTAAAATTAAGAAACTAAATTTTAATTAATTTTAGTGATATATTTTAGATATATGAAATGATCACATTCATCATGATAAATTTGTACTTGTTTTTTTATCTTTTTTAAAATTTTTATTTAAGGAAAAAAGAAAGAAACAGAAAAAGTGTACAAGTAATACAGAATTTCAAAAAAATAAACAGTAGGAAATCACTAGTTAACAGGTTACATACTGTCATCTTAGAAATAGTTGTTCAGGTTACAAAATTAAAGTATATAAAGTGAACATTCAAACAGTGAGACTGCAAACAGTTCTGTTCAACGATGCAACAAAAACTCAGTAATATAGTTATCAATCATATGCTTAAATATACATGCAGTTATATCCTTTAGAGCATTTTGTTTTCCTCTCTTTTTTAGAATGACAATTACACATTTTGGATTATATTACTCCCACAGTTCTTATTACATTTTTTTGAAGAGAATAAAACCAAACGTAACATAACAAAACAGAGTCAGTCAAATCAAAAGGATGAACATAGAACATGATGTCAAAACAGAATACAAGGTGGTCAACAATGGTCACTGTAATGCCTCTTGATATCTTAAAAAGAATTGCTTATATCATCAGTTATAATAAAATTGAACAAAATAATGAAGAACAAAACCAATAAACCAAAATATTGGAGATATTACAGGACTTCGAAAGAAGATAATGGTCAGACCAGAATGGGTGTAATAGTGAATCTTAATGTCTTCAAAGTTGTTGCCTGTACTCTCAAACTTGGTATTATCAAGCAAAACAGAATAGAGTAAAATCAGTCAAAACAAGATGGTGAGAGCAATACAGGGTTTCAAATCAAACCCTGTAGGAAATCAAAGTGTGTTACTCTAATATATCCTGCTATTCTATTTTTTATTTATTTCTTCCTTAATTAAAAAGATAAAAATAAAACAGTAAATAATAAAAAGGAGATTGAGATAAAAGAGGACATAACAAAACAGCACAGGTTAGAACATAACAATTTAAGCAACATAGTGTTTCACCACACGATATCCCAATATAAAAAGTAGTTATCATAGTGTCTCTTTCCTTGAAATATTTAAGAATAATTTCATATACTGTAGCATCAAATATATCAAGACAATGTAAAATCATTCAAAAGATGACAGTATTACAGGGCATTTAGAATAAACTAACAGAAAACAAACACATGGAAACTGATTAACACACTTTTGAGTAATCAGTGGGTCACAGGGGAAATTAAAGAGCAATTTAAACAATACCTATAGGCAAACGAAAATACACAAACAACTTATAGAAATCTGTGGGATGCAATGAAAGCTGTCCTCAGAGGAAAATTTATTGCACTGAGTTCCCATATAAGGAAAATGGAATGAATATAAATAAACAACCTGATGTTACAACTCAAATATCTAGAAAAAGAAGAGCAGGTCAAGCTGAAAGCCAAAAGAAGAGAGGAAATTATAAAAAACAGAGCAGAAATTAATGCAATAGAGACTAAGAAAACAATCCAAAAAATCAATGAATCAAGGAGTTGGTTCTTTGAAAAAAATAAATAAAATTGATAAGCCCCTAACTAACCTTATTTTAAAAAGAGAAGAAAAAGCTCAAATTCATGCAATAAGAAATGAAAAAAGGTGAAATCACTACAGAAGACCATCAACACCTATTTCAAAAACCTCTACTCTCATAGGTTTGATAACACAGAAGAAATAGACATATTCCTAGAAACATATGAAGTACCAAAGCTAGGTTGAGAAGATGTAAATCTGCTGAATAACCCAATTTCTATTAATGAAATTGAAAACATAATTAAGTCTTTGCCTACACAGAAGAGCCCAGGCCCAGATGGATTCACTGCAGAATTCTACAAGAAGTACAAAGAAGACTTAATGCCAACACTCCTCATACTGTTCAATGAAATTGAAAGGGAAGCAATCCTTCCTAAGTCATTCCTGGAAGCAAATATTACTCTAGTACCAAAACCGGAGAAAGACCGAACTAAAACAGAGAACTACAGACCAATCTCCCTAATGGACACAGATGCAAAAATCCTCAATAAAATATTGGCAAATAGAGTGCAGCAAATCATCAAGAAGATTATACACCATGACCAAGTGGGATTCATCCCAGGTATGCAGGGATGGTTCAACATATGTACATCAATGCATGTAACTCACCATATCAATAAAGCCAAAAGCAAGAACCACATGATCATTTTTATAGATGCAGAAAAAGCTTTTGATAAGGTCCAACATTCATTTATGATACGAACCTTACAGAAAATTGCAGTAGTTGGTCTTTACCTCAATATAATAAAGGTCATGTATGACAAACCAAAAGCCAGTACCATAATAAATTGCCCAAAATTGAAGGCCTTTACTTTAAAATCAGGCATAAGACAAAGATGTCCCATTCAGTATATACTCCTATTTAATATAGTACTGGAAATACTAGCCAGAGAAATTAAAAAAGAGAGAGAAATAAAACGGGTAAAGATAGGAAAAGAAGAAGTTGAATTATCATTGTTTGCAGATGACATGATATTCTGTATAGAAGACCCCCAAAATTCCATTGAAAGACTCTTATATATAATAAGTAAGTTCAGCATGGTAGCTGGATACAAAATCAATCCTCAAAAATCGATAGCATTCCTATACACTAACAACAAGATCACAGAGAGAAATAAGAGAGGCAACACCCTTCAAACTAGCAACCAAAGAAATGAAATATTTAATAATTACTATCACGAAAGAAGGGAAAGACCCATACAAGGAAAATTATAATACATTGAAAAAAGAAATTGAAGCATATCTCAGAAAGTGAAAAGATATCCCTTGCTGATAGGAAGAATAAATATTGTGAAAATGGCCATTCTCCAAAAATCTTATACAGATTCAATGCAATCCCAATAAAATTCCATCAACATACTTCATAGATCTAGACAAATCACTCCTAAAATTCATCTGGAGTGAGAAGAGACCTAGAATAGCAAAGACAATTCCAAGCAGTGAAGGCAAGGCAGGAGGCGTCACAATTCCTGACTTGATGTTATACTACAAAGCAACAGTAGTAAAATCAACATGGCACTGGAATCAAAACAGAACTGAAGATCAATGGAATAGATTAGAAGATTCAACCACAACTACCAACACCCTCAACCACCTTATCTTTGATAAAGGGGCCAAGCATGTATACTCGAAGAAGGACAGTCTCTTTACTAAATGTTATTGGAAAAACTGGGTCGCCATATGTCGAAAACTAAAACTAGATCCATGACTATCACCATGTACTAAATTAAAATCTAAATGATCAAAGATTTGAATATTAAAGAAGAAAACACTAAATCTCTTGGAAGACATATTGGGTAAAAACCTTGAAGACATAGAGAAGGTGAAGATTTCATGAACAGGACTTAAACCGCACGGGAAATACTTCCCAGAATCAGTAACTGAGATCACATCTTATTAAAAAGTTTCTTCATGACAAAAAAATCTCCAGCATAGTGAAAAGAAAATCCACAAACTGGGAAAAAATCTTAGTGAACTGTCCCACAGACAAAGGACTTCTGTTTAAAACATATAAAGAATTTTTTAAAAAATCAGACCCCTCCAAATTCAAAAATCTAATTCAAAAATGGGCATCTGAGCTGAATACACACTTCTCAGATGAAGAAATACAAAATGTCCATCATCATTACTCTTTAGAAAAATGCAAATTAAAACCACACTGAGATTACATCTCACTCCTGAAAGAAAGGCCAGGATCAAGAAAACCACCTACAACAAATGCTGGAGAGGCTGTGGGGAAAAAGGAACTCTCCTGCACTGTTGGTGTGAGTGTAGACTGGTGCAACCATTGTGGAAGTCAGTCTAGAGGTTTCTCAAAAAGCTAGAATTGTAAGTCCCATTTGTTTCAGCTATTCCACTTGTAGGCATATTCCCGAAGAACTGAAAGCATCATACCACAGAGATATATGTACACCCATGTTTATAGCAGCACAGTTTGTAATAGCCAGATCTTGGAAACAACCTAAGTGTCCATCAACTGAGGAATGGATAAAAAAGTTGTGGTATTTTTGTACAAGGGAGTACTACTCAGCTATAAGGAATGATAACATTGAGATATTTATAAATACATGAGCGCAGCTTGAGGCCATACTCATAAGTGAAATAAATCAAATCTAAGTGTATAAATACTGAATAGTTTTCCTATTGTAAAAATAGTAACAATACTTAAAAGTATGTGATAATCATGATTCCCATTATATTGCTTTGAAGCCTTATAATGTTTTCATTCATTAACTGTAATAGTTTTATTCTGGGGTGTTTGATTTTATTGTCTGTGATGGTAGGAACAGCTATTTTGGAGAAAATGAGACATCATAATAGCTAGTGCTGATTTAATATCATCTTGTTTTGAAGTCCCACCAAGCTTTTGTTCTTCTGTCTCCATTGGTCTTAACATGTTGTATCTTATTAGATTTTATTATATGTGATAATATAAACAAAAACCTTTATAGACAAGGAGATAATATATGTGATATATCTTGAGTCTTTTTTTTTCATTAAATCTTCCCCTTCTTTCATCCCATCTTCCCCTCCTTATTCACAAAGCTTTATTTCCATTTTATCTGGATTTTCTCATTTTTTCTTTTCCCTTCCTTTTCCTCTATCCTATCCATATTTCCCTTTCCTTATAAAAAATTCTTCCTATTAGTTATTTTGTGCTGAAAAAAACTTTATTTTTGTAGAATATGGGGTTAAGAATAACATAATTACTATTATATATATATATATATATATATATATATATATATATATATATTCATTTTAGCCAGCCAGATTTCCCTGCTGAGTTGAAATAAGGTTGTGAGAAAGAAAAATTAAGATAATCTACAGATAAAATTTTAAGTAAATTATATATATTTTTAGAGTGACTTTGTTTCTTTTATAGAATAACAAAGAATTTAAAGTGTTTATATCAAAAAATTAAACAATTACTTGTAATGTTTTTAAAGAAAGAAACAATTGAACAATTAACTTTCCTGATTTAAAATATTTAAGTGGTTTTTGAATAAAATTACATCTCAGTTAATGCTCTTAATTCCATTATCTTCATTGATTAGGACTTCTCCTAGCATATACAATATAATAGCAAAGGAAGACATTGATAATAGTCTGGCCATACTATATTTTGATGAATAGCCAACTGGAAAATTGTAAGTGCCAAATGTTCAAAAATGTATTATGATAAAATAGCTGGTATCTTTTGATTTGCATGATACTTGAAAAGCATTGTGACTAATATATATTTATTGAAATTATATAGTGTGGAATACATTAACCTCTAACAGCAGCTGACTTTGGCTAAGAAAAGCCAGCATGCATGCCTTTAACAGTTAACATTTACACTTTATAAACACCACAGGAATCTAAACCAATCTTTCAGAAGCCTGCTGTACACTTGGATCAGTCTGTATGTACATTGAAGGAAATCTTACTCCCTTTCAGCACATGATATTAATCAAACAGTAGGGTTCTTTAGAACCTTCACCCTTTTCTTGTTTATCACTTTTTTTTGATTTTCACCCTGACCCAATTCCTAGTGTGGAAAAGGTCAAAGCTTTGGCAAAATTTCATCCTGAAGACAATTTTTGAATCTTCCATATAGTATAATTTCAGTATAAAGACAATTTTTTTGAAATTCATTACAATGTTTCCAAAATAATGTGTATTATTGAGGTGATGCATCATTACTAGAGCATTTTTCCTTATAAGCTACACAAGGAGTCTTATCTTACTGGGCTTCTCCAATCAATTTTTAGAAGACGAAAGTATTACACCAATCAAACATTCCATCCTCATTGAATTGAGGCTTCTTATACAAGTCTAAAATAAAATTCGGTTCTGGATTGATTTTAAAATAGGTTTACTCTGTAGAAGTAATTTTGATAGATCTCTTAAGACCCTCAATGTTTGTAGCAAAATATACTCATATGCATTTCCCTCTGTGTGTGTGTGCACACACGCATGCATGTGCATGTGCTTGTTTTCACCAGAAATCCTTACCCACATATGGTAAAATATTATTTGCCTCATTATTTTCAATATTCTTTGTGTTCATCATGAATGCAAATGATAACGGAAAGATTTTTGCCTTATCCTCGATTATCCACATTAAGAAACTGATGCATAACTTCAGAAATCAGCAAAACCTTTTGACAGTACTTTTAAAAATCTACATGTGATCACTTTGTTAAAAAATCCTCATTTGTTCCTTGGATGAAAATGAAACACAGCATGCTGTTATTTTAAATATTAATTCCCATGATACAATTCTGGTTAGGTCACTTTAAGATGGATGGTACCTGTAAGAACAACTCAGCTAGACTTGAGTAAAATTTAAAACAGATGCCATTATTCATGATAATACTAAAAAAATGCAACTTTAATTTATATGAATGATTTTCGTGACAAGATAAATTGAAATGCTTGAGAAATTAAATAATACTTTACACATAACATTGCACATATATAATCACTCAATTCTGTGAGAAAAATATAATACAAAGTGTAACATTGATATCCTTTGTTTGACTTTGAGAAACATGTTCATTGTAAAAGTTATAATTAAATCAATGGAATAGATTTTAAACTGTTGGTACTGGTGTTTACTTCTACCATTGAGACAGCAATCCATATTTTTAACACTAAAAGTTCTTTTCTGCTCATTGTTTCACTACTTGATCTTCTCTTTTTGCCATTAGTATAGATTTTCTTTACAGGAGAAATTCAATTTGTAATCGTGGTGTCAATTCATTTTTCAATCTGAGATTTTGTGTAATTTAACATGTGGTACATAATATTTAAGACTCTAAAGAACAGAAATAAAATGGATGCAAGAAGAAAAAGAATAGTTAAAGCAATTGTATGAATTGATAAGTTATAATGTATATTTTAAACAAATTCATGCCCATATTCACACTAATGCAAAATCTCATCACACTACTAAAATAAAATAACATAGATGTTTTAAATAACAAGCACTTATTTTCTTTTAGTTCTGGAAGGTGGAACTCTAGAGCGTCCAGCTTCTGATGAAGGCTGTCTCCTGTCTCATAGAGAAAAAAATATACTTATTTTTCTTTACATACTTTTTTGTGATGTGTACATGGGGAAATCAGAAAGGAATCTCATAGTATTTCTTTTTAAGAAGAAACTAAACTTGACTCAGCTTAGCTTTACTTTCATACAAATTCCATCGCCAAAGTCAGTCATTGTAAATCCTAGTGCAATACATTAGCAGGTTATGTATAGTTACAGAGTTAGAGAGGCATGTTCAGTACATGACCTGACTTTGCCAGCAAATTCACTTTCTTCTGATTTAAAAAATAAATTATTATCAGGATAACAGACTGCCAGTTCTCAACTCATTACAGATGAAACTAAATGTTTAAACTAAAAAAAAATCATCTAAATATAATATAAAATAAATAGGAATGAAATTTAAAGTATAATTTCCAGGTAAAATTTCTCTTCAATTGCTAAGCGATGAAATTTGTGAAGTCATTTGCTTCTAAAATACAATAGCTAGAAGAGAAAAATAGATATTATTGCTACAAAATTGAGAAAAGTGAAGAAACATTATTCCCAAAAAAGGTCTAGAATCAAGCAAGACAAATGTGCTAGATAATAAGACTCAATAATGGTGTTATCTTTTATGGTATAAACTTAGATGCTATTATATACACTTAGATGTTTATTTGACTTTCCAAACTCACTTCAACCAGGAAGAAATCACTCCTTCTTCACAAATATGCCACTCAGAGTTCATTCATTTGTGTTTGGATGTACTTTATCTATACAATTTTATATGCTTTACTGTTATATTTTAACAGGTGTTAGGGAAATACCAGTCCAAGGTCTCTGGGAGAAGCCGTATAATCTGTTGAAGTTGAAGTGGTGGATCCACCCTTTAAAATAAGTGATTTAGGCCTCATGATATCTCAGTTCTCTCAGTTATCTGTCTGTCTGCATCACTTTATTTTCACTGGAAGCGATACCTGACACCCACAAAGGTAGAGCAATTTGTTTGGTCTCACCTTCGTCTATGGTCTGCCGAATCCAAGGTAAAACAGTAGCACAGGAATGGCAGAGAAAAAAAAAAATGTGCATAACACATGGCAGACAAGGAAGTAGAGAGAAAAGGGAGGAGGTGAAGAGGGAGAAATACCTTCTTTGGTCATGCTCCACTGACCTACATCCAACCAGATACCACAGTTTAACAACGCATTCAACTATACATTACATCAGTGCATCCGTCCATTGAAAAGTATTGCGTGTCTATCATCCAATCACTTTCCAAAGCTGCACTTCTAAACTTTTGAGTCTTTGAGGAGACATTCTGTGTGTAACTCATAAAATTATGTTCCTGGCACACAAAAGACTCATGTACATCTCATTTTCAAAACATCTTGAAGAATCATCAAAGTGTTAACATTATGGAAAAGAACAAATGAGAAACTCCTCTGAGAATCACGGCCTGCTCTTAGCTGTGAGACCCTGCAAAAATCAAAAAGAAAGTTAAACACGTTCAGTGCCCAGGGGCATATGCTAAATATTCCCATTCCAAAGTGGAGAAGTTGAGAGAAGAAAGGAATTGAACCAAAGCAATACTGAAACACATATGGCAAAAGTGAAATTGCATAGCATCATGGTCAACACGCGGAATAAATTATGAAGAGATGTGAACTCCAGAGAGCTTGGTTAGCGTCAGCCTTACAAGACTGCCAGTTTTAGCCCCTACAGCCTCTCTGTCAGTGTCCTCTAACTCACTGCCTGTGGGTTTTATTAACAGATGTTCCATGTTCCTAGCGTATCCTACATTTTGGAGTCTGCACTGCGCTTTTAACCCTGTTCATCCTGTTTCACTTTCTCAGATGCATGCTGCTTTTGAAATTTGGGTGAAAGATTCCTGGAGCCCATAACACTTACATTCTGATACCTGAAAACACAGCACCATGTGGACCGTGCCATGATCTACTTCCAACTCAAGCATTTCCCAGTCCCATTTGGGTCATTGTTGCAAGGGCATCTGGGTGCCTAATGGCTGACTACTGTGAAATGAATCCTAGGAAATCAATTCCCTAGGCAGTCATTCCGCAGCAGAGAGACCAGCAGCTCTTTACTCAAATGGCAATTTTACAGTTTCATATGTTTGATCATGGAAATGTTCAAATCTTACTGATACCTCAGATACTCGTGACACATTATTCCTGTTGTTCTAGAACAAAATACATGGCATGATTTTATGTTCAGCAATTATAATCTCAATTGTCCCAAATTTTCAATTTTTCCTTTCAGGAAAAACTCTAAACTTTTCAAATTGCTTAGCTCCAACATTTGCTCGATTCTTATTACAAAGGTGGCTGAAAATATCTAGAAATACCTTTGCTACGGCATGAATTTTGGCCTCTTTTGAAATTAAGCCAGATGAATTCATTTACCATCCATTATTTGGGTCTCCTACAAAGTCTGCAGACAAGGGCAATGTGTAGAGAAATTTTCTGTCTAAGTGTATCTGATATGACTTCTAGGCCAACTGCCAGTGTAGTGCCAGTAAATTTCTTGGGCTGATCTTTACTATCAGCATTTCCTAACAGTATTCTGGTCTTTTGGTATCTGGTTTTATCACATTCCAGGGTTTCTCTAATCACTACCTCCAAAGATTTTAAATTCCTACCAAAATCCATTTCCAAATGTCACTAAACCACATAGTAAGGCACAGCCATACCAATGACCTCTTAATTTCTATCTTGTCTTTATTCAGTCACTGGACACAATATCTAAAATGTACAACTTAATGGAGTAGAGGGTTATTTTGCATAGTGGTTATAGTTCGGGGTTATTTGTCTCCAAGCCAATATCGGGAATACAAAGGACGTGGTTAAGGAAAAATTTTACCTCTTGGTAGCAAGAAGCAGACGCAAAAGAGCTGCAGAGTAAGATCACCCCTTTCACGTCATGACCACAGTGACACACCTCCACCCAGGACCCTTCTTAGGGCAGCACATTCACATATGAAAGTCATTAGTGGATGAATCCACTAATGAATATAGCACTGCTGTTATCAAGTCATCTTACAAAAACCCAACCTCTGAACACACAACCCTTTACAAGGCCATTGTTAATAGAAACCATAATATCTTTTCTTTTCATTAGAATAACAAAGATTCCCATCATATAGCTGTGTCATGTTCTTAAGAATGTAAGATGCCTCATGTGCTCTATTCATTTCAGCCTGTATTTGTTCCAGATTGATAATGCAAGCATAAAAAGGTATTTTTTTCAGAACACACTTTGTGATTCTTTTGTAATACACAGAAGTTAGAAATTTTCCATATCTTAAATTTTTGTATCTTTTTTGCATAACAGTTCATTCCTATTTTTTCTCCTGCCTTTTAGGATTAGCAATCAAGCTGTTCTTTCTATGTGTTGCTTAGAAATCTCTTCAGCTGTATATTCATTTTCATTACCTACTAAGTTCTACCTTTCAAAACATAAAGAAAGAAAAAAATAATATCCCTAGTAAATTTATAACAAGTGTAATTTTCCTCTAGTCTAAGATGTCTTTTCTAATTTACATTTGAAAAATTATCAGAATGACTCATTTTCACTATTCATATGTTTAAGACTTGATTGTCAGATTTGTATTATCTAAAGTTGGTAGGAGAGTTAAAAAGTGGTCCTTAGTTGGATGTTTTTGGTTATTGGAGACATGTTCCAGAAAGAAATTATGGCACAATAGTCTCTATCTTATTTTCAGCCTACAGACTTGGAATACAACCTTCCTTTGTCACATTTTGTTATCTCACATAGACACAATAGCAAGAGCCAACGAACCACAAACAGAAAACTGCAAAACTGTAAGTCGTTCCTCTTAATATATTTTATTTATTTCAATAGTGGAAAACTGACTGATATACCAAGTAAAAAAAGGGTAATCATGAATAAAAATATTCTCACTGTACACAAGGTTATGCATACCACTTATGTCATTTTTGGGTTATACAGCATCAAATATAAGCCTAAGTAGAAATCCAGCATTTGTTCCTTGGATCCTAAGAATAATTACTAAATACTTGAAATTTAACAAGAAGTAGGTTGATTTTCTTCAGAATAAGCACCTTAGACCATACTTTTAGTCTACATTAATAAAGTGCCCCTTAGGTCACCCATATATTTAAGAATATTGGGTTAGTTAAAACTAACCCAATTACCAATTTGGACTCTGGGAGAGGAAAGGAGGTAGTTGGTGAGTTTAGTTACAAGGAAGAAGATTGATCTACCAAATGTACTTAATGAAACCTCCACAAAATTCTATGTCCTGAAACATGGGTAATCTCTAGTTTGCAATATTCTGCATACTGCATTTATTTTTTAGTGTTCTGCATTTTAACTCCAGTATTTTATCTTCTTGTGTTTTGATTAGATTATGGAAATAAATTCTGAGAGGTCTTCTGATTTTTTTGCTTGCTTCTCAAAAGTGAATGTGGCCCAATGGATCCTCCAACTTGCAGTTAAATATGACAATTCTGCATAATTTAGCAGCATAGTTGAGTGATCCTTACACTGAAATCTAATTAACACAGGATAATATCTGAGGTAGAAGAGACTTTTAAAGATTATATATGTGATTTGACATTCAGTTCAGTTAGGTCAGTTAAAAATATTTTGTTTACATTTTCTGGCTTGTCATAAATGGTGCCACCTCTGTCATCAGTAATCTGTGTTACGGTCGGTCACATATATCAACTTGACTCTGTTATATTTTCCTGTTATTCAAATGTGATGATAGGCTTTAATGTGAAGATACTGTTGAATGTTATGAAAACAAACAGTTGACTTTACTGTTGACTGCATAGATATTCTAGAGACTACTGATTCACTTAGCTGAAAGCTCTTAATAACAGAGCAGTGGATACCCAAGTAAAGACAAAATTCTCCTGAGGACAGTCTCAATTTTTATCTGAGAATTTGCCATGTCCTTCTTACATACAAGATTACCAATTTTCAGTACACATTTGCCCACATCTATATTTTCATACTGTAATTCAATTTTTGCCCATAAAATATCTTAACATAAATTTTACAGATATTATTTTTCTGGATGAAGCTTGTCTCCTTTAACCTATAAAAAGTTTTGTAGTGAAATTATTTACTTAATTACCCAAAATTTGTTTATGTATGTGTACATTTGAGCACAATTGTAAAAAATTCACTTACTGAACTTAACAAATTTGACTGAATTTTTGTCTACTATGGTTTTGTTTTGCTGTTGTATCTTGTTTTTTTGTGTTACATACTGTGGCATTGAAAAGATAAATAATGTTCTATTGTCATGTAGTTCCTATGAAGATGTGTTTAAAACTATTGTGGTAAAAACAGGGAGTGACAATTACCATAAAATATAGACAGCTACATTACAGTGAGAGGTCTAATGAAGATATTATTTCAAGCAAGAAAGATTTGATATATCTTTCAAAGTTATATAAAAGAATTTCATCTTTATCCAGGCTCAACCTTTGACTTCAGTGTTGAAATAAGTCGTGAAGGTAGCTATAATATAGTCAGCTATGTGGCAACTCTTAACAGAGACCACCCATTCACTTCCCATGAAACAAGGTTATTCCATAATGATTTTGTGTCACATTTGATATGAACCATATTTGAAAGAGTCTTAAAGGTGAAAGGAGGACTAGCAAAGTCCATGAGTCTTGTAAAAGACTTACTTTTAAGGCAGAGAATTTTTAGTGTTACCTGCATATAACTTGGAACTGAGAGACAGTGCAGAAGGAGTTCAAATGTCACTAATAACTTTCACTTTCTGCAACTTGAGAATATAGGAATCAGATTGAATCTTCTCTGTTCTTAGTATTTGAATTTTCCTCAATAAGATTTATTATAATAAATGGGTTGGTAGACTATATGCAGAAAATCATTAAGAAATTCCATACTTGATATTATACTAATTTATCTTGATAAATTGGAATTTTTCTTTTCTATTTAAAAGGTAAAAATTTTACTCAGTGTAAAAAGTAAGCATAATATAACTATAAAAGGTGTTTAAAATTTGCAATCTAATATGAGAAAAATGATTAAGTGATGAAAACTAAAGTCAAAACAAATGGAATTACATCTAATTAATTAGTGTCTTTTTTCAATCTGAATAATATCTAAATTAAAATGGTACTAAGTATTCAACGAAGAACATTCTTTCCAAGTAGCAGTTTATCTTGAAGAGTGCAGTTTTTCATAGATCTATGAATATGTTTTCTTATTGTAAAAAGAAATTTCAGATTAAAGAATAGTTGGATTATAATGGAAGCTAATGGTTTGGTATTTAGAATAGAGAAACTGTTCTTCCTATATAGGTGCTGTCACATGATCTTAAAAACCTTCTACTTTCTTATAGTACACATATTTTGATTATTATTTTATGATTAAATTTAATCCATTCGCTTGTATATAGTGCCTTTTCTTATTGTTAATTTCTGTATTTAGAGGACAGTGACATAAAATTTTACCTAAGAGTATTGTATTTAAAATATTTTTTCTATACTGTAATTAAATATATAAACATGCTCTGTTTATGTGTATGTATAGATGTGTGGTGTGTGTGAAATTTAGGTCTATAAAGTGCATTTGTCTTTGCTTAAAGTTTTAGCATAATGTAGTACATTCTATAATGTATAAATTATTTCTGTTTTATCATATGTAAACTAGTTATAATAATATTTTGTGCTCCATGGGATTGAACCATGTCTACTTCTTAGAAAGAGAAAACATCTTAGCTATTTGTTATAGTATTATTATAATTATCTTTCTGTTTCCTTACATTTACATTTTGTTTTCTTTTATTGTTTTATGTCAAACTTTTTGTAAACTGCCACTTTCATGGGACTATTTTAACATTACATCATCCAATATCTCCAAAAATTTAGTAAGTACACAGTACTCAAACACTGTATATCATTCATCTTATTCAAAGAAAAAGAACTGGAATTCTGTACTAAACTTTACTAATAAGGGAGAAACACAATACAATAATACAATAATTGGTAATACATGAAATATTGTGTGCCATAGCACAGAAACAACACATTGTATCCTGCCAGTCTTAAAAAACAAAGTTAAACACTGATAAATAAAAGACTCTTTATGTGATAGAAGATTTCACTTGGATATTTAAACCGATAGTTCTAGATATAAAAAGTGTTTTATAAAAAGAGTAAATAACAATTGGCACAAAGAGTTGAGTCATTTCTGAGTAAATTTAAAATTTCACTCTATTTAACTTCTTTAATTCTACCACACACAAGGCATGATACTAAACATGTTTCAGTGTTACAATAGGAATTATTACTATGATTAGCATTGTCTCTATTGCTATTATGTGTTACAATCTTGGAAGTAGATGGAGTAAATTATTAGATTCTTGCTAATTGAGTAATAAACGGGGCCAATTAACAAGGACATAATCAAAAATAGCCATTTATATCTTACAGATAATGTATATTTTATAAATTAATCTTAGTAAATACTGAATTCTTCAGCACCAAAAAAAAAAAAAAAGTCATATTTATTTGTAGAAGTGATACATTTGTTGGAGACAGTTCCAAATGGTTTTCGATGTATCTATGATGTAGTATTTGCAATCCATTATTATTCTTTCTTCTTTATATTATAGTTAAAGTTAATAATGTATAGAAAACAGTATGATTGACATATGCTACTGTAGAGCTGCATCCTGAAAGACATGTCTCCCTCTTCCTAAACATTTTGAACAAGTGTATAACCTTGTTAGAAAGAGAAAACACCATTATAAACAGTCCATTACATGAAAAATTAGCAATCAATGGGGAGAACAGAGGTAAGCCGTCAGTGAACATGTTAGTAACCTGTCTTGAACATGGATACTTTAGTTACATTCACAATTTTAAAAAATTGTATCCTTGGATTATTTTTAATTAAAATTATTCTGTTATTCTGAGCATAACTAGCCATAAAAATTGCTGTTTTGATAAAAGACTAACAATAGCTGTCTATTTTACAGATTAAAATTAGGGATAATTTGCAGAATAGCATTATATAGCTAATAAATTGAAGAAATTTTCACTAACATATTTTTATATTCCACTACCTGAGAGTCAAACTTTGTGTTTCAATATAAATTATCTTTCCTATTTCTAGGTTAAGATAATGTACAATTAATTACCTTAATTATCACAATGCTTTGCATATAATAAGGCTAAATATGCATGTAAGTTAATGAATGTATGTGTGCCACAATATGAGAATTTCAGTGGTGAACATTACTAGGAACAAAAGCTTTTTAATTGTAAAATAAACCATTCAATCAAAATAGCAATCAAGTTTTCTAAATTCTTAATGATGTTTGAACATTTGGTAGTACAATCAAACACAATATTTAAGTTCTATACTAGTACAATGAAACAGAATTTTAACATAATTCTATTTCACTGTACTAAGCAAAAGATCACAGTTTTTATATCCTTTCACTGCTCTGAGAAAATGTGCATATGTTTGTTACTTGGAAGATAAAGGAAAGGCATTCTCTACTGAAAAGATAACAAAGTGAGAAAATAAAGGGTGAATTACTCTCTTAAATCACTGCATGCCAGAGAATGTTATCAAGTTGTAAAAGTCATATCGATGTTATACTGAGATGATGGTAGCAATAAGCATTGGCTTCAAAATTATGAGAAAGAACTGATTAAGATTAAGATGAAAAATACAGGAAAAAAAATATAGGCCTAGCAAAGCCGAATATGTTTCAAGTCATAATCATTAGAGTAACATTATCTGTTACCAACACAAATTCATTTTCTTGTTAATGAGGACATTTCAAAATAACAGGATCTTGGCTACAAAATCTATACATTAAATTTGTTCTTAAAAATGCACAAAAAGTGCCAGGAATGTAGCTCAGAGGCACAGCACACACCTGGCAAGTGTGAGGTCATGAATTTATTCGTGGTACAAAGAAAAAAAAAAACATGAAAATAGAAGTTTCTGCTATTAATAAAACTAATCAAATCTCCTTCATATGATTGGTATCTCAAATACTCATATTTTGATTCATATTTTTACAAACATTGTAATCTATACATTAACTACCAGCATAATTCAAATTTCTTAAATATACCCTGATTATCTTTTGTAAGCATTAAACAACTGAATAACAGACGTTATTTTCAAATTTACAGCAAGAAATACACACAAATAGAACATAGGTTGAGGTATAGAACAAATTTCAACAAAAGTTGGAACAATAAAATCAAAATATTATCTTAGAATAATAAAATAAATGTAGACATAAAATGAAGCAAAATTACTGAATCTTTATAAGTTAAATTACATTTTTCAATTAAATGTAATATTAAGGACTTAAAAGTTAAAACATTTTCTTCTAAAACATTATTAAGAATAAGATTTTTCATGTAACAAACTGAAATAAATTATTCACATATTATATATTTTAAAGTGGGTAATTGGTGAAAGCTTATAACATTTTAAGTTCTAGAAGTAAAAAAGTGTGAAAAGTTGAAAATTATTTAATTTTTTGGAATAATTACTTCAAAAAAGAAACCTAAAGTATCAATATATATGAAAATTATTCACAATTGTAATTCAAATATGCTCAAAATAAAACAGAAGCCAATATATACACAATTACAGATACAGAATAAATGAATGAATTCGATGTTTTATTAAGAATGTGCAGTAACTTAACTTTCATTTATTATTTGTAAATTTTGAAATTGTGAAAATTAAGTATGAAACTCTTCAATAAGGGTGCATAAAAACTTTATTTAAAAATACCTACCCCAGAAACAGTTCAATTACTCTAAAAGAAGACAATAGCATAGCATAATATACAAGAGAGCAATTATAGCAACACAGCATATTCATAGAAAACAATTATGTAACTGATATTATAAAAATTTAATGCCCATTTTTCTGTTTATTAATTCAAAAAAGTCATTATTCTTATATTAATTATGGGCAAAACCGTTACTTAACATTCAGTACAGTTGCAATTCTGCATTTTAAACTGAAATTTCATTCTGATAATTTATCATTAAGCCATGGGGTTGAGATAAAATATTATGTGTGAAATATAAGAATTTTAAGGTATGTTATAACTTTTTAAAACTATGTGAAACAGGTTAAAATTTTTGCATCATTTTGTTACTAGTTTTTATTGCTATATGTTTGTGATATATAATTACAGACGTCTTAGAAAATTGGTACTTAAATATGTCATTAATCAATTTTATTAACAGTTGGAAAACAAAATTTTAAAAACTAAAAAATTAAAAAATAAAAATAAAATATAAATTTAAAAATAAAATGCAAATAAGGTTATAAAATATTTGAAATAGAAGTAAGTTGCCTAAAATATAAGTAAAACTAATTTTTAACAAGAATATCCCTAATAACTTAAAATTATAGAACAGAAAAAATATTGGGTAACATGGGATATTAAATACAAGATGGCTCTTACATAAGATTTTGAAGATGAGACTTTCTCTAACTAATCAAGATTATAAATCTATTAAAGCAGGTTGAATTTTCTCCAGTCTATCTCAAATTGGCATAAGTTTTTCTTGCTACATTCTTTAAAGAGCTGTTTGACTCACATCAATTTTCATTATATTGATTTTAAGAGGTATACATGTGGACGCAAATCGTAAAAGCACATTTTAATGCATACAAATAGATTTCAGGATCAAAGTATACTCAACTTGTATATTCTTCATTTTATTTATGTGGGATTTTTCATGTGCAAAACAAAGCTATAATGTTTGCCTATTTCTGAGCAAAATAATGTCCAAAATCATCCGAAGAAAAATTATTTGTAATACCTCTGTCACTCTTTGCAGTAAACCTGAATAAGATTTTGCTTAATTGACACATTAAATAAAAATATGTGAATATCATCAATTATTACCTTTGCCAGGGTAGTTTATATGCTTTGTAAACTCATCAAATAAGAATTGTTCCTTAGGCTAGTTACAATGTATTAATGAGATAAATATATTAAAATAATTTGGGAATCCAGCTATAAAACATTTTTTCCAGTCAATAAATTTATAGTAAACAAAAGCAATGATTGCCAAGAATAGCATAGATAGTCATTTAAAATACTCAAATATACAAAGTGCAGTACCAGTGATTTAAAGAATGTAACATGTCTATCAGTCAAATCTTGAACAATTAATGAACTTTTCAATTTTTCTCACATTATATTTGTATCTCTATCCATATGTGCAAAAATGTGCAAAAATATATTCAAACTCTGGTTTTATTACTGAACTCTGACATACACTGCCCACGTGGGGATACTCTTGGCATCTTTGCAGACATTCCAAGTTCTGCATGACTCCAGTATTCTTGCATTCTTTATGTAAATCCAGCACAACATCAATAATACCAAGGCAAACCATGCATTTAAGTGATAGACAGTCTTCTTTAATCATGGCTATTGAAGCCTTCAAATACCTGGATTATGAGAAGAGTTAAAAGAATCACAGAAAACCAGTTGTCCAGGAAGGTCATTTGTGGCACGCTGCATGAGATATTCTTCTTAAAGCATAATCTCTAATCTGTGCATTTTTGAGGCTAGAAAGCTGCAAACAGTAGTCCTGCTGATTACTGAAAAGTCCTCAAATCATCATTCATACTGTACTGATGTAATACACTTTTTTCTTCTTTGTACCAGGAAATGAGCTCAGGAGCTCACACTACCCAGGTGGTCACTGTGCCAACGATCTATATCGCAATCCTATAATTGTGTTTTTTAAATGCTAATGTTTTCTGTTATATGCTTCATTCTGCTCCTTCTACCTGGTGAAACTGAAAATATTTGAAATGGGTTTTTTTGTAGTGTTTCACACTATAAATTTGACAGAAAGCTGTCAGAAGTGTACCTGGAAAACTATAAAATTCTGCAGATTAATTTGACTTAATTTTTTTTCCTACCAGATTTATTAGTCCACTGTACTTAATTTCAGTTTCCCACAAACCCTCAGGACCAGAGCAAAATGTAGACAAATTTTCTGCAGAGCAGAATATATATTTTCTGTTTCGAATGGAAATCTCCTTAGTCTGATCATTACTGACTGGCTTTCTATCAGAGCTTTGGTCTTCTAATCTATTGAGAATTTCTTTTCAAGTTGTCTAGTAGGGATCTACAATTTCACTATCCAACATCTTTCAAATTGTGTTCACAAATTTATTCCAAAGTCTTGTAAGCCTCTTGGTCAGGTAATCATAGGAAGAACATCACTACTCCCAACCAAGATCTTTATTATTCCCTTTCTCTTCATTGCAAGCAAAATAAATGAGGCCCATAAGTTAAAAGTGAGTGATTTTGTGCCATGTATTAAGTTCCTACTCAGTTGGCACCAAGAAAAAACTTACATGGTATGGCAGATAAAAGTTGTTTGGAATCAGAACAGGAATCAGAAGAGATAAACTTCTCTCCTAAGGGAAGAGCAACCTTCCCCTAACAAATCTCCTACTGCAGCATATTCAACTTCAAGAATCAACTGATAACCATAATGTCTCCAAAAAGTTCCCCCTTGAGCACATAAGAGATCTGGAAGTCATTCTTGATCTAAACCATAACAACTATTTTATAATAAAAAAAACATATAAGGATCAGTCTGAGTATCTATTCACTAAAGTTTCCTTCAAGTTATAATCCTTAATAAAACCACTGAGTAGCAAATATCATCCCAATTTATGCATAAAACCCATAAAGTGTTTCTTCTTCTCAATGTGTACAGCTCTGCTCTTTAAGAAGATTTTCCTCTCTGAATTAGTCTTCTATTCAAATTTTATACATTTTTTGACGATTGAAAGGAGCTTAAGGAATTATCCCTTAAATTATTTATTCTAGTAACAGATTCACTTTAAGTTAGTTCTAAAATTAAAATTCTTTTCATTTATTATATATTAATTCATTTATTTTGAAGAAGCTTAACAACCAAGTAGCAGCTTAGGAAAGGATGAGATATATTTCTTCTTAGTTTTTAGGAAATATGAAATATATTCAATATTTGAAGTAGTCCATAATTCATTCTGCTCCTGCCTTCTACAAAAGAGGAAAATGGACAGTTAATAACAAGAAGGGCATATCTATTCATTGGTGTAGGAAGTTACCATTGTGTGAAGAGAAAGCAAGAAGATTGTCATCTGAAAACAAGTGAAGAAAGTCTAAAACATTCTCTAACAACTTACAAAGGAAACTGAATTTTTCTATGATTTAACCTTGTTCTTTCAGCTCTGTTGTAATCAGGGGTTTGCAAAGAGAACAGGACCACACAGGACACATAATTTATAGTATTATTTATATGGTCACCGAAGGATGAAACACAAAGTGCAGGAGATCCAAAAAGGCCAAAACAACAAACAGCAAACGTGCTGATTAGCTATATAAGCTATGTTAATGCCACTGTTCTAAGGTTTGTCATATGAGAATGATATAACAGGAATGTCTTGGACAAATGCAGGTAGAATGTCAGAGAGTATTAAAGCACTGAGTTCTGAACAATAAAATGCATAGGCATTTCTCAAGAATAGCAGCCTTTTTATACCAGAAAAACTAAAGAAATATAGATAGATGGTTTAGTAATAAAGACATGGGTGATGCTTGTCTGAGATAATATTTTGCAAAACTCAGTTTTATGCTCTGAGTAGCAAACATTCATGACAAGAAATTTTTAAAAATAATATTATATTGGAAGAGTTACAAAAGGAGAAGTGTGGCTTTGGTTGTTTTTTGGAAACAGTGCAATCAATTTTTGGCACAAAAATAGTGAATAAATATTAAGAAAATAAACAATTCCTAAGAATTAAGACACAAGAAGACTTAAATTACACATTATTCTGAGTATTATAGCAAAATCTCAAACAATTTTTCTCAGCATTATTTGTAATATGAATTATTATTTTGGCAATATATCTATGTTGCCTATGCTACCCACTATTTATTCATAGAGTAGTCTTCTCAGTAAAATCAATCAATTGTATTATGGTTCTTCCATCAAAGTAACTCTTAAATAGCAGCCTAATAATTCATTATTTATTATTTTATTATTTCATTTCACTTTGTTTCATCACATAGATCTTATGTCATCTAACAATACTATATAATAAATATGGGTGAGCACAGTACAAGTTAATTTAAAGAAGCAAAAGAACATATTCATATGACTTCCATAACTATTTTTATAGTCTTTATGCCTTCTATTATTACTGTGAATAACTTATAAAGTATACCATAATTATATTTATCTTCTTTCTCATTGTTGACACCAAATACTTGACACTCACAGCTAAAAGGCAAAGAGAATTCTTTAGGTCATGGATTCAAAAGATTCAGTCTGTATTCAACTGAACCTAAGAGGAATCTGCAAGGTAGAAGTGTTGGCAAAGGAAAGGAGCTCAGATAATGCCACTCAGGAGGGAGAAAGAGACAAAGAAGCAGCTATGGATAAGAATGTACCCTTTTATGTAGGTTATTGTCCCAGTGGCCTCACATTTTTAAACCAAGCCTCATGCTCCAACAGCACATTCAGCTATGAACCCACTATAAAATATCAAGCAAACTTACTGTATAGCACCCCATGATCCAACCACTTTTAAAAGTCCCAAATGTAAACACATGAGATTTTGAGGGAGTATTTTAAATGTAACAAATTATGTATTCTTGCAAACAAATTTGACTGTATAAGAAGTTCAGTACCATACCATGATTTCCTGTAACATTTGAAGGTATTGCATGCATTTCCAATTGCTAAGGAATGTGTACTGTACTCTGAACTCATACTTATCTATCAGTTCTAAACTTTGATCTGTTCTTGAAATTGAACTAACAAAAACAGTTAGACATCAGTTTGTTAGGTATTCTTTGCAAGTGAACTTTATGCAAACTTATATTGGGGAAAAAAAGATTCACAGATGGGTGAACAATAAAGCTCAACAGCATAAATGTCTGCCTGGTAAATACAAGGTCCTGATTCAGGTAGAAAGAAAAAAAAAAATCTTGATATGTAGTTCAAGATCACAAAGGCATTCATTTTCTTATCTCAAATATAATTTTCTAACAAAGTTAGCTTATTATTACTTAATTTATGTTATTTAATATGAAAATTAGGAATAAAGTTAATATTTAGAAGAAAAATCATTTAATAAATTTATTACAAAATGAAAGAAAGCAAAATCCTATATCAATAGTGTACAATCTGAGAAACAATCCATATGATATGAGAGGAATCCCCTAAAACAAAAGAACTAACATCAACAGTGTTGTAGTCAGAGTTTGCAAAAACAATTAAATACAGGATGCATAATTTATAGTATTATTTATAATGGTCACTCAAGCATTGAAGCACAAATAAAATGCAGGAAATCTGTCCACAACACTGAAGAGCAAGAAAATCCAGCTGAGGGCCTGAATTCCATGGCTATAACCTGCATGAGTTCTGATGAAAACCGAGAGCCCACTGCAATGATTTATGCAATCTGTTTCATGGATCTATGCTGGTAAGGCCCAAGGATCAGCAGCAGAAGCGAGAAAGTCTATGCCAGCAAAGTGCCAGTAGATTGAGGGGTCTGCAGTGAAGCAAAGAAGCTACACTCAAAATAAGGACCAGATCTCCCCTGAAAAATAACACAGCAATCCTCAATTACAATGAAGTCCTGAGCTCCTCTGACAATGAAAACAACCAAGTACATATCAGGAAGCCAGCAAGATAAGCTTTTCCTGAAAATTATACAGCAGACACCTTTCCTGCGGGAGCCAGGAAGTGATACCCAGTATAAGGACCAGAGCTCCTCTAAAGTGAACCACAGATATTCTCAGCAACAAGGTCCCATGCTCCTCTGATGGTTCATATTGGGGGTGGGGGGTGGAGAATGAGAAGCTTCTCAGGAGAACCAAGGGTTATAAAACAACAAAACTCAGGAGCACCCCCAAAACTACTCTTCCCCTCCAGGTCGCCTTTTTATGCTGCAACAATCCTCAGGTGGGCCATTAACGCTCAGCACCATGCTGATTCAGTTCAGCTGGTACTTAAGTTGACCATAAGGTACCAATCCACTAAAAGTTGACTGTGAAAGGGAATTATGGACTGTGTTAAAATGTGTTCAGGAAGAAAACTATTACCCTCAGCACCTTTCCATTCAGCACATTGTTAACATTTTTGCCACTGGACATAGTTTGGCTTGGATTTTGGTCAAGCACATCATTTGCAATAGAGAACAATCTAAATAAGACAGTTTTTTTTTTTTTTTAAATCTATCAGGTTTTAAATATAGCTAATAAAAAGACCATTGGTATTTTATGCATATTATTAATGTTTACACTAAGCTTAAGAGGCTTTTAAAATAATATGTGTGTATTTCCTTTAATAAGTTAAACACATAAGAGAAAAACTAAGGTTTCACAGATAATAGTGAAATCTTGCTTAAGATTGGTACTGATGTATGGGTGTGAACCTTAATAGAAAACTATTTGCCTAACCTGTATGCATTCCTATGTTTAATGCGTACACTGAAAAAAATGTGTATCACAGTGTTTTGCTTGAGTTTTCCTGCTTATCTGGGGCTGAAGATTGCAACTTTAACTCTTAAGTGAGTTTCCAAACTAGCAGCATGCTATACAGAACAGAATTTTATATCCTGTGCCCACAATAATAAGCCAGTTTGTTATTACCAATATCTATTTCTCCCCACATTCCATGCATGCCATCCCACCTCATCTCATCCCATTCCATTCCTCCTCTCCTCCCCTCCCCTCCCCTCTCCTCTCTCCATCCTTCCTTTCCTTTCCTTTCCTTTCCTCTCCTCTCCCCTCCCCTCCTCTCCTCCCCTTTCCTCTCTCCTTTCCTTCCTTTCCTTTCCTCTCCTCTCCTCTCCCCTCCCCTCTCTCCTCTCCTCCCTTCTCCTCCCCTCCCCTCCCCTGCTCTACTCTCCTCTATTCTCTTTTTTACTCTCCTTGCCTTTCCTCTCCTCCCTCTCCTCTGCCTTCCCTTCCTGTCTCTTCTTTTCTCTCCTCTGCCTTCCCTTCCTGTCTCTTCTCTTCTCGTCTCTTCTTCTCTTCTCGTCTCGTCTCGTCTCGTCTCGCCTAGTCTCTTCCCTTTTCTAGTCTTCTCTTTCTCTCACTCTTTTATCTCTCCCTCGCCCTTTGCAGGCCATTTGTTCAAATGTGTTATATAATTTGACATATTTTATCCAGCTTATTTACTGTATAGTTGTGACCATCAAAAGTGAGTATAGACATCACTTGCCTGTTATAATATCCATGTGTACTAGGGTTAACATAACAATTCCTAAAATTTGAGTCAATTTAATACAAAAAACTAATCCTATCTTTCATTACTGAAAGTTAAAGCCCTAAATCAAGGTTATTGCTGTCACTTGCTCATTTTGAGGATAAGCATAGAAGAATCCATTTCACTTCATTAAATCTCTGTCACTGTTTATCCCTTTGCATGTTTAATTACTCAAAACAAAATCAATAGTCAATGAAATTGTACTTTCAAGCTTCAAACTCAACCACATTATTGAAATAATTTAATATAGTTAAACCCTAATCAAGGAAGCAAACACAAGGATGTCAGTTTATAAATACATGCATCTGTCTTCACATGATAAAATCTAAGTCTTTATGTGTTTGTATCTATACTTCCCCTTTTTATTAGGATATCAATCTTATTAGATCAGGAAACTGTTCTACTCCGCAGTGACTTTATCTAAACCAAAAACTTGTCAATTACTTTATTTTTACACAAGGTCACATTCTGAGGCATTGGGGATTAGGACTTCATGTTTCCATTAAGATGTGAGGAGGGGACAGAATAAAACATCATAAACCATGTAAAATTTGGAATTCTTCTTTGAATTTATTTTGCATTTTAGAATACTATGAAGCAAGTTCCCTCCAAAATATTTTCTATCTATTTCTTTAAAATTTCATGTTTTTACAGTTTATGATTTGATATGTTAAGGTTACTTTTTATAACAATTTCATGGTTTTTACTAATTCATTAATATTGTCTGGTCCACAGAATCTTGGTTTTTAGTATTTATTTGCAGTAGAATGCATCTAGACCTTGAATGTGCCACCTATGTGCTATATAAAAATTTGAGTTATAAGAAAATTGTACTTAATTGTATTCATTCATATTTTACCCTTTCTACACAGCACAACACGTCAGGCTTTGTAGGCAACTCATTGAGAGTCATTATTTTTTTTTATCTCATGGATTAAAGGTACATTATTTTTCACATTTAAGTCTTGGTAACTTATTAATATTATATATCTGTATGGCTGGGGATTTATCTCAATAGGATAAACACCTGCCTGACAAGTGTGAGGTCATGAGTTCAATTCCCAGCACCAAAAAAAAAGTATTAAACATCCGTATCTTTATTGCTCTTTCACAATTTAATGGTGAAGAAATTGCTTACCCAAATTCACTGTGTTTATTCAAAATAAGTGAATGCTTCGGCTCTTTTCATGCTACAGTAAATAGTTCCTCCATTTAACCTATCCAGAAAACTTCTAGGAGACATATAGACTTTGGTGAATCTTGTTCATTCATAAAACAGAGGAGAATTTGGTAAGAATAACTTCTGATATCTCTTTGTAATGCTGCTGTAAAGTCGCATGCTGATTTTTTATTCCTATATTATCTTAACTATTCAATTATAGAAGCCATAAAATAGAGTCTAAAATATGTGCTTCATAAAGTATTGCCATTCAAACAGAAGGAGTGAACGTAATTGCTTACTTAGATTAAGCAGGTCTTTCCAATGTTAGCATTTATTGCATACATTCACATACTATAACAGACTTTTACAAAGCTTGTAAGTTAGTAAATAAAAGAATATGTTCTCACATCCATTGGTGATTAGAGTACATTAAATTGCTTTATATGTTTCTATCTCTTATAATTTATATTCAACTTCTGCTTGTGTTTATATTAATAGTAAGTTTACTAATTTGAGCTAATCTTAAGAGCCAATGTTTTACTATGAGAGTGTACCTTTTTGTTATACTTGAGACTTCAATATCCAAATAATTGACACCATTTAATATCAGTAAACTCAATTCACACAAAGTTACAAGCTTATGTTTTAATATTGCTGAGATATTATAGCATATTTGTTTGATATATCGCTCAGCACACTAAATTTATTCTCAACTTTGAGAATGAAGGTAGAATTTTTGTATATTCTCATTAACTTAAAAAAATTTAATTTCATATATCTCCATGTATCACTTTTCTTGTTAAATGGCAAAAAATAAAATCAATAAGTAAAGTATAATTTTCAAACATGAAACTCAAAAACAAAATAAAGCCATTTAAAAACCTGACTCGTGTTTTCTGGGAAAGAAAGAAAATGTATTACATATGAGGGGAAACTGTTCCAAAATCCTTCTGAAAAGAGGAATGTAAGAATAGAATGAAAAAATATGAGTAATCCAGCACAATTCAAAAATATTATTCCTACAGAATTAAGGATATGTGTGATAAAAGAGAAAACTACTGTAAATCAGACTTGTCATCAGTGAACTAATAGGTCCTAGCCTGTGTGTGCAAAGCCACCCTGGGATGACAATAGTTTCTTAAAATAGACAGTGAAGATTTTTGAGTGGAAAACTACTCAGCCTATTGTGGCCAGGAAACATCAGAGCAACATAGTTAAAACAAATAAGACAGCAGATCCAGACCCCAACATCATGCACCTATGCTCCACCCAGACACAACCAAAAGTATGTTTCACTAATTGTGTATTTCTTAGCCAATAAAGTAGACATAAGATTAACATTCACTGTCTACTCCTTATAATCTTGGCAAATAACATACACCCCTTTAAACCATACTTCATATGCAAACCAATGCAATAACTTAATTCCAGCTAATATGATATAAATGTCTTGTGCATAACACAAAAATCTATAATCTTTTCCCCAAATTTTCAAGCACTGCAGCATTTTCCAAAACATAGTAATTCCTTATTCAAGGCTTAAATATTTCAGCATGTTTCAAACCCCAAATCAAAATCTCCTCTGAAACTGAAGAGAAATCTTTGTCAACGTCTTTAAAATTTTTTTTAAAATTAAAAATATGTTACCTAATCCCAAAAGTACAGTTGCACAAGGTAATTATTTTAATTTCAAAAGAGAAAAATAGAAAAGTAGAAAAAATTGAACATAAGAAAGCATTAAACCCAGAAATGAAAAAACTAAGTACTGTAGATATGAAATTATAGGAACACGAGAGTCAGGTTCAGTTTCCATAGAGGCCCTCTTTCTACATTCTTGCCAGATGTAAAATTTATAGCCACATTTTTGGACCAGGTTGATGGAAAGTTTGCAGTCTTCCACATTCCTGATGTATTTGTCTTCTTGGTGTCTTCACTATATCTTTGACTTGATCATCAGAGTTCCACACCATGTTGCTTCCTTGGCTTCCAGTGTGCCTTTGAAATCTTACTGGAAGAAACACTAAAGCTGTGGCCATCATCATTTGAATGATGCCAATGTCTACAAAGGTAACAAGCACTATAAATGACCCCTTGGGCCCTGGCAGTAACAGATTTTGAGTGTCTGGATGACTGAACATTGTGAAATTAATCTTGAGAGTCTACTGACACAGAGAGCATTTTTCAACAAGGTGGAGCACGGACTCTTTTCTTAAATGAGAAGTTTACATTTTCATGTCTTTCTGTGTGTAATGGGTGAGTCTCACTGATTCCTGAGTTGCCCTCAGTACATCTTTCCTTTGGTCCTGATTGAAATTTCAGATTTCTTAAAGCACTAATTTGTTCAACAACTTTTGACTCTACATATACTAAATTTTTAAGCTACCTTTGGCTCTAAATTTATACTGCATTTTTCTCTGGGCCAATCATCTAAGATTTTCACATTTTTCTATTCCAATTTTTACCCTTTTCACCATACATTTGGTTGAAAATTACCTGCATACTCATGCCAAAGCCAGAATCTTTGATGTTTTTAATTTTCCTTCACCAAAAAAGATTAGCCTACTGCCCCTAATGTTACTCTTCCACAGATTCTCAAGCTGTGGGCAAAAATGTATATATATAATATATGGTTTTGTTTTTTTTTGTTGTTGTTGTTTGTTTTGTTTTGTTTTGTTTTTTGCCCTAGCATAAATTACAGGACTTCTAGTTCAGCTCCCTAAATCTCAGTTTCAACTAAAGCCCCATGAACTTTGCTTTTTATTTTCCACAATATTATTGACATTCTGGTCTTCTTAATTCTGACTAGAATTGCCTATAAATCTCTCCCTAGGGTACTTAAAGATTACTTTTTATCTGATTACACAAAATTTTTAAGTCTTTTCAACAACCAATCCTAAGTCCTTTTGAACTACAAGGTCTGATATAGTCACAAAGACTATCTTATTCTTGGAAATATTTTTCTATATTAATTAATTTATTGTCCTCATCTTCCACCATTCTCAGAATGATGCAGTAACACAATTTTCTCCTTTCAGGGAAGAAGCTTGTTAGATTGGTTTATTCAGTACCTCTCTTAACCCGTTCACCTTAACCTTTCCCATCCTCTGAAACTTGCAAGTTTCCATCACATTTACTATCTGTAAATACTCACTTTTCCATGCTGAATTTTGGATTAAGCACAACGTCATACGTTTGTAAATGATTTTTCAACTACACTGGACTAGTCTAATTTATGTATGTATATAATAACTATAATGATTTCCAGTTCAGTGACGGAGTCACATATACATACAGAAACTAGAGATACCAGTCTGTGTAATTGTAAACTGAACCAAAGACTCTTGTAAGCTAGATGAACTCTATACCTGAGCTATATTCCAAATTTTTTATTTGTAATTATAAAAATTAATGCTTAATTAATTTTTTGTATGATTAAGAGTTCAAAAATATCCTGACGTAAGTTTTTGAACTGTTCATCAGCTGAGTTAGAAGTTAAATCTGGCCATCCCAGGTTTTAATACAAAAGTTTTGAAAAAATACATTTATTTAGACAGAATGGGAGATAACATTTGAATGAAATTTCAATTGCAATATGTCTATATGAAACATATTATCAACTATGTTAGAACAATTTTATTAGAATGTTCTGATGCATTTACATTTTCTTCTATTTTCTATCTTGTCTCCTTTCTCTTCCTCTTCTTCTGTTTCTCTGCTCTTCCTCCTTTCTTCAGATTACTATAGAATGGAACTGTTTGTAAAGAAAAAGTGTTTGGAATATTGATACAGTATTCTGCATGTTCATTAATAAATAAAAGCACTGATAAATAAAAAAGCAGTGGGAGTGTAGATCACATTGCTCATTCATGAAAACCTATCATCAGAGCATTTTAAATATTTACAGCAAGTTGGTGCTTTGTGATGATTCTGATTACAACAGTTGAAGGTACAGTGAAAGTGTTATCTAATATGAATGCAGCCATTATTACATAACTGCAGAGGATCACTTAATGGTCAGCTTGTAACACCCAGCTGAACTGAATCCATATGGTTCTGGGTGTAGAATGCCACCTGAGAATTAGTTCTAGCAGTATAAGAGAACTGGAGAGGAATATAGATGCTCTTGTTTCTCCAGAGAAACCTGCCCCACTGGTTTTCAAATATGAACTCAGATGTTGCTCCCTTACTAAGGATTCCTGTGGTTCTCTTCAGGGGAGCTCTGGTCTTTACTAAGTGACACTTGCTGGTGCTGGTGCAGATTCCTCTGCCTTTTAGAAAAGAGCTTTCATTCTGCTGGTGCAGACAGTCTAGCTCCCACCACTGATCTTTGAACCTCCCCAGTACAGATTCTTGGTTTAGACTTTCATGAGACATTGTCATGGGTTGTAGGCTACCAGCTGGTCTCTTTCAGGGCATTACCATGGGATTCAGGCCCTCAGCTGGATTCTTTGGGTCTTTTAGTGTATGGACAGATCTCCTGTATTGTTCTACATTTGATTCTTTGGGTGAATATTATAAAATAATACTATAAATTGTATCCTGTGGTAAATCTCTTCTCCTGTACACCCCGTACAACACTAGTTAAAAATACTGGTAGAAAATTTTCACTCATTATCCATTAATATATACTTATTCAAAGGTTGATTTTAAAGTGTCCTAAAAGAACTACTTGATATTTGAGTTGATTGTGTATGTGTTTGAAGAATTTTGAAAAACAATAACATTGTGCTTCAGCTTTATGGTGGAGATTAGTCCGAACAGATTTTGCTCCATCAAAACATTTTTGTGCAATGATGCCTTTTCCAATGTCTGTTTATTTTTCCTATTGTTCTAGTGCTACAATATTTCAGTTTGCACAGAGGCAGCCATATAGAAATATAAAACGGTGGAAAAATATAACAAATGGTCCTCATAATAGTTTAGTGCAGGTGAAAAATTTCTATTGTCCAGTAATGTCATAGCTGTCATAATGATATAGCAAAACACATTATATATTTGAAGTGCTGATGATGTAAAAAATCTACTGCCCTCACAGTTATATCAAAGTACGCTATACACAATCACATACAGTAATAATACCGTGCTTTTTGTATTTATATTGGAATGTACTACTCCTTACAAATGTTAGTGTTTTTTAAAATATATGTTGTTGGTATTCTGATGACAGCCTCATACATCTCATGTTGATTGAGATACATACTCTCTTGTTTGCATTGAGATGTTGTCAAGGAATTGACCTATAACATATAGGTTCATGCAAGCACATTCTATGATTTTCTCACAGTGAGAAAATTGCTCACAGATGAAATCATTGAATAGTGTATTTTTCAAAATGGCACTTCATTTTCAAGGATTACATGAATACGTATCACTAAAACCTTCCACTTTTCTTTTGCATATTGTAACTATATTTTCACCTGTTTCTAAAGTGATATTAAATATACATTTATTATTTAAAATCTTATGGTACAATGTCCTTCTCTAATCTTGGAAATAATGTTTTTCCTCTCCATGTATTTAAAAAAGGTCTGGCAATAAAATTATTCTAGTATTTGAAGGACAACATGTTGCAGCATTGCAAAACCAAACTGTATCAAAAGAAGGAGAGATGAAATCCAAAGCAAGAATGTGAACCCAGTTTCCATTGAAGCATAGTAGAGTGGTGAATGGGATCCCACTAGAAGTAACAGAATCCACTTCAGTTATTAAAAATTGCTCTTTTCCTTCTCTAAATTTTAATGCTCTACTATTCTATGGGTAGAAAAGTCATGTTAAAGTTGGAGGTACACTAATACTTTTTACAAGTATGCATTTACAGTGCAGAATGAGGATGAATGTAGTCATCATGGAGAGTTCATATATTTGCATAGTTTAATTCTTATATGACCACTTCCCATATCCCCTTCCCCTCCTGCATTTTCTAAATACTCTTATATTTGCAAAATGTCTATTTTTGTGTTCTATTATTTACTCTTCATTTTACTTAATGAATTCTTGTACTTAGAGTCTCTGATTCAAGATAAATCATGTGATAAGTATACTTGTATGATTGATTGATTGATTTCACTATTATAGTTTCAAGAGTCATCCATTTGCCTAAAAGTAACCTGTTTTTCTTCTTCCTAGAAGAGTACTACTTTATTGTGTATTAATGTATTTTCTTCATCAATTTGTTTGTTGATGGACATATAGACTATTGCCAAAATTGAATTTTTATGTGTGGTACTGCTGTAACATGGATATGCATTTATCACTGTAATATAATGTCTTTAACTCTTATGGAAAAGTATCTAAAAGAGAAACACCTGAGTCAAATAGATCTAATTTTATTTTGAAGAATCTTTATATTGATTTCCATAGCAGTTAAATTAATTTTTATTTCCAACAAAAATATAGAAGTCTCCTTTTTCCCTGCAGCCTCACCTGCAGCATTTGTCATTATTTTATTTTTTGATGATACCTATTCTTTGTAATGTGAGATGAAATATTAATATTGATTTAATTTGTATTTCCTATGGGAAAAGATGCTGAAGATTTTTCATGTATTTACCAGAAATTTGTAATTCCCCTAGTAAGTATGTATTTCAGTTGCTTGTTTTTTCCTGGATCTTTTACTTTGAAGGGGTTGAATTTGTTTTGAGTTCTTTGCATACTTGAAATAATAGTCCTGTTGTAGAGGAATACCTATGATTTTCTTCCCTCTATTTTTGTCTCTTCATTATATAAGATTTTATTTTTGGTTTGAAGCTTTTTAAATTGATATAGCCCTATTTATTTCTCATTGATGTTATTTCTTACGTAATTGTGATTTGGTTATTTTAAAAAGTCTAACCATGCCTATGTCTCATGAGTTTAACATATTTTACCTTCCAATAAATTGTTTCTGATTTAATATCCATCTCCAATCCATTTTGATTTTAGCTTACATTTGTAAAATATCTTTGGAAAATGTTTAATCAGTTTTCAAAAACACAAAATATCTAATGGACTGTCTTTTCTCCATTTTTAATACATTTTTCAAAGATCAGATGATTGAATGTTCTTGAGTTGATGTAACTATATCATATATTTAGATGTAATGATTGGGCTAGGATTAGGATATATATATATATATATATATATATATATATATATATATATGATTTGTGCCAACCTAGTTTTGTTTTTCTCACTATAGTTTGTAAAATAGCTTGGAATCTAAGACCAGGATGCTCCCTGACTTACTCTTGTTGCCCAGCATTCCTTTGTCTATTATGGGTCTCCACTGGTTCTAAATAAACATTAGGACTTTAGTATTACAAGGAATTCTATTGGTTCATTGATATGATACACTAAATTTCTACACCATTTTGTGATATAGATAAAACAGTTTATTCCTTCAAAATTATTTTTATAAGTGATCTATGCTGACTAACCTACAAATAATTTTGACTATATTTATAATTACAGGTTTCTAAAATTTAGGACAATTGTTATAATTGAATGTGCTCAAAATATATTGGATTTTGTAAGATGCTTGTGTGTTTGTCCAACATGTTAAGCTGTGTACTTGTTTACTTATTTGCTTGCACATTCTATGAACAGCTGATTTATTAAACTTGAGTTCAACAATTTTTCCCTTTTCTTTATAATTTTGCATTTTTGGATCATTTATTCTTAAGTTGATTTGATTTATAAATTTAAAAATCATGCCTCCACCTGAGTTTCCAGCTGGCCAAAATTATATCAAATTTGTTTTTTTTATAAGTCATCAGAAAAATTTAAAGATAAATCATTAGTAATTTGCTTATGTTGAACCATGCATGCATTCTTACGGTAAAGTTTATTAGTCATAATGCATTATCTTTTTATTTAGGTTTATTGGTATGGTTATTAGACATTTGTACCTGTACATGATATACCTTAATTATTCTTTTTTTGCCTTTTCTCTCTCTTACCTTCAACTCTACTTCTTCTTATTTTAAAAGCTTTGTTCCATTTTATCCTTTTTTTGTCATTTTTTTCATTTTCCGTTTCTTAATACCCCATCTCTTTTAAAAATTTCTTCCTATTTCAAAATATCTATCATTCATTTAATATGATGGAAAATACAGAATAAATGGATATATTCTTAAATAAACTTGAATTATCAAACTTGAATCAAGAAGCTGTAAAAATAAAATAACCCAAATCAAGCAAAAAATTGAAAAAGCAATTAAAATTCACCAACAATGAAAAGCCTATGGTCTTATTGATTCACTGCTCTATAACTCTTTAATGAAATTTAAAAGGAAGCAATACTCCCAAAGTCATTTCTGGAAGCAAGTACCGTGATACCACAACCAGGGAAGTAACCAACAGAAAAAAGAAACTATAAACCAATATCCCTAATAGACATAGAGACATTAAACCTCATAAGATGCTGGAAAACTGAATGCAACAAATCTTTAGAAGATTATACACTTTGATCAAAGAATATTAATCCCATTGATTAGAGATAGTTCAGCATACACAAATCAATAAATGTAGTACACTGTAGCAACAGAGCCAACAACAAAAACGCCACAATCATCCCAATAGATTCAGAAAAGGCATCTGAAAAGTCCAAAATACATTCATGTTAAAAAAAAAAAAAAAAAAAAAAAAAAAAAAAAAAAAAAAAAAAAAACTACAGAATTTTGAAATAGATGTTCTTTATCTCATTGTAATAAAATCTATCTTTGAACAAACTTCAGCCAACCTTATACTAAACAGTAAATATCTGAAAGTTTTTACTATAAAGTCAGGAACAAGACAAGGTATAAACTATCCATACTCCTGTCAACGTATATCTAGAAACATTAGAAGAATTAGAACACATAAGGAAATAAAATGAATAAATATAGGAAAAGAAGAATGTTGGAGGCAACTATGAAGTGGCTCTGAGCAGGATTTAAAATTAAATAATTGGCTTTCTATGTTTATCTGTGACTGTGCCATAGGCCTAGTCTCCTTGCCTGGCGATGGGAGCTGATTTATAGTAAGTGAACTTCTATGAATCACTGGTCCTGGCTGAGGCCTGTAGTGCCTGTGAAGCCAGACATACCTCAAAGACAAGAAAAGGCCACAGCTGTGGACACTTGGATCAAACATCATTTAAGTTGATAGAGACTGCAGCTGCAGAAATTACTACTATAATCTCATGCCTACCATGTCTTCACGATAAGATGGTGCCCCTAAATTGGCATAATTTATTACTTTAAACATCCTTAAAGTGACTCCCAAAGTCCTACTCATTGCCTGCACTTTCCTCAGTTTCCCTACCCTGTGTTTTGGACCTAATGAAAAAGGAGGTCCAGAGAAGTCTTTGTCTTAACTCTGTTTCAAACTCAGCTAAAGGGTCTTGACCCTCCTGAAGCCCTGAAATCACACCACTTGTCTCATTTTATTTAAGCCTTTGCCACACACTCATTTGAGAGATTGAGGATCTAGGTCTGGACCCGAAAGAAAAATTCAGATTATCATTATTTGCAGATGATGTCATACTGTACATAGAAAATTTCCAAAACGCCATAAAAATACTTCTAGATTCAATAACCGAATTGGTTCACATAGCTGGAAACAAAATCTATACACAAAAAAATAGCATTCCAGTACACAAACTACAAACTCATTGAGAGAAAAATTAGGAAAACAACATTTTTCATAGTAATATTTAAAAATAATATACTTAGGAATCAATCTAAAAAAAGAAAGTGAAGGGTCTGTACAATAAAATCTACAGGACTCTGAAAAAGAATATTGAAGAGGTTATTAGAAAATGGAGAGATTTATCTTGTTCTCGGGTAAGAAGAGTCAACATAGAGGAGATGGTGATAGTCTCAAAATTATTGTACAGATTTAATACAATCGTTATGCAAATACCATTAGCTTACCTCACAGAAGTAATCATTCCTAAAATTCAATTGGAGCCAGAAGAGACCTAGATAACAAAAACAATTCTGATTAACAGAGGCAAGGTGATAATATCAGGATCCCTGTCTTGAAATTTGCTACAGGGCTTCTGTGATAAAAACAGCATAGTACTGGCAGTTTAAAAAAAACAAAAAAAAAAAAAACAGACCTCAAGATCAGTGAAACAAACTAGAAAATGCAGACACAACTACAAACAGACTCAGCCACTTTGTGCTTGACAACAGGGTCAAGCATATTCATAATAAATGGCACTAGAAAACAAATTTTGTATATGTAGGAACTTTTTAATGATATATATATATATATATATATATATATATATATATATATTTTTTTTTTTTTTTTTTTTTTTTTTTTTTTTTTGCCAGTATCATCTTGAGAACTTCTGCATCAGTGTTTGTTGTGCACGTTGACCTACAGTTCTCAGCTGTAGTTGGATTTTTCTGAATTTGGAGTCAGGATAATCCTAGCTTCCAAGGATAAATTGTATATACTCTATGCACTTTAATTCCTTTAAAGATCCTGAGTGACACTTGCATTAGATATTTCCCAAAGTTCTTGTAGCATTCAGCAGAATAACATTTGGTCATTGGCTTTTCTTAGCTGACAGATTTTTTATGAGTACCTCAACTTTATTATCTGTTATAGGACTTTTCAGAGTTTTTATATATTCTTGATTCAAAATTAGTATTAAACATGTGTTGGAGATTTATTAAATTCTTTCAGACTTTCTCATTTTGTGCACTAAAGGTATTCAAATTAATTACTAATAATATTGAGTTTGGCGTTGTCTTGGTTTGGTCAGTTTTATTTCAATTGAATTTGGCATTGTCTTGGTTTGGTCAGTTTTATTTCAATTGAAATGATATAGGTCTTTCATTTTTTTCTTTTGGTAAGTTTGGGTAAATGTCTAGTTTCTTTCAATCATTTTTTTCATTTTATAGATTTTTATTGCTTATTTTGATTTTCCTTTTAAATTTCTGCTGTTCCTTATAATTTATTTTTATTACAAGCTTTAACTTTAGTTTAATTTTTTCAAAGATCTTGAAATTCATCATAGGTTTAATAATTTCAGTGCACTCTTTTTTTCTAACACAGGCATTCTCAGCAATAAACTATTGTCTTACCTCTACATTTTTTTTTTATGTCCAAGTTCCAGTATATTGTACTGACACTTTCACTTGATTGTAGAGACTTTTTAATGTCTGCATGGATTTCTTATGTCATCTATTGATTATGAAGTGCTTTTTATTTATTCTGAAGGAGTTTGTAAAAAGGTCTATGAGATCCCAAGAAGAATGTATATTCTGTTTTTGTAAGGCAGAAATCTTTGTAGATATCCATTTTGTCAACTTGTTTGAAATTGTACACTAACTGTGATATTTCTATGTCGGTTTTTTTCTAGTTCATTTGTTTGTAAGGGTAGCATTTTAAGATTTTCATCATAATTGTGATATTTATCTGATCATTTAATCTATCAATTTTTTATGAAGTTGTTTATGTTACTATTTGGTGCATATACATTTATAGTTGCTATTAATTCCTGTTGAATTATTTTACTAACTAAATAAGTAATGATTGTATGTCAATTTAGATTTGAAATCCACTTTGTCTAAAATTAAGGTAACTATTCTTTTCTTTTTTTGGACTTCTCCATGGAATATAGTTTTCCATTATTCGATTTTTAATGCAACAATTTTTTTTTATTTGAATGTATTTCTTATATGGAGGCTGTCATAGAATTTTGTTTTTTAAGCCAACCCATATTTGATTTATAAACTGAGGCCTTTACTTGAGAGTTGTTACTAAATTTGGTGTAATTATTCATATTTTTGCATTATTTTTCTGATAATGATTTTTGGATTTTTCTCTTTAATTTAATGCCTCATTTTATTTTAAATTTTCATCTCACACATTTTGCTATTACTGGATTTCTACATCAATTTTAATAACAGTTTTGCAGGATGTGTTATTCTGGTTAGAAAGCTGTTTTCTTTTGGTACCTCTAACACTTCAGTAGAAGCTCTCTAGACATTCAGAGATTTTTGTGGAAGTTCAATATAATTCTAATTGGTTTACCTTAACGAGTAAAGTGCTGCTTTTGTTTAGCAGGTTTTGAAAATTTGTCATTGTGTTTTATTTCTAAAATTTGGACTATGATCTTTCAGAAGATGTTTTTGTTATTTGTTTGCTTGTTTGTTAATTTATTTTTATGGTCATGTATATTTGGATTTCTATAGGCTTAGCTTACCTGTATGATGAATTATTTCCCCCTACTTATAAATTTTTCTGTTACAATTTCTGTAAACAGGTTTTTATGTCAACTGTTCTTTCTTCTGACTTTCCTCTAACTGCAGTTAGTGTTGAGTTATATTTGATTGCATTGTATAGCATCTGTTGAATCAATCTTCCTTGTTTTCTTGATGTTTTAAGAATAGAAAATGTTGTCACAGACATCAGATCGCATGTCATTTCTGACACTTTCTTTACACTGGTCACTCCAGCTGTCCATACTTTCAGTAGAATTATATCTTTTATTTCACTTGAGCAGCTCTTCAAGGACTCTAAATTTTGCCAAAGCACTCTTTCCTATTGCTGTGGTTAGCTCTATTCCTTATCATTTGAATCTTCTCAAAATTCGCCGCTCAATTTGTTTATTAATTTGAATATTTGTTAAATTTGTAACATCTTTGAACCTGCTCAATTTCTTAGTTTCTACCTTTCTCACTTCATACTATTAAGTCACTTGATTTTGATTTTCACCTGAGAGTGCTCTTGCATTTGCTTTGAGGGAGTAGGGACGTTGGGGTGGCATTTGCTTACTTCTATTTTTTCTTTTTGCATGTGTGTGGATGTGGAGATTCAGCTTGAAGGGGAAAATCTTCACTAGTATGGGCAGCTGGTTTCTTAGTGTCTGCTTTCTTGTTATGTAATTTTGGCTTTATTTACTTTTGTTTTGTTTTGTTAACCTCTTTGATCTACTTTGGGATTGAACCACGTCATTGTATTCCAAATATAGAATTAATTTGCAATTGTAGCAACATCACCTGATGCAAGTATACTTTATTTACGTACATTAAAATGTGTTGCAATAATTTCATTCTTTTTGCATTGCTGCTTACAAGCTATACTAACTCTTTACTAGGATATTGGGATGTGAAATATGGGTAAAGGCATAAAGGAGAGAAAAGAAAGTGGTTAAGTCAGCAAGAAAGGGAAAGAAGGGAATTATCAATAATTGAAAAACAAACAGGAGTTCAAACCCCATTGGATTTATTTTTAAACCTGAAGAAAAGGGATAATGTTCAGGGAGTTTGAGAGAGTATTTACGGGAGTAGGAGAAGGGAGGCAGAGGGAGGGAGGTATAATTAGAGAGGGAGGGAACTATGAGATTATCAGAGCCTGTTACTCGCTTGGTAGTTAATACTTAGATTCTTTATGCAAGTACTTGAGGGGTCACTATATAATATCCTTGAAAGGTACTATTTAAGATAACAAACTAATATTTATAAAGTTATATATGTTTGCATAAATATGTATAAACAATATGTATATATGTTAAATGACATACATAAAGGAGGACAAGAAGAGACAGGAAAAAAGAGAAAAGAGGAAAAAAAGAAAGAAAAAATAATACTAATAAAACTTTAAAAGTTAAAAGGAATTGATGAAGCACAAATCCTCAGGCAGTTGTAAAAATATTTCAACTTTCTATCTGCTTCGTTGGAAATGCTAATTTTATCTGGCATTTAATGTAATGTACACAAAACACAAAGCTAAAAATTTATATTATTTTGAGAATATCTTATAATATGGTGTCTAGTGTTTTATACAGAAAAGTTTCCAAATCTTCTGTTGCATTTTCTTCTACTCAGTAAACAACAAAGGCACATGGAGGGTGTGAGTTTTGTTAAATAGTTGGATGTAACTGCTTCTCTACCTGATCATAAAGCATGTAAATTCAGTGAAGTAAAAAAAAAAGTTCAACTTACATATCCAAAACTTTAACTATATATATATATATATATATATATATATATATATATATATATTTATGATCTATTTTATAATTATGGAAAATGACTATTAATATATTTAATAATTATCTAATAATGACAGTGTTGATATAAAATGCAGTGGACATTTTTAAACAAAATGCATAGTAAATGAAATATATAGTAAATAAATTAATAAACTGTTATACACATAAAATATAAATAATACAAGAGAATAAAAATGTATTCCACAGTGAAGCCCAAGCAAATTTTAAAGTTAACACATTTGGCACAGGGTAATTATGCGTTTATATTTATGTGACAGTGGTCAGTGTCTACCACTGACCAGTGGTATAGTGTTCAGCTCTCATTTCCTGGAAATAAACTTCTGTATTACATTTTGGTTCAACAGAACCTGATTATGTAGGTTTCCAGTAACATCAGAATCATTCTATATTTCTGTTTTACTATGACTAAGAACAATTACTTCTACATCCAATGTCCTAATCCCTGAATGATCTGGGATTGTTATTTGTAATTTGCCAAATAAAATCTTTAAATAACAGCGAGGTAGACTACTCAAATTATGAAGATGTACACAAGCTGGTGACTACAGAGAATTCTGTAACGTTTCATTACTTTACCCACATAGTGAAAGATATACATTTTACTAAAAAAGTTCACATATAACATATGAATTAACACTTGGAATTAAAAGACAATTTTAAAAGTATTAATAAAAACAATTATCACATATTAGACTCTAACTTACATCAGTTATTAAAACTAATAGGCTCATATCTAAACTATCCATATTTAAAACTTCATTTAACTTAGACTGTATCATTATTCAAAAATTGTAAATGCTTTTTTAATAAAATAACTTGTTTGTTGCTAACTTTGTTTTTTACTTCTTGACGATTCTACACAAGAGGATTTTAAACAAGTGCATTTGTATTCTTGTTGTCTTCCTTAAATTTTACCATTAGTAATTGTGTGTATCCATTAAGAATATACAGAGCTGTTAAAAAAACACTTAACAAACTTTCAATGATTGCTTTTGAAAATAACTTACACAAACATATCTTGGGAGTTGGATGTAGAGCCATTGAAATTGGTTTTATATTGCAAAAGCTCACAAACTAAAATGGTTTACAATCTTCTGAACATCTTAAAAAATTAAGTCCTCGAAACTGTAGAAAGAATTTGACAAGTACTAAAAAGAATTCTGTCATAAATATTATTTTTCATTTCAAATTTAAGTGGGTACTATAACATAAGTATTCTGTAAGTTTATTTTTTAAAAACAGTAGAAAAACTTTCCAACCAGAATTATTCCAACCATAAGTATTCTGTAAATTTAATTTTTTAATTTTTAAAAATAGTAAAAAATATTCCCACCAGAATTATATATATATATTTGGAAGAAGAAATAAGAAAAGGTTTCAGTGAACTCTATACATGCAATAAAATCTCTCACATTTTCTGAATTCTACAACGAAACAATTGAAATCCTTTAAAGGTAACTAAAACTAAAAATTAGAAATTATAGCCTTGATATCCCTAATGAGCTACTAAAAATGTTTTTATAAAGTCTAAATACATATACGAATGTATTTTCCCTCGATACTAATTAGGCATAAAAATGAGTTAATGGGAATATTGAAAGATGTGTGAAAAATAAATTATGTCTCTCTACAGTTTGAAGTTTCTAATTAAATTTCCTAATTGGCATTTACTCTAGAATTAAGGCATTATAGTTAGGTATGGCTAATTAGTTATAATAATCAATATATTTGGAGTTATATCTATGGTTTTTAAAAATTAATGACTGATCCCACCCCCATAGTAAGAAAAAAAAATTCATTTTGGTTGTAAACGAGCAGGCTTAAGAAAAAGACTCCTTCTAAACACTTTTGTGAGATTTCTTTTTTACAGAAGGAGGTGGCACACCTTCCTCCCTGTCCTAAATAAACATCCACGTTAATTTTCCAAAAGACTATTTCACTGTAGCATTGTTTCCATGATTCTTTGTTAACCTCAAAATGAAGAACTGAGTTAAACTATCATAGGAATATTTTTTAATTTTGTACAAGTTAATAATAATTTTCCTCCTTTGTACAAGATTTAGGATGACATTCAGAATATTATTGATAAATAAAGATATTTTAATTATATTACACAATTGTAGAAATTTATAAGAAGCTGACCAAAGAAATGAAACATTATTAAACAGACTTGCAATGTTACATAAGAACAAAATGAACCCATGATAACCAAATAACTCAGATAAAATAATTTTGTTAGCATTTTATTTAGAAATATTAATGATTATACAATAAAATCAGGATTTTGAAAGATTATTCAATTTCTCCATTTACACTCACATGTATGTCTATATAATTTTAATACATTGGAGTTACTGTGTAACCACAACCAGAATCAACTTGCGTGAACATAGCTTCATCTCAAAACTCCCCATCAACTCCTATATAACCAAATTTTTCTACTCATCTGAAACCCTCAGGAATCACATTCATTCTTCTGTCATCATAATAATGATGATTGAAGGCATTATACAAATTTTATTTATGCCATATGTATCCTTTTAGGTTAGGTTTTATTATATTTATTATGATTATATTGACATTTGTATTGTGTACATCAACAGTTTCTTATTCTGTGTTGTGAGTAGTTACTCATGAAATGAAGATGCTACACATTGCTTAAGCACCCAGCATTGAAAGAGATTTGACAAATTTCTTGAGGAACAGTATACATTTATTTAAATACTTTCCTGTATAACCATATGTTTTAATCTTTGTATGAAAACACATTTCATATACTCTGTGAAACTTTCCCACAAGTGTAAGTATTGAATTGTATTTAAAGATCCAAGAGAAACTTCTTGACTCTTTTCCATCAATTCAGTGCAGATCTTCATTCTCTCTAACAGTGTATGAGTGACACAGTTTCTGTGTAGTGTCACCAAACTTGGTTGTTATTTTATATTTAACCATTCTGATAAGACCACAGTGACAACTATGTAGTTCTAGTTTTCACTTCACTAATAGTTCATGATTTTGTACTTTTGTTTAAAATGTGACTTGAGATATACATATATATTTTTTTTTAAATATCTGATTACGACCTTAAGTAGTTTTCTAATGGAATGGATTGTTTGCTATTGGCAAACTTTGATTTTTATTGGTTGGTGTATTACACAGTACTTCGTTGCTGAATATGTCATTTACAAAAAATATCTATGAGTTTATTATTTGAATCCTCTTAGAAAATTTAACAAATTAAGTACTTTTAAAGTTTGATGAGACCAAATTTATCAAACTTCCCTTTTTTGTTGTTGCATTTCTATACTTTGTCCTGTTTGATAGTGTCCTCATAGAAATTTTATAGTTGTCTCTCAATAACACATAATTTCAGAGTTGTTGTAGTTTCAGTTATTGTGATAAAATATAAGAGAAAATAATGCAATAAATGCTTCATTTTAGCTCAAGACTCAGGTTTATTAGTTGGTGATCATTTAGTTTCATTGCTTGGAAGCCTACTATGAGGCTGAGCACCATGTTGGAAAGTGTCTGATAGAACTAAACTGTCACATCCTGGTGATCAACAAGTTATAAGAACAGGGGCAATGCCCATCCTTCAGTGATTTACTTCTGAGTCCTTAACATGTTTCTGAAGATATTCCTAAGATATATCAGGTAGAAAATAAGAATTACTAATATCTGTTTGTGTTCAGGTGCAGAAAGTTGAATAAAGTGGCTTCTGGAAACTATGCTTCCCACATTGAATTATATGTTCGTAAACTATTCTTTATTGGATTTCTACACATATGAACTATCAATAATATACTCAATACAATAATTAATGAAATACATACGACTATGACTTCAATAATTATTACGAGATTTAAATTTATACTGCACAATATGGAAAATAATGAATTTTATTTTACATGCCAGTCCTGAGTCAGAGATATATTTTCAATTAAACATAGATATTTTTCAATTGGAATCACATAATCAAGGTAATTTCATGAAGTTTAAATATGAATTTACCATTTCTCTATGATAAAGTGAAGATACTTTCTTTCTTCCACTTTCATGATTTTAGTTGATAGTAATTTTTGTTTAAATCAGGCACCTAAATGCACCGATAAATGTAATTATATTTTTCTCTTATTTGAAGTTTCATCACATTATTAACTTTAATCAGATCAAATATTGAAAATATCATTTAAATCTTGTCTATTATCCCCATTTTTCAATGACTCTGCATTAACTCAATTTTTAAAATATTTCTTTCCCAGAAAATTGTGAAGACATCACTTTGGTGCTTTAAAACCATGTCCATCTCACTATTTCCTTAACTCTGCTTTAATTCAGGATTTTGTTCTTGTGACCTAAATAAGGAATTCAAAATTTAAAAGGAAAATATAATTGAAACCACTCAAAACAATTATGTAGGAACTGTTTTATTCACTGAGACTCCAAAAGCCCAGAAAATAAGAGTAATATTTGAAATAAATTTATATCAAAATAAAAATATTCTGCTCAGCATATGAAAAAGGAAGAAAGAGAAACATCCAAAATAAAAAAAAACATATTTTCAAGCTAAACATATAAAAAAGGATTAATATCTGGGATACATAAGAATAAAAAATCAGTGACATTAAAAGTAATAACATTTTCAAAAGTGGACAAATGATAAATTAGCAATTTTTAAAATGTGCAAATAATATTTGCTGTAGACAGGATAAATGCAATAGAAAGCAAATAAATAAAAAATCAATACCATTTGCTGTCAAGAAAAGGGAAAACAAAAGCATAATAAATATCATAACTCATAAAATGACTATTAGGAAAAATACAACAAAATGACAGTATGAGTGAAGAGAAAATGGATCCCTTTTATACAAATGTAGAGTGTGCAAATTAGTACAGCATTAATGGAGAATGACATAAAAGTTTTCCAAAAAACCCAATAATAACTCTATTATATAACCAAGCTATCTTACTTCTGAGTTTATACCCAAAAAACTGGAATTGACATATCAAATAGGACCTGAAATCCTCTATTTGTTGCAGTACAATTTGCAATTTCTAAATTATGAATCAATTGAGGTACTTTGTCAACAGATAAATAAAAGTTATATTTTTGTATGTGTATATATATGCATGAATGTACACACACAAATATATATATATATATATATGTATATATATATATATACACACTAGATTATTATGTGAAATAAATAGAATATTTTCAAACATTACATGTTCTCTCATACATAGAAGCTAAAATTGCAGATTTCAACTTAGAATAATGATTACCAAGAGGCTAGCAATCTAAGGCAAAGAAATAAGCAGGTAAGATAAAGTGTACAAAGATACTCTCAGACAGAGGAACAAGTTTTATTTGCTCTACAATGCCATGGGAGGTCGTAGTTCACAGCAAATATACATATTTATGAATGACTAGATTCGAGCAATTTGATGGTTTCCACACATAATGACATTGAAGAATGAAATGCTAATTACTATGATTTGATCATGTCATTTTGTATGCATTACCCAGACTGCATTCTCTAAACTTGCATGACTAAAAATCAGTTTTTAAGAAGTAGTGTTTAAATAAAATTGTGTCTCCCTAGCAAAATAGCAACAACTTCAGAAACATTGTGTAAATTGGACTTCATTACAGACGGACACAAATAGCTCCAATCATCCACTAGATTATATAATGTGAATCAAACTAGGGATTTTCCACATACACCAAGAAAAGTTATGGAGGAAATATGGTAATGATAGTTAATAAATCACAGACACAACCTATTCATATGTAGAGGGAACAGGGCACTAGATGGAAATTCTCATGTGGGGCAAGCACTAATCTTTGAATTTTTATAGCACAAGATTGGGTTTTTTGGAGAGTAGAAACTTTATTTTATGAAGTGGATTTAAGATAACAGTTATTTTTGAAGCAAATTTAAGGATGCGTTTCCACGTTTAGCAGGCAGTACACATGTCAACTGCGTTCTGCTGAATGACAACCTTGATTGTAATTATATTGTCATCTCTAAAATGAAATATCTTGCAGTGTTAGTTGTTTCATCCTCTTTTACAATAGTTTCTAATCAGAATTCTGACATGTAATTGAACAATTTGCAGAATATCAGTATACATCAGTCCATACATACAAATGCCATTGGTTTAATCACCATGATATTCTGAGCCTTATTCTGATAAGATTTATGACAAATAAGAGTGCATTCTTAAAGTTTAGCAACAACTGTTTTCTTTTTAAAATAGGAAAATATGAGTAGGCATATATCATTTCTTTTTCTGCATTATTGTACATGATTGTTTCATTATTTTCTTGGAGGAGAATGTTATTTCTATATGATATGTGTAGTAAAACAGATGCACTCCAAGTATAGGAAAGAAATTAAACAATCAAAATAATTTCAGGATGACTGTAAATAGGAAATGAATGTTGCAAAATATTATAAACATTTTATAGAACAAAATGTTCACAAGTTATACAGAATAACATTATATCTTTCTATTTCAAAATTTGATTTTGAACCTGTAAAATGCGTATGATTTTGGCTCCTTATAATCAATGTTTCTTTTTATCCTTTTGAGACAAGGTTTCACTATGTAGTTCAGGCTGGCTTTGAGCTCAGTTTGTAGCCCAGGCTGGACTCAAACTCACAATGACCCTCCTGCGTCAGCCCTCCGGGTGCTGGGATTACAGGCATGTGCCACCACACTCAGATATCAATGATTATTAATATGACAGTTCCCAGTAGATGAAAATAATTTGAAGAAGGTTTAAAATTGTATCCAAAACACACAATGACAGTAAAACAAAATTTAAGTTTTCTCATATTTTTTTCATTGAACTAATTTATAATGCCATTATTATTGTCCAATTTATTTTGTTTGGCGAAATTTTAAAGAAACATAACCTCTAAAATGAAATATGCAAAATAAGTAAAATTCAAGATACCAAGGTTTACATAGATTTAAACTTTTTTAGTTGTGGAAGTGCTATCTACAAATCTGGGATATCATAGTCCATGTCATCGAAAGTTTTTTAGCATGAAACAAGAGAATGACTGTATTGATGCCTTTTAAGCCACAGAACACTTACAATTTTGGATTAACATTAAATGAATCAGAGGAAAATAAAAGTACTCTGAAAACCAAGGTGTAAACTCGTGTTTTGCCTTATCTGTCCTTTGTCTAATGCCAGGTAAATCTTCTAATTGATCTAGTTAACACATTAGAGAGTTTCTTCAACATGTAGGTTTATGTGAGTGATCTTTTGTTTGTGAGAAATACTGAACTGAAAGCTTAAATCAGGTGTAATTTGAATAAGGCAGATACTTTAATAGATACGTTGTGTTGAAGATAACCGGCCATAGTTATTGTACATCAGGATCTACAAAAGCCTTTTATTTATTTATTTATTTGTACCAGATTGAATTAACAACCTTGTGCTTCCAGGCAGGAATTTATGCCACTGACCAAATCCCCAACCTTCTCCAAAAATTTTGAAATAAAAGTTAATGTTTAGTAATAAAATAGAAAAAAATAAATAAAATAATAGCAGCCTGCTTAGGAAATGCGCTTTACATTGTTGAAAGAAACCTTTTTTAATTTTAAAAGAAACCTAATTGTTTTAAAGTGCCTAAAACTGAAATTATCCTATTTATTTATTAAGATGTGAAAGTCTCTATAAACTTACTTGTTTTAATATATTAAACTTAAAAATAAAATTATCATAATACCTGCTTCCCCCATTAATCTCTCTTTTTCTGATTGAGCACAAAGTGTTAAATAACTCAGCATGTATTTTCAGGAGTGAATAGTTAAAAGTTTACTTTAATCAGTAAAAAAAAAGACATAAAACACTTTAACATAATTAAATCAGGAACATCCATATACACAGATTAACTTCTCCCTTACTTCGAGTAATTCCAAATTACAGGAAACATGAAAGTGTCCTGAATTGTTTGGTTACAAATTAAAAAAACACTATATTTTTCAAAGCTAGAAGTAAAATTTTGCTATTCTCCTCCTTAAATGGAGGAAAGTTTTATCTGAGGAATCATTAAATAAATATGAAAATAGCTCAATATGGCAAGCCTATGGCCCATGAGGTTTTTTCCTATAAAAATAAGATCTTTTTGTGTGTAAATTAATTTTGGTGATGTTCAATGAGGAAATTATCTTATTACTTCCATAAATATTTTGTAGAGAATTCTATTTAAACATTGAAACCTCAATGATATACATATTATTGCAAGTCACATTATTATTATCTTCCAGTTTTTTTAGGCTATCACTTAGTATTCAAACAGCAAAACAGAAAGTTTCTTTTAACATAATTTATAACAGTTTCCCTCAATTCAAAACACTGACAAGTTAATCTCTTAATCCTAGCTGTTACTAAATTAGAGGAGTAGAGATTACATTTGAAAAATACGGTAGGTCATCCTTATATTAATAGACTTTCATTTTGCTTGTAAACAGTTCTACGGACTTCAGATTGCTGAGCATGACTTTTTTATAAATGTTATTAAATTATGATATTTTTGATAATCAACACATATGTTGATTTTCTCTATTATGTATTTTTTAACATTACTGAGTGAGGAGATACTTATAACTGACCATGAATTAATATTTTTGTTCTCCTGGTATAGCAGTCTTGCCCCTACTTTCTTCACATAGATGCAAAAAATTATTATATGCAAATACTAGACATTTACATTCTCACCTAAGAGTGTTTAATATTTTCTTGTTGCCTATTTCCCAATATTATATTTCAGAATATTATAAATTACCATGCATTCGTATGATTGCAGAGCAAATGAATACAATATCTACTTACAGAAAGGTACAAGGAATCTTTGAAAATGAGTAATTTAATTTTTTCTACAAAAACAGAACAGAGATTTTTATACCAATGAACTCAATGAAAATTAAATTTCATTTACTTTCTCATAGCCTTGCTAGAAAAACTGGATTTCATTACATTGGAACTTTTGCCACACAAGATTAAGCAGTTTCGAAAAGACTTTTATTCCATTTCATTTCAATTTATTATATATTTTAATTCATTTGATTATTTTATTTTTAGTTACATTTTAATTCATTATTTTATTTTATTTTATTTCAAATTGCTGAGATTGAACTCAGTGGTGTTGCACATTATAGTAACTGTCCTCTACAATCATTTAGTTTGGGAGTCATTGTAACTCCAGTGTGGCTAAATTATGAATATACTGACAAATTACTGAATTGTTTTGATTGTCAGCCAAGCCTCAAATGTTTTCACTTTGGATAAATACAGTTGGGCACCTCTTCTCCTAGCACTTGGGAGGCTAACCCAGGAAGATCACTGCAAGTTTGAGGTCAAACAGGGCAAAACAGTGAGACCCTGTCTCAGAAAATCAAAACCCAAACCAAAACAATAATAAAAATAAATAGATAAAAGTAAATTCCTATTTTTTTACATTTCTAACATTTTATTATTATGAGAATAAACTAGTTTATTTATTGTCCCACTGATCTTACACAAATAGCTGAGGAAAATGTGTTTCCTTCATATGATTCCCTAATTTTAAGCCATCAAAAAGTCAGTGACCAATTCTCATGTTCAAGTAGCCTCAATTAATTCTAATACATATAAATTTTATATAATGTCCTTTATAGATATAATATTGGAAAAATAATCTGCTATGGACTGTTAGGTTACAGCTTTTTCTGTGACTGTGTGTCTGTGTATTTCTAAGTGAGTGAAATTCACTTCATAGGTTATAGAAACTGTGAAGTCCACTTTTAGAATCCACCAACATAGTGTTATGCAAAAAAATAGTGTGTATGAATTATATATATGAATATGTGAGAGTTGCAGATTTGTGATATAAATGTGTTAATCAATTATGATTACATTCTTATCTCTAGCAATATTTATTTCCTTGAGTTCTCCCTTAAGTTTAATTCTCACTTAAATTCTTTTTATAATTTTTGGATTCTGTGTGCATTTAGTTTTTTTTTGTAATGACACAATGACTTTTGGTCTAATTCTCTAATTAACTTATATTCTTCTACCACTCCAATTTCTTAGCCACTTTTCTTGATACTAAGACAAAATACCCAAAACCCAGAGCTTTTAAGGAAGATAAGTTTATTTGGCTTTCAGTTTCAACCTGTGGTCAGGTATCTCCCAGGAAGCTGCAGCGTGGCTGAAGAGCAAGGTGGAGGAAACTGTTTAAGCCACGACAGCCAGGAACCAAAGAGAAAAGAGAAGAGTTAGGGACGAGAACACACATCCAGAGCACAAAAAGCAGTGATACCTCCAAATAGATCCCATCTTCTGACAAAACATGCAGTTACTGATCTAATTAATTGATGAGTCTGCTGACAACTCTGGTACCCCATATTCCAGTAACCTTTCAAAACCTTTGAGGGGCATTTTCCATCTAAACCATAGTGTCTATTAAGCAACATAATTTTATTTGGCTCATTTCCTTAGTCCAATTTCATTAGTCCATTACCCTCATTGCCTGTGGTAATAAGGAGCAATAGATTCTTTGTCCACTATATTCAAACGTGCCAGTACAAGGGACATCATTGAATATGCTATGTGCTATATATTTGTTATAATCAGTAATTTAAATGTCATATCCTACACAAACTTTCACCAAGTTTCTCTTCATTTAATTTCTATCAGAGAATTTCTCTTGTAACTTCAGTAGATACTCTCCCAAAGTAATGAGTACACAATTTTAAGTTTATTAACCCTGATACCCAAAATAGCTATTTGCCTTTGAGTCAATATGATCAAATTACATGGGCATTCTAAGCCTAGAGTTCCTATTTTCATTCAAATAAAAGCAGACACTGTGGATATAGCATTTGCAATAAGACATAAATGTTTAATTTGATTGTGATTCGTAGCCCAAAGGAAGAAAGGCAAATAGTGTTTAGAATTTCACTATTCCTAAAACTTTCCTACTCAATTTACAATTGCATATGTCATATGTATTATATATCACATTATTTCCAGTTAAATGTATTTTAAATTCAGGAAAAAAATCAGTCTAATGTCTTTTTATAAAAACTGAAAAATCTCATTACCAATGCAAATTTGCCATCTACCTTAAAGATGCGTTATGTATTAGATTCAAACTTGGAGTAGAAGAAGGTGAGAAAAGCCATGCTCAAAAAAAATTGAGTATATTATGGGAACTGTAACAGTAATGCACCACATCTGGACTTTTTTTCAAAGCATTTGAAAAAAAGTGTGCATCATGAAATTACTTCAAAAATTAATTCAGGTTTTATCATCACCTATTCAGATAAAGTACCATCAATTTGGTTTATAGAGCAGTCTCTGGTAATGATATTTTCAATGAAAGAGAATTTTATTTTGTTAAGCTCACAAAATATGTACTTTTGCCATATAATTCAAACATGCTAATGAAAGCTTTTGCTTGTCATTATTATTGCCAAATTGGAAAATGATTGTAAAATATTTTAAACTCATCGTGTTGTCAAGGTTTATTTTCTACTTAATGAGTTGAGAATCTTGATGATATTTTAACATTTTTGATTATCGTACTACATTAAACAAATTGATTATATATATTCATATTATTAATGTTATTCATATATAAGAATAATACTCATATATGTCAATCATATATGCAACAAAACATATCTGAGATTATTCAACTAAATTCAGTTGTTTAGAATTCTAAGATATTTGGGTTATCAAATTATTCAAATTATTTTGATCAATGGGCAATATTGGATAAGTGAGTATAAACAATGAATAAAAAATAGCAATAGATCTTCAATTATACAAGAGAAAACAGCTTTATGGAGCCATTATTTAATGTCAAGTATTATGCTACTTTTTTCCAGAGACACTACAAATCAGTTGCTAGTGAGTAATATGATAACACATGAAAAAAAAATCTGTTTAGTTTTAAAGGTTCATGTATTCAGTACATTTCACGGTTAAAGATAAAACGTTAAAAAGTTCAACTAAAAGTATGACTTCATATTTATGACTCACATCTCAATACTAGGTACATGAAATTCCATGGACTATCAGTGATAAAGATTCACATTGATAGACCTTGCAAGGCATTTGAAAATATCAGAAAATTCCAAAAGCTCTGTTTGAGAGGGTAACAAGGTTGACAAGACAATAGAGCCAAAGAGAAAAAAATTAGATCCTAGCAGATATTTGAAGACACTTCATCCACTGAAGGTTAAAAATGATATACATAAATGTTAACCTTTGGTTATTTTCTCTAGAACCCACAGTAATGTGACACCTAAAAATATCAGAAATTCAAGTAAACTGTACCACAGTATGTAAAACTCAGATACAGATTACCACATTTATGTTCACTTATTTATAGAAATAATTATGTTCACACATGAGAATTCATTGTTAATTTGGGAAAATATAAATTAGAATACAAAGAATTGGAATATTTATTATTTTTGGTATTAGGAAAAGCCTATATTAAAATTTGTCAGCATGAAACATCCAGGGTTAGGGATTTATCACAGTGACATAATCACCTGTCTGGCAAGAGTGAGATCATGAGTTCAATCCCCAGCACCAACATGGTGTTTGAAATTATTCATTCATAAATTGTAAATTTCAATAATACGTGTATTATTTGAAGATTACTTTTTGTTAAAAAGCAGTATGAGTCCAGATGAATTCAGTTTCAGATATGTAGAAGAAATTAAATGAGCTTGAGAAATTGCATTACAGGAAATGTAGATCATAAATAAATCTCACATGGTAAGAAATATGAAAGTTTGTTCATGGGAATAATTGGGGTAAAATAAGATTAAGCTTAATACAGTAAACTACTGACTTTTATATTTAAGTTGTCATATAGTTTATACCAATATGACAGTAAAATTATTTTGAATATAGAATAAGAAATTCTAAAAGATGTTTATATTTGAAAATTTTCTAAGGAAAATATCTGTTTGATAGAGCTACCACATTTCTATAGTGACAGTATTATAGAATTATGATAGATGTTTTACTCAACTATGAGGAAACTATTTTGATTTAGCAGCAAAATATCATTAAAGCTTAAAGTGACAATAATCATCAAAATACTGTCTTGAAAATTTCAGATATAAAATTATTTCAGCATATAATAAATCTTAAAAATCAAAGCATACTAAAAATATAAAATTTGACATTGTTATGTCTCAATGACTTTCTATTAAATGTAGCTTCTACATTGCTAAATCTTTTCAAAGTATTGTTATTATTATTATTTTTGATGTAGCTTGGCATAAGTGACACAATCTTTATCCTGTATTTAACTTGAGCCCTGTATTTGACCCAGGAAAACGGAATATTACTTAGAATATAAGTCACAAGAGAACAGCAGAATGAACTGTATGGGAGAAAAATTAACCTGCTCAACAAAGGAAGCAGGATACAGGTGTCAACCAAAAATTAATGTAAGGTTCTAGCAAATTTGTTTCCAACAGGATGTCTTTTTGTGATTCTCTATTTTAAAAGCTCTGTAACTTTCCAGTTCAGGGCCTCTTGTTTGGACTCTGAAACTGGGGTTCTGTGAACAAGTGGTCCTGAGCTCAGCTATTAAATTTCTAATTTGTTAATTTGGCTGCTTGGATTCCTATATTGTTGTTCACAAACCCACTTCAATTGCTATTATTATTATTGTTATTTATACTAAGATGTTTTCCAGAAAAAAGTGCATCACACTTGGATTTGTAGCTATAAAACGTCCTCCATATGATTATATCCAACACTTAAGCAATTTCCTGACAGATAAACTTGGAATGCAATTACTGTTTGGAACCAGACCTGAAAAGAATCAACAGGTAGAAATTAGTGTTGTAGTTCCAACTGTTTCAATTAAGAGTGCTGATTTAATTTACATTAGGGGTATTCAAAGAGTAAAACATGTTTATTCACTTATTGTCATAAGAATCAGTGCATGTGGCTAGAGAAAGTATGTGAAATCTAAATTAGACATTCAACTGTAAAATTAAATCTGTAATAATTTCAGCAACAGGCTGCTTCTCTGTGCAAAGATCTCAAGGAACTAATTTTCAGATTTGAGTCATTAAAATCTCAGAATTTTCATAGTACATTGTTGAAGGATTTCTTTCAAACATCAAATTTGAGTAACACAATTTCTTTTTTTTTTTTTTTTACACTTTTTTTTTGTTTGTTTGTTTTTCTTTTTATTGGTACCGGGGATCAAACTCACTACTGCCTGCTTGCAAGGCAGGTGCTTATGCCGCTGAGCTAAATCCCCAGCCCCAAGTAAGACAATTTCAATAAGATACTCTTTTAATTATCCAGAAAAAAAAATATGAGAGCTATTTTTTAAAGTTTACATTGGCTGTACTGGCATGTATTTTATGGTTCTAACATTTTATTAAAATTTTTACTATTTTACTTATTCTCTTATCTGTTATGATTTAAATATCAGATATTTTTGTGTATAACTTAGAAAGTTTTGGACTTCTGTATAGATTTGTGGTCTTCTCCCCAATAAATCTATAAATATTCCCAATTCGCAAATTTTTTCTTTCTTTTTTTTTTTGCAGATATTCTTTTTCATCAATCTAAATCCTTGTGTTTCTGTCACTAGAAGTTTATTTTCTGAAAATTAAAATAAAATCTTAAAAGGCGTATTTTAAAAGTTTGACTCTTTTGACATGATACTAATGGTATTTTTCAACAATTTTGCTTGAATAAATTTCTTTCTTTCTTTTTTTTTAACTAGGTGGTATTCCATAGCATAGATAAACTATAGTTTATCCACTGAGCAGACAGACAGTGGACAAGTTTTGTTACATTGTAAAAAATATTCTAGAGACACTGGATATTATCATAATTACCATACATAAAATTATTTTACCCCACAAAAATTCTAGAATTGTATTTCTCATACCTAAAAACTTTAAAATTTTTGAATCATGTGCTTTGTAGACAATAATGCCTTGTTACCGAGACTTATTAAAGCATTTTCCTTCCTTTCAGAAATACATAACAATCTGAATTTTAACACATATTCACCAACACATAGTGGCACCTTAAGTTTAGCCAATTCTCGTCTAAATATTGTGATGCGTAACTGTAGCTTAAATTTCAATTTCTTTAAATAATGATATTGGCAATTTTTCATGTGCTTCTAATCCACTTACACAAGTTTATGGAAGTATTAGGTTAAGATTTTTCTATTTTTAAGATTTTTGCTTAATTTCTAACAGTTTCAAAATGTTTTCATGTATTATGGATAAAAATTATTTATCAGACATATACATTTGAAATACTGGTTGTAAATAATTTATATTTGCTATATATTTTAGATAATTTTATAGGCTTCTTCAAAAGATAAGACCTTAGAATATTATGTATATTTAGATATACTTTAGAAGCACTGCAGTCGTAATATTACTGAGCCTTCTTAGTCATAAACATATGTTTCTACTACTTTAGATCAACTTTTTATATTTATATCATAATGGTTATATAAATTATCTGTCAAGTTTATTATTAAATGTACTATCTTATAATAATGAAATATTTAAAATATAATTTGCCAATGATCATTTGCTAACATATAAAAATGCAATGATTTCTTCATAGAATATTTTCACCCTGAAACCCAATTATTTAGAATGATCTAATCTGATCTGAACACCTTAACTGGCAAAATTGGTATTAAATATTGTGGAAATATTCCAGATTACTCTGTATCCTTGTGATGATTTTATTTTTGCTATAGGAATTTTTAATTAATTTGACTAAAAGGAGTTTCTCTAGACCACAATAATGATATTTCACAGTATATGGCATATCTGTAGGACTTTTTTATTTTTAAACAAGTCTACAAAGTACAGTATTTTAAATCATACTAGAACTCAAAAGAATTATTAGGTAAGGAATTTTGAAATACAACCTGTGAGAAAAAAAATCAAGTTTGCTGGCATTAGATTGTTTCCCCCTTAGTAATGACAGATATAATGAGGGCAGGTCACAGATAAAATAAAATACTATTTTTCAATCATTTATGAATGAGTAGATAAAGACAGCTTGCTCATAAATGACTCTGGAGTATTCAGCTATTTGTGTAAAAATTAACAGTGTCTATCTAAACAAAAATATAAAACATTACATAAAATTCTAACATTTATGAGAACATAAAGAGTAACATAATATTAGCGTTTTATAGAACTTAGACTGACACAGAAATCATGCCCATTTCATGTTGCTGTAATAGAATACCACACCTTTGTCATTTAAAATGAAGAAAATTACTAACCTAGTTTTGAAGGACAGGAAATCTAAGATAGAGGACCTGGCGTCTAGGAAGGGCCTTCTCACCGCCTCATTGCATGGTGGAAGACACAAGCCAGGAGAAAGAGAAGTCCTAACTTCCTCTTTCATAATCTCAACAGCCCACTCATTAGACAGACCCTTCTCATCTCCTGGGTCTCATTCTTCACACTATTATGATGCCACTAGTATTTCAATATGACTGCTTGAAGGGCACAAACATTCAAACCATGACAACTCTGCAAAGAGTAAGTCTATAAATTTGAATCTGTTAAAAAACTTTAACATCATAAAAGACAACCTATATGAAAAATAAGTTCAAGTATATGAAAAAAAAAAAAAACTTCTGAATCTACCAAGCAAATACTGAGTTGTATCTAAATTTAAAAGTTTTACAAAGAAATACTGAAAAGACCTTCAGAATTAAGATGACAAACAAAGTATCTTAGCTCACGAACTAATTTGTTCTGTGATTCTGGGGAAAATGGCCCCTGGAGTGTCAGCTTCAGATGTGGAGTTTGTGAACTTAGGCAAAATTTTACTGAAAATTGTTCAGAACTGAATTGTTCTTGAACTGAGCTACGAATGTACATTTACAGACTGTATACTTAATTTAGAAAATAAAGCATATTAACAAATTCACATTCTTACTGGAAATCATTATAATCAAAATATCAATACATTGCTATTTCTTTTTTTATTTGCCATTTCTTGAGAAGAGTACAATCTTGCATTTCTCAGTATGAGAATGCGATCTTTTATATATATGATATAAAGTTCCGAAATATGTCCTGAGCTTTTCCCTGAGATTTCCAAGGTACAACAATTTACTGTAGATATAGAGAAGAAATACTTACATCATCTGCATAATTATTAAAGTGAAAATTAAAAGGACAAATTGTTTTGTGCATGATGTTAACTTTATTATCAATTTTCAATACTGTTCACATCATAAAAATTCACATATTTCTATTCAAATTTCCTTCAAAATTATTTCCTTGAAAAAATATATATAATGATTATTTTTTATTTGTGAAGTTGTACGGATTCATATAAACCTCTTAGTGATTTTTCTTTATGTGAGTGGGACATAAATATCTATGCAACACAGTAATTAAAGAGTGTTGAATGCTTGAGGTATGGGATACTTTAGTTCTATGCTTTACACCTAGTCTTTAACTCTTTATCTTGGATCAAGATAATATTTGCTCTTTGGTTCTGAATGAAGTATCATTTACTTCAGTGTAATCTTTGCCTTTCGATTATTTTCAGAGTTTCTGAAATTAAGTAGTGGAGTTCAGAGTTTACTGTAACAAATGGTTTTGACTGATTGTCAAGAGTAAATATGCATATTTCTTAATTATTCAAACCAAATTGAAACAAAAGATATAAAATAAATAAGTGAAGGTTACAATTTTTATATTAATCTTTAATTTTTTTAAACTTTCTTCTTTCTGATATGTTTTTTCAACTGTATATGAAACGTTTAAATATTAAAAGTTAAAATAAGTATAACTAACCGAAATATAGTAAGTAGTTGTAAGAGTAGAGATTTTTGATTATGAATGTTAAAGAAATGAAGTTTGGAAACACTAAATTAAAGAAATATACATGCTTAGTAGTTTTAATAAATTAGTTGGACAAATTTTAATTAGTAATTTTTTCAAAGATGGATTAAGGTAGTTTTTGGAAAGAAAATCTGTAAAAACAGAGAATGTATTTTGTAAAAATAACACAAACAATAATACAAGATTCTTCAAGCCCCCAGTATCCTACTCTATTGTGGAAATAGCTTTATAACAATTTGCTACAATTTAGACACAAATCCTTTCCTTCACATCCTGGGAAACTTGGATCTTTCATAATGCAAAATTAAAATATCACTTCTAGCACTTGCTATGTTTATTTCCATGGCATTTTTGGGTCTTGTCCTTACACTTTTTCCCTGTGCAAAATTCTGATGAGATTTGAAAATATGCAGGGACATTTTTATGGTCATAATGACTGAACGCTCCTGAGCATAGTGTCAGTGAAGAATCGGTACCACAGAATGTCAATAGCCCCTCTGTAAAAAACACCAGTGAAAAGATTTGGTAGGGATGTGTGCTTCCCACAGGTCACAGCAGTACAGAAATGCCATTTGAAAAAACGTAAAGTTAATAAATCTTCCGTTCTTTTTCATTTTTCTTAGAATGTGCTATTAATTCAAACAGTATTCATATTAACATTGCAATCTCAGTGGGCCACGTAATCATGCTGACAAACAATACTTTATGGTTGATAGCATTGCTAAACTACGATATTTGGTAGGTTGGGTACATTAAATACATTTCCAACTTACATACTTTTCAACTTATGATGACTATTTCAATAAACTCATGGTAAGTCAGGGTCATTTGTCATGTTTGTCAGCCCTACATGTGCACATACACAAACTTATTTATATAAACATATTTATATGCATATATCTAATTTTATAAGGTGATTTCAGCATTATATTTCTAATTTGGGAATTGTTTCAAATAATATTTTTCCCCTAGAATCTTACTACCATATAAGTATCATAAGAATAAGTTGCTTATTTTAATATAATAGAAGGAGTAGGAAGAAATTAATTTTGGAAAATTGTAAACAAGAAAAATAGTGTGTTTGATACTTTATTTCCACGAATTTAACAATATTTCTAGTAGTAAATCATTATATTTTAGCTATTAATAAAAAAGATCTGGCCATTGAGCTGTGCATAGTGGCTCACGCCTGTAATCCCAGCACTTTGGAGGCTGAGGCAGGAGGATCTTTGTGAATTCGAGACCAGCCTAGGCTACAAAGTGAGCTCAAGGCCAACCTGAACTGCATAGTGTGTTGACTCATTACATCAACGACGTAGTACTGTCTAACCACACTCTGGTGTTCTCCAGAATATACATTGTATTTTTCTCTTGAATAATTATTTTAATTGCTAAAACTGTATGCATTTACTGTGTATAACAAAGTGCTTTGAAGGATGTAAGCATTATGGATAATTAAATCATACTTATTGACATTGCACTAAGTTCTATACTTAAAATCTACTTTTAGCAATTCACAAATATTCGGCATACAGTTATTGACTATTGTCATCATGTTGTATGAAGCCTCTTGAATTATTTCTTCTATACAACCAAATTTTATACATTTTGACCAATATATCCACAATACCACAAACCAATCTCTATCTTCTGAAAACTAATATTCTAATGCATACTTTTCTGAGTTGAACTATTTTAAATTCCAAATATAGAGTACTTGATGCAGTATTTGTCTTTTTGTTCCTGACTTGCTGCATTTAACCTAGTGCACTACAGATTTATAACTGCTGCTGTAAATGACAAGATCTTTTTTGAAAATCTGAATAGCATTCCATTATGTACAAATATGTTCTGCATCTTCGTTATTAATTTACAAGTGCTGATGCACTTTAGGTTAATTCTACATGTTGGTTTTTGTGAATAATGCTATCATAAACATTGAAAGGAACATGTGTCTTTGACATTCTGATTTCATTATATATATATATATATATATATATATATATATATATGTATATGTATATAGTCATGGAATTGCTGTATCATATAGCAGTTCTATTTTTAATTTTTGAAAAAAATACCTATATTTTTTCATAATAACTGTACTTATCTATACTCCATTCTGGTTGTATATGAAGAATCTTTTCATTATATCCTCATCAACACTAGTTTTCTTTAGTCCTTAGTGATAATTTTTGTAACAGATGTAACACGATACCTTTTTCTCTAATTTGCATTTTTGGTGATTAATAAATTCATTTTAATTCACTTATTGCCATTTTTATCCTTGAGATGAGGAATGTTTGTTCAAATTATTTGTGTATTTTTAGGGTTTTAGGCTACATTTTCACTGAAATTTTAAGTATTACCTGGTTTTCAATTTTACACATTTTTGCAGAATCGGTCAGCTGTTATTCCAGGTGTTCTTTTTATTTATTTTTTAAATTTTGTTTCTAATTTCCAGATTTCCTTTATTTATTTATTGCATTTTACCATACACACAAAGCAGAAACCAGAACATGCCTTTCAACATTTGGTGGAAAAATATCCTCTCCTATCCAACACTTTTTGGTTACCCATTCATCTGTTGATGGATGGACAGGACTCTACTATAAGTTAACTATTGTGACTCAGCCATAAAGAGGGATAAATGTAAAATATTTATAAAAAAATGGATCTTGAGATAATAATGCTATATGAGATAAACCAAGCACAGATGATTTCTCTAATCAAAGAAAACCAGAATATAAATAATTTAGGGAACAAAATAAAAGCTACATCATAGGAAACTGGGAGATAGACTGAGGAAGTGGGAAGGAAATGAGGAATGGATATTTTCCCAGTGGAATGATTAAGCATCATTAAAATGCACTGATGTAATAAGAATAATAAATATCCTCTGCTAAATATGCTAGTCAATCAAGAATAACATTTTTCTCACCACACTAGAAAACTAGTAAGTCAAGCATTCCACTACTTTAACACAAGTATTGATGTTCCCCAGTTTCCCAAGGCATGCTTAATATCTCTCTGAGACCTTACCACATTAATGTTTAATTTCCACAAATATTCTCTTCATTATGTGCATTTTCTAAATGATAGGAACTTTCTCTCAAGTTATTTTTTCGTGAGTTCCTGCCGGTTTCCTTTGCTATACATCCTTTCTACCAGTGCTCTCTTCACTATTGCCTACAGTTTTGCTGATGTGCACCTTGTTACTCCAGCAGCCTCCACCCACCAGGCGGTTCCAAAACCACTTTCACATTTGAAGTATTTGCTGCAGTTAAACTCTACTTCAAAATCTGGTGTTAATCTACTTCACTTGATGAAATAAAGTAGTGCAAACTGGCTAGCTTAGCAGAGATTTACTTTTAAGAGATTTAGTTTTTCTGAAATGTGCAATATTAAAAAAAAAAAAAAAACGAAATTCAGGTGCCAGATTAGTTGATTTTGGTAAGTTCTCTCTGCTTGTCTCACAGTGCGTCTTCTTTTTGAATGTGTCACCTTGTTTTCTTAAAAATTGAGCATTCTAACTTGGGAATCCATTATTCATTTGAGTTTTACATTTCAGTGCTGATTGAAACTCCCACATTTCAACCTTCCCACATTTTGACCCCTGATAGAGCATGTACTTGAATCCATTGGAACCGATATCATTATGCATGATAATTGTAGTCATGGTGAGGACACAAAGGAAGAACCAATTCAACTTTCATCTCGTAGACCGTATGATCTTTCAATTTCCACGTTCCTCTTCCTTCTCTCACTTTACCAAGCTCCATGTTCTTTGGTATTTATGGTCAATTATCAGCCAAGTCCCATATATATTTAATTTGACTTCATAGATTGCACTGATGAGAATCATCTGTCTCTTCCAATGACACTACTTCTCCACAAGCTTTCTCAGCTGAAGCTCCAAATGCTATTTTCAGAATATTTCTCTGCTTCTTATACAGAATTGACTTTCTAATCTGGTGTAACGAGAATATATTGTTTACTGAATTACTGGTTTATTCTTCTATCCAGTCTTGCACATTTCCCTCATGACCAAGATTTCATCTCCTGGGCCACTATAACTTCTCCACTACTATCAATTTATTAATTGTTGATAACTTATGCTCTTTTTAAGCTTCAGTTGTCAATACTAAATTTCTTTCTTCCAAATGTTTGTACTCCAACCTTTCTTAATCACTTACTCATAGGTACATAATAGAAATATTAACATAATCATGAAAAATATCTTAGAATTGCAACTTTATTTTCAACTCATTTATTACTGCCATATACCATTCTAACTCCCCTTTCTCTATGATTGATTCCCTGAAAAATTCTGACTTTGCTATAGCTGTCTAGAAATTACCTTCCCAGACATTTAAATATATCTCTCTCGCATATATCTATGTCCATGTGGTTTGAATTTCATGGACAATCATTTCGTGTGCTTCTCTGCTTACATGCTTTGTAAGTCATTTCTTTCATTTTCCTTCATGTTATTTTAGATGCAATAAAGCCTAATTTAGATTCAGTTTAATTTGTTATTATTCCATGTTGGCTCTACACTCTATATACACTCATTCATAATCTATTGGGTTATACTATTTTTCAACTATAACAGATACGTTGTAAAATACACCTTAAATTTATTTTTAGTTAATTTATACTTGATCCCTCTAAATGTAAATGTTTGGTAAATATCACTCATCTGAGATCTAATTTTTGTTATCTGTATGCTGTACAATCCATCTTTTGAAAATTATTGAGATTTCAAGCGATCTTTACTCTGTTCTGCTACATGTTTTGTGACTTTAATGAAATTATTTGATCTTTGCTAAATTATAAAGTCATAGTTGATGAACAGTGCATTATGAACCATTTGCAACTGTTAAAAGTTATTATTAATTTTACTAGCAATGCCATTCCTGCAACCATTTTGTTACCATAACTTTGGAGACATTGAAAATACTTATTAAAAATACAAAAATAGTTTATTTTAATTTGTTACTGCTTCCTAACATCATGCCAGATATGGGATGCCTTCAATAAAAATTTAGTTATTCTAGTGAAGAATAAGAGTATAGAAATGTAAGAGAAATATGTTGACAGATTTAATCCATTGACATCTCTCCTTGGCCTGAGGATTGCTATATGCTTGCATGTCCCAAACATTAATATTTCTGGGTATACATTTTACCAAGGAATCAATCAAATTTTATTTGAAGTTACATATATATCCCTTTTAAAGAATAATTAGCTCTTTACAGACCTAGCCATAATATGGCTACATTCTTGTAATGCCTTAGGGTTAGGGCATCAAAGTAAGAATTTAATATACAAAACAAAATTCATCATTATCCTCCTCATACTAAAAAGACTTATGAAATCCAAAGAAAAATCTGCACCTTATCTCGTGATACATTCTTCATAACATGAAAGGTTCATTTTAAAAGAGAACTATATTCAATCCTTCCTAAAATCATTCTTACCTATTCAATTAAATTCTGAAAATCAATTTACATATTCTGTGCCTGTACAACAGTGTATATTGCTTTTCTACATTTGTATTAAAAAATATCCTTTCTTATTTCTTGGGTCAAAACATTTTGAATCTCTGTCAGATCTGAAGGGTCTCTGCTCCTCCTCTCATGAGATTAGTTTTCTCCTACATCCTTTACCAATGATCAACATTTACACGTTTTTGAAAAATTATCAAGTGTTTCCTCATGTTGTGTATAATGATTATTAGTTCCTGATTTGCAATAATAGCATGAAATTGATCACTGTATTCTCTAGTTGAGACAATGTACAATAACATAATTAATAAACCATATGTAATATAAAGTAATAAACTATATATAGTATGAATTGTATCTGCAGTTAAAAAGTAATAATCTCTATTTTCCAAAAATGTAAGGACATTTTTCATTAAAATGATGCCAATCAGTTTTGGAGATAGAGAATACTCAAAGGAGACTGGCCTTACAAATGTACCCCAAAGTAAAATGACCTAACATATCAAAAATAATACTTTTTCAGATCTTTTTTAATAAAGAATTTATTTTTGAAGCAATCTGTCAGATATTCACATGCTCCTGACCTTCAGGTGTCCCTTCCTTCAAACACATAAAATACACTTAAGTTGATATCGCTTCCAACTTCATAGGAAAAACTGACATTTCAAGCCTTTGTCATAGGGTTCTTGCCTTCTTTGGCCTTGGGTCTGTTCTTGTGTGTTTCTCCCTCCACAGTGTAGCTTCCTTCAATTAATCTACTAGATTAGTAGTTCTTTCTTACACTTACAAAAAACATTTTCTTTTGAAACTATCCTACTCACAATACCACATTTTATTTCTCTTTTATGATAGTATTCTTTGACTGAAACAGTTAATGTCAATAGTTCTATTTCCACGTCATTTCCAATACAGTAAATCTGGTCCTTTTCTATGGCTACAAAGAAGTACATTTTTTTTTCTTTTTTGCTACAACTGTTAATGAATTCCTGATCCATAAATAAAATACCTTTGTTTTGTTCCCAACCTTCTTAAACCTGCTATAGTATTTGCCATTGTCAAATATACTTTTTCAAATTTTTATTTTATTAATAGGTTTGCAGTATGTAGTGCGTATATGCATTTAGCGCATCTTAATTCTTTTTAAATCCCCTCTTCTCTATCCTCCATTTCATTTCTGGGTATATAATGATTACACTCATTGTAGCTAGTCAGTACATCAACACGACAAACCCCAGTTCTTTCTTAGTCTCCCTCCTTTAATTTCTTCTCCTCACCCTCCATCTCGTTTCCCTTCCCATTTGAAAAAGATTTATGCTCCTGTTTCCTACATCTGTTTCTTATTTAGATGTACGTTTCATTTATAATTTGGATTTCCCACACGAGAGAAAACAAACTATATTTAAGCTCACTTATTTTAATGTAATATTATGTTATCAAGTTGCGTCCAGTTTTCTTACATGACTCAAATTTTCTTTTATTAGACAAGTGTAGATACATTTTCTTTATCTATTTCTCTATTGATGGATGTATAGGCTCCTGCCAAGCTTTACCTAATGATAGTTTGCTGCTATAAATATTGGTATGAATGTATCACTACAATGTGATGCCTTTAGCGCTTCTAAAAAGATGCCTAGAAGTGAAACAGTTGGATCAAATGAAATTTATATTTGTATCATTCTGAGGACTGTTCATTTATTTCCATAATGGTTGTACTGATTTATATTGCCAGCAACAGTGTTACTTTTCCCCACCAGCCTTTGCTATTACTTTATTTTTTTAGCATAAAATCAAATCTCAGTGTTGTTATAATTTGTATTTTTTAATGGAAAGTGAATTTAAATGTTTTTTTCAAATATTCACTGGATATTTTTATATTTTTTGATTGGGGTCTTTATCTGGAGATTTATTTATTTATTTGCATATTTGAGTTATTTATGTATTTTTATATATTCTTTATTTACTTATTTGAATTATGTATTTTTACATATTCTTTTTTGGAAGTGCAGCTGGCCCTTTCTTTCCTATTCTTTTGTTGTTGTTGTTGTTGTTAATAGATTCTCTCTCCCTTCTTTTTTTTTTTTTTTTTTTTTTTTGTACCAGGGATTGAACTGGACACCTCACGGTTGCCAGGCAGGCGCTTATGCTGCTGAACTACATCCAGCTCTTACCTTTTCTTTAGGATGTCTCTTAACTTTCACGTTTTCTTTGTTCAAAATCTTTTTAAATTTGATGTAGTCTCATTTACTGACATTTGCTGATTTCTTTTTTCTGCAATTAGAATTCTTTTCTGAAAGTACTTGTCTACACACCTATTTTTATCTTCCAGTAAGCTGTGCTTCTGTTTTTATGTTTAGATTTTGATCTCTTTTAATTTTACTCCAGTACATGCTGAGAGATATGGGTCTAGGTTCAGTTCTTTGTGGGCGGGGAGCTAATATTTGCAGCACTATATGGTAAAGATACTATATATTTCTTCGACCACAAATTTTTGGTGGAAAAATTGTCAAGGATTGGGTGATGGTGTGTTGATGTTGTTTCTTCATCTTCTATTTTGTTCAAAATTGTTTGTAAAATGACTTTTACTACCGAGAACTTAATCTTTGTGATATTTTTCTTTGAATTTTTTAATGCTACATTATGCTTCTTCATCTGCTGAAATTTGTATTTTCCAAGAATATTTTTATATTTGTTTAATATTGTACCATGCATCTTCCTCATTCTGATAAGTGTACTTATTATTAAAAAATCAGTATCAGAGAAATAAATGGAATAATCTGATTATATTTATTAAAATATATTCCTTATAGCAACCTTTGAACTTGAGAAAAGAAATATTAAATTCAATGTATATGGTTCTTAATTTTAAAAAGTATATGAACTGCATGCTTAAGTTTCCTAATATGAGCTACACATCTCTACATTTTGTCCCACAGCTAGCACAAAAAGAATGACAAAAGCATTTGTCTTTTTCCTGAAAGTAACTTCATTAACCTTTCTTTTCCCTATACATTAAAGATACATAATGTCATGTAGTATGCATCAGGCACAAGTTCCATCAGGGAATGGACCAAGACTCTTGTGAATCAATTTTAAACTATAACAGAGTAACTAATATATAAATAAGACAAGCATGTAAATATCCTGAGAATTGGATTCATGGGAGTTAAAATAGAAATACAAAACAGAAAGTTAATATTAAGGATGGAAGAAATTTAGTTAAAGTTTTTAAATGAAGACTTAAAAAGATTAAGAAAATAAGTGAACGGATGACGAAGTGTCTGGGTACTAATCTACAGTTTCTTCTTAAATTGAGATATCACCAAAATTAGGAGGACTAATAAACAATAAGTCAGAATAACTGAGAAATCTGAGATAAATAGATAAATGATGTTTCAAAAGCTAAGGCATAAAGAATTTCAAGAATGTCAGTGATTAACTGAGATAATAAGTGTGAGCAGATATATTGAAGATCTAATTTTTTTGAATTTACTACTATCCTCTACATTTTTGCCTGTTTCTAGGATGGCTTTCTTAAGATTGAGATATGTTCTGCAAATAGAAAATTTTTTAAGTATTGGAACACTAGAATAAATTCCTGACACATTATTTTTATGAACTAGTTTTAAACATACTAAATGGTTTCTGTGTTTGTTTGTTTTGTTTTATTTTTTTGAGACTGAGTCTTGTTATGTAGTGTAGGCCAGGTTTGAACTCACCCATTTAAACATGTTGATGGTATTAACATATTTAATTGTTACAACAACTGGCACAGAATTTCTCCCATCTTTAACTGGTAGTAGTGACTTTAATTCAGCTTCCAATAGTTTTCTAACGAACTTTGCAATTGTTGAAATATCTTGTTTAAGTAGAAGTTTCCTGGTTAGGTGCATCTTTAGTATATTCTTACATGATTCTTAAAACAATATTACTCCAAATCCCTTTGCAAGCAATGGCATTAAAAGATTATAACAAGTGACAGTTTTGTCACTTTTTTAAGGTACTTTTAATAAGGACCTTTAAGATAAAATTGGGTGTATACGTGGGTCAAATTAGAATTGCGTATCTGTATAAATTACATTGTATATTTTATGCTGACCTTTATAATCAAAATTAAGAATATGATTGTTTTCTTGCTCAATATGCAACCTAGATGCTTTCTCATTGCTGAGACACAACACATTATATGACAGTTTGAAGGAGGAAAAGATTGTTTTGGTTCACGGTTTAAGTCCTAGTTTGCTGACCGCATGCCAGAGGAACATTGCAGAAGAGAAACAGTTCATGGACTGATGAATAGGAAGTTGAGAGAGAGAGAGAGAGAGAGAGAGAGAGAGAGAGAGAAACAAGGAGGAGGAGGAGCAGAAGGAGGAGGAGGAGGAACATGAAGAGAGAGAGAGAGAGAGAGAGAGAGAGAGAGAGAGAGAGAGAGAGAGAGAGGAACAAGGAGGAGGAGGAGCAGAAGGAGGAAGAGGAGCAGGAGCAGGAGGAGGAGGCAAGGAAATAGATCCTTCCAAATCAATGGAATCTACCTCTTCCATTCAAGCATCAATTCTGAATACGAATATCACTTTTAGCCTTAAAATCGCCAGTGGACTAGCCCATCGAGGAGTGCCATGTCCTTATAACAAAATCTCCTCCAAAAAAGCCACATCTATGAGCACACAAGACTCATAAACCTTTACATTCTACCTGTGGTCCAGAAATGTCTCTGTATGCTCATCTTATTGCTGCTATTCAGTGTTGATACTGGTGAGCCCTGAGAAGGATTATGTGTATTTGAAGAAGTATCTGAAGTAATTTTGATTTTTTTCTTACTCATTTAAAATGCAATTTTGATACAATACCTTAAAGATCATTTTAAACATTTTAATTATTTAACTAATTTTATACAAAATATAACAATGCTAAGGAATTTTACAGAAGGTAAATTATACAATAAATAATATTTGTATGGTTATATTTGCAAGATGTTTAAATAGAGTTGAAGAAATTTATATCCAGCTGAAAAACTGTACATACAAATACAAATCTCACACATATATGATGAGATTTATTCTGTATCCAGCAAACTAAATAACCTACCATATAAACTTTACTGACTATTCAGAAGTCCTTTTAATTTAGTAAAATTTATTTACTTCAAATTTGACTTTAGGAATAAATTATGAATTTTGAAATAGAGTGACATTATTTCTTTTTCAAATCTATAATATGCTAACTACTATTCAAAATTAATAGCATTTTAATATGGAAAATATTGATTTCAATTTTAGAAAAATATTAATATTAATAATGCAAATGCATTTAATCTACTTTATTATTTCCTTTTTAATAAGAAACGATCATAATTCCATGTCTTAGAAGTTTGATTATTGAGCCCATAATTCATGATTATAAAATCTTCATGGGCTGAGGATGCATAGTAAACAGGATGTTGGACTGGACTTAACAGAAGGTAAGCTAATACCAGTTTTTGTCAAAATACAGAGTATTTTAATAAACAGAATGTTGGACTGGACTTAACAGAAGGTAAGCTAATACCAGTTTTTGTCAAAATACAGAGTATTTTAAAAATTATTACAGTAAAAGTTAAATTGACATTAATCCTCCTCAAAATGCTCTTTGCTTTGATTTGCCCATAATCTCATCATTCTTGGCACTTTCTGAACAGTTCTGGAGATTTTCTGTTGTGAATGTCTTCAAAAGTTATGATCAAAGTCTGGTGAATAGTCCTGGTAAGTACAATCCAGCAGAAAGGCAGGCTTATAAATACACAGCAGTGTGTCTTCATCTAACATGTTCGCTGGACTCCAACTCTGTAAACCGTTACATTTCCCTGAACTCAAAATGATCTTGAAAGATGAATGCTTTGAAAGGAACCAAGACAATAAAGTACAAGTGAGGACACTCATAATGTAGAACTTCTAGAATTCCTTCACAAATTGGAATGCAAAATAGTACAAGTTTGTTCAATGTAAGCAGTCTTTTGAGTTGGATTAAAAGCAATTTTTTATAAAACAACATTTTCTACTATATGTTTAAAAATTTAATAATTAATCGTACTTTTCTCTCATACTTCATAGAGTCAGTATGATCTCCTGATGGAAATTTTGAGTTATTTCAAAGTAATTTTGAAATTTAGTGCAAAAAAGATATTCATCTTACAAAACTGAAGAGGAATCAATTGTACAACTTCAGTCTGAATTCAGGATATAATATTATGATCTTTCATTTGGATTAATCTAAAGAAATCATTTACATTGAAGCTAACTACTACTTTTTATGTGTTATACAAATAATAATCCCTACACTTTTAGCAATATTAAATCCCAAATATGATCTCATTTATTTGCAATTAGGTTTGTGTAATTTGCACTGATAAAATATCTCATTTAAATGCTTACTTTGATAATTATTGCATACATAAAATATATGCATATATGTAAATATATACATGCACATATACATAACATATGAGTGCATATATACATTTTATTTATATATATAAATATAGCCTATATATATATATATATATAATATAGCCAAGACTATTGTCTAGATATTGAATATGGTCTGTATGCACAAATAATACTGCATGCTGCTTTGGTCAATATCCTTCTTTAAGTCAAAACCAAGTAACAATTCATTGTCTTTCTGCCTTTACATATATTTGAATTTTCTATTATTTTATGTAAATTCTGCCTGATAGTACATGATTTTTTGTGCCTGATATTTTCAATTATCAAAGGTTTTTGAGAGCTCACTGTTTATTGACAAGTACTATTAGTCCATTCTTCTTGATCGTTGTTTGATATTTCATTGTATGCATAAAATTCCACTAACATAAACTCTTCAATTCTTTACATTTTTAATCTTCTATAAATAAAATGGCTGTGAACTTCACAGACAAGTCCTTCTCCTCTATTTTGAGTAAATATCTAGGTGCAGACTACTTCAAGCATACTAGATATTATTTTGTTACGTAATAAATGTCTCTAATATATTATAATTGAATGACTGAAAATAGCAATCTGTGATACTGAATGTTATATTCTTTCAGTATAGTCCAAAGCCTGTTATCATTGGAACTATATATGTGAAGTTATTTTAAGTAGTTGTCAAAATTCACTTTCCCTGCCTTTTATAATTTTGATTTACTAATAAATGTAAATGACTTTAAAAAGAAATGATAAAAGTTTATCTGAAAAACACTGTTTTATGAAGAATGATTTAACTCCTTCCTATGTTTTTATACCTATGGGTGACAAACATAAAATGTCAAGTTAAACCTGTGAAATATGGCAGCAAATGTGACTTTATTAACTAGGTATTAAATCATGATATATCTGAACTTAAACCACAATCATGAAGGAAGTTATGATGCATAGAGCATCTAAAATTTGAAGCTTGCAGGTATTTCCCTGGAGCCAAAAATGACAGAAGAGTCAGTGGCCTGATAATTGCACCCCATGATGATCAAAGGCCTGAAAGATTAAAAGGGATCCTCTCACTGAGCCTAAACTAGTCCTTCAGGGCAGTGATTGACAAAATCATTCTTCACCTCTGTCACATATTGGAAAGATAATGAGGTCACCAGAGAGGACTAGGCACACTACCTGGATTTTGTATTAAGTGTTGTGAGAATAGATTTTCTTCAGAGCGCTTAATCTCAAGCCTTACATAATTTCAGTGGCCGATGATTTAAATAAGTATTCTGAATTAATTAAATTGAAATATCTAGGAAGAATATTTGTGCATGGATACCATCTTATATATTTCAAACTGAAAGTACCTGCTTTTCTTTCCACAGCCTTCATTCTATGATGACATATTTGTATCACTGAGAAATTTGGCATGTTGAGTTGATGGGATGATTAAATGAGACATTAAATAGACTTTCCTGGAGAGAGGTGAGTGAGTGAGTTAAGGTTTTAAGGGATATTGAACCAAATATTTAGTGGTGAGAAACATGAAACACAGCCATTAATGAATTCTCCAACTATTCCAGGAATAAAATCCAACCTTTGATATTTGGAATTTACTGGAACATATGGTGTCCTTTTGCTAAAAAAAAGAAAAGAAAAACAATGTACATCCACATGAGAGAAATTATATATGTAAAATCTAGAAAGTATTTGGAAAAAGTTTGTAATTCGCCTCATTTATGATGAAATCTGACAGAACAAAACCACAGGACATCAGTCTGACACTAACCACTTTATTCAGTGATAACTACAGAAGGCAGCATAGCCTGCAATCCAATGGCTTTTGTGACGGAATTTAGCGACACTTTAATCCACTGGAGAATGTGCTAGAAAATTAACCCAAAACTTGACAACAAAATCACAGAATTCAGAGCAATGGGAAGCCTCTGGAAGGAAAAAGAATAGTATTCTTTTAGGAAAGAACTGTTTCTAAAAACATCGTAAGCCTAGATTTCTCAGATTCATTTGTGCTACTGAAGTTCACTTCATCTCCTGAGAAGAATCTCCTTTGTAGATCATGGAAAGGACTCACACAAGATAGAGGCCATTTAAAATATTATTTTTCTATTTTTTCTGTATATGTCACTCTATTATTTAATTCTTTTCTTTGACAATTTTATAAGGTAGACCAGTAGAATCAGACTAATAGCAGAACACACTGGAAATGCAAATTTTGGGGGGACCAGCTTAGACTTACTAATCAGAAAGTTTTAGTGAAGTACATCAGTTTATATGGGAACAAGCCTTCTAAATCATTCTGCGGCACAACTTTCTTGTTAATGGTTATATTAATAAAAGGAATAATGTTTCTCTTACTTTTTTGTGGAGCAGAATTTTTCTTAAACGCTATTTAGAGCCTGGCTAACATGTTTTAACAGCCAACTGGATATGGTACCTAGATACTAATCTCTACAGTGTTGGACACGGATGGTAAAATAAATCAGAGATCAGACAGTTTTTGATACAGATCTTCTTAACATTTAAAGATTGGAATAAGTCATAATATTATTTTGCAATAGTCTCATGAAACATGAAAAATGTAGTCTATAACAGGTAAATAAGTTCAATTTCTTTCTTTACTTATATGTTTATTTTTGAGATTAAAAAACTTTTATTGCAAAGAAGAAGGAAAAGGAGAATCAATCCTGGACTTCCAGCAGGGATGCTGAGTGGGCTAACCATAGGTCTCGTCAATTTAGAACTACTTATAGGCAAGTGAGGACTAGGAATTGCTAAACTGTTTAATGTTCACTTTTTACAGGTAGCTCTAAGGATTAAAAATGTCCAGTTGAGACTTAGGTTCTCTAATCAAATATTTTCATACAGTAAAGTGGAATCCCCAATGGGCCTTGCTAATTTAAATATAATTTGAATTATGACTTCATCAAAATTCAGAGTCCTTTAAAGAAGTGACTATGTCTCCCTTCAGGATCTTAGTGGGAGTGGGTGCATCCCTTGCTGCCTGAGAAGGGTCTTGTGCAGGCCTAGGCAACACTGAGAATACAAAACCCTTTTCTGAGCAGCCACCCCACAGTCACTGGTTGGTGAGTGAACCAGAGTGGTAATGTCCTACACCTAAGGAGGTGGAGTAGCAGCTGCAGGGTGGGACCACCATTTTATCTCAAAGAGCTCCAGGGCTCGAACTCCAGCAACAGACCAGACTTGGGTCACTTCAGTGCCAGTATTTGGGAGAGGAATGAGAGAAGGGACACAATGCACAGCTGATGCTTTGGCAGAAGGCTGGGGGAATCCCAGCTGAGAAATAGAATTTGAAACATAGATCCCAACACTGTGAACACCAAAAAACCAGTCCTTAGTCCTAGCTGCCAGGAACTAGAAGCAGTCCTCAGATTTGCAGCAAGACACAGGTATTACCCTCCCTCCCCAAGGTTGGTCCAAAAAGCACAAGCAGGCAAGAAGCCTTGGCTGGTGATGGGACAAGGGTACACCCAGCTCCTTGCCCTGTGATCTCTAAAGCAAGCAGGGAAAATGGTTTAGGCTGGACAATGGCACCAATATTGTCCCAGCAACCAATGGTCAAATGGTCTTCAGTAACTGCAAGGAAGGGCATTCTTCTTGGCCTATATATCCTCTACATATGGCTGCAGAGGACGTCAAAACAGAAATAATCTCACAGGTTAAAAAAAGGGATGATGACCATAATGAATGACTTGCTTAGCAAATCTAGAGCAGACATAGATTGAAAAATAAAAAGGAAAAAAAAAGTAGCATAGAAAAATAATGGAAATCATGAATGACAAACATAGGAAATAAATGGAATCTATGAAACAGATCCAAATAAATATCTAGGATGTTAAAAATTCCATTGCAAGTTTGCAAAACTGTATAAAATAAAGTGAAGATACAATATCAAACATAGAAGACAAGATCATAGTTAGTGATTACAAAAGTTAGATCTCTCAAAAATAGCAGGAGACCATGAAAAAATAGTCCAAAATCTGCAAGATGATGGAAAGGAAAACATAAGAATGATTGGAATCACTGAAAATGCAATAGTCAGCACAAATGACATTTTAAAAAAATATGTTTGGAGAAGTAATGATGGAATTTTCCAAGCTTTCTAGCTGGAAAAAAGTGACTGACATAAGACATTCAGAAAAAAACAAAATAGTCATGACCAAAATAAATCTATACCACCACATACAATAATCAAGATTCCAAACACTCAGCACAGGAAAACAATACTAAAAGCTATTAGAGAAAAGAAACGAATCATAATGAATGAAGGCCTGTCAGAATCACAGCTTTTATTAGGTTGAGACAAAGACCAAGTATTCCGATTTTCTGTAGGGTTTTTGTTGTTGTTGTTGTTGTTGTTGTTGTTGTTTTGTTTTTTGTTTTTTGTTTTTGTTTTTTAACAAGAATGAGTTTTGGAATTTGTAAAAAGTTTTTGCTGCATATATTGAGAGGATTGTGTGAATTTGGTTCTTTAGGTATCTCGCATTAATTTTTTTGATTTGTATGTGTTGAAAAAACCATGAATTCCTTGTATGAATCTCCCTTGGTCATTGTGCATAACTTTATTGATGATTTGCTGCATTGTTTGCTTATATATATTAAGGATTTTTTGCATTTGTGTTCATTAGGGAAAAAAAAGTCATTTATACTATTGGTGTCTCAGCTTTTTGGAAAAGAAAGTTTATGTTAATATCAATTGGAATGGTAATAGTAATATTGAAACATCATTTCATAGCTATATCTTATAATCTGAACAACTATTTTGAAGCTAATACATAATATATTAAACAATGGTAATCTATAATTTGTTTTGAAACTATCATTTTTATTTTTTACATAAAAATCAAGATTAAAATCAACAAAAGTATAATGCTGTCAAAATAAAAGAATAAAAACATCAAATGCTACATTTTATATAATATTAAATTTTTTCTGAATTTCTAATTCAAATATATTTATGTTCCAGATTTGGAAAGTATTTTTATCTTTTCCTGAAGATTATTTCCTGGAAAGGGGCATATAGACTTCTCTTAGGTCTTTATTAAATGTGCACATGTTTTGTTATATTCTTATTAAATTTACTTTACTATTTCAAAAAAAATAAAAATTGTACAAATTAATCATGTGACCAGGTGCTTCCATATATTTATAGTTTGTATATTGTTAAAATCATGTTTAATATATCCACCTCCTGAAACATTTATTTCCTTATAGTAAAAATTTCAAAATCCTTTTTTAAACTTTTAAATGTACTGCAACCTACTGCTTTGGCAATCATCCCTATATAATTAGTATGATATTTTAAATAGATGTCTCCCAGTTTCATCTTCAATCTTGACATTTGCAAATTCTAGGGATATATTGATTCATATTTTAATTGTAAAAATTAAAAACTGAATATAAACATTAAAGGCTATGCATAAAGAAATTTGTCACTTATAAAACTATACATATTTATTATCATATACTTAATAGCACTGAAATTTTAAGCTGTTCATTCTAGAAATGTATAATTTTTAATCATTATGATTTTATTGACAGATGTGTAAATTATGTGTTTTATAAGATGGAAAACTAACCCTGGTCAAACATCTTTCAACTATTTTACCAAATTTTGTACATAAATTCACAAGATTGGGATACTATAAATAAGTAAAATGTACTCTAGCAGTGGTAAATAAATTGCTGAATTGCAGAATATTTAAAAAGTAAAAGTTTAATTTTACAAGCAAATGGTTGAAATTCTGAGAAAATTAGAATATATATAAAATTGTGTAAGACATTATTTTGTTCAAGTTGAAGAAAATTATGATAAATATTTCATGTATCATAAAAATATAAAGAAAACAATAGCACAAACACTAAGAAATTTAGCTAGGTTAGTTGACATTACAGGTTAAGCAATTCATACTTTTACTTAAAATGAGTTTTTATACTAATTTTTGAAGTATTTACAGCATGCATACTTCATAATGTGTTTTATGTAGTATTGTGCTATAAATTTAGTAACTGAGAATAATTCAAAATGTGCTATCTAAAAATCAAAGCCATTGGGAATGTAACTAATGAGATTAGTAAATAAGAGAATAATTAGGTTAATATATATGATCAATATATCATATAAGATGAAAATGATTATTGCATCATTTGTAAAAAGCGAGCAGCATTCTAAAATTCAGAATATTTTATTTTCATACCAATAAAATTTATAAGAACTAGCTAAATAATGAGATAGATAATTATACTACTAGTCTCTGTTCATCGAAAACAACAGTTTATGATCTCACTGTTTGATCATTTTTTTTATTTTTATATTTTGTATCTGAGCAACAGGTTTGAAGATAATATGCAATATATTAACCATAGTTAATCTCCTATTATTTTCTTTTAAAATTCTGTATCATTTTTATATTCTTGTTTTATTAAAATAAAAATACAAATAAACGGGAAATGGAAATCATTCATAATAAGAATAACATACAAATAAATGGGAAATGAAAATCATTAATAATAAGAATAATTAATATTGTAAAGTTATTCTATTCTAAATTACTCTATGAAGAAAATGCAAATATATTATCCCTGCAAAATATCTTAAATTTTAAGAAATAGAACAAAATACATGATACTGGCCTTCAAATGTATATTAGTATGAGATAATTGTGAGATACTAAAGACAAAAGATTAAAAAAAATAAACCCAGATACAGATTATTCATAAGTATTTAAGGTGTCGTATTCTGCATTCCTAAAGAATGGCAAATAGGTGGATCTGACAAAACATAATGATTAGATACTTAACATTCAAAAAGAATAAATCACAAGGCCATATGAAAAATAAATTTCAGATTGATTTGAATATCACAAAATAATTGCTGAAGTAATTTATGTGGAAAATACTTTCCTAGGCATAAAAAATATCAAACACTATAAACAAAGAAGCATGCATATGTGTAATGAAATGTATTAGTCAAAAAATAAAATAATTAATTTGCAAATTGGATATAGAATTATCAAATAAGGAAAGAAATCAAAGCTCAAACAAAATAATCCATCTGAGATTGAGGAAAGAGTATCAACTATTAGGAAAAACTGAAAAATGACTAGTATAAAAACTATATACTTGGTAGTATATAGAATAAGTATATATTATAAAATGTATTATTCAAAATAAAGTTAAAAGGTAATTTGTAACAGAAATTAGTGACTTATGCATTAAATTTAGAGCATTTAAGGGGGGCGGGAGAGAGACACTAGGGATGAAATGAGAAATAGAAAGGTAAGAAAAGGCAGGTGTATACACCTGATATGGAAGGCTCCATGCTGTGTTGTTTGTATTTGTTTCCTCTGAGATATCTGGCTGCAGACACACATTTTTAAGTATGTGACCGCTCAAGCACAATAACTAAATTCCTCTGTATTCCTGCAATGATTCTTACAGGTTAAGCTCAGCTGAACTAAAATAATAAATGATCTTGTGCAATCAGATTTGCGAGAACTGGAGGTTCTTGAATACCCAGTTTTACTAACAATTTCAAAGTCAAACATTCAAAAGACAAAGAAGAATCAAGGAGACTGTGAGAGATACTGAAAGGACATCCCTAACCTCCTGGTTATCAAGAGCATATATTTTTGCCACAGTACCAGGAGGGAATATTTCATTCATAAATCAATCATATCACATAAATCTATGCATTCCACATTTGTTTGCAACATTAACTAAATCAGTAGTAGATGTATTCTATATAAATGTCTTGCTTATTTCATTATCCATTATAAAGTTCAACTGTACATTTACAAGCAAATAATACCGATTGTATCTTTCCACTCCTACAAATCCAATGTTAAGAAGAAACTGATAACACTGGTAATAAGGACAAATTTCAAGCCCTGGAAATAAAATGATCAGAGTGTAATATATTTCTTTCTTTATTTGACATTTTTGTCAAAAGTTTACTGGAAAATTATCATTCTCTGGCCCCATTATCTAACCTGCTTTATGAGACCAACTTGAGTGCTATTCAACTTCAAATATAATAAATAATTATTAGTGCACACATTATCATTGAGCCATGCCAAACATTATTAGCTTATTAATAAAAATATGTCAAAACTGATAGAAAGATACAGCCTATCAATTATGAAGACTTTTCTTTTTATCACAAAGAAGTTACACAGGAATTTGTTTTGGATGCTGAGAGAGCATTTCTATTAGTACAAGTAGAATTCCAATTTTAGCTATTTATAAAAACCAATTTTGAATACATTTCATGACAGGAATTTATATTTATCTCTTCATAGCGATGTAGATAAGATTGTTTGATGCATGAAACAACAATAATTCACAACTCATGTCCTAAAAGTAATTCCAATACAAATATGCAAATAATCTAGAGGACATAATTTAAAAAGATAACCCTGTGGAAAATCATAATTTGCTTGAACAAGATCAAATGAATCTTTCATAATCACATGAAATTCATTGGGATAAATAAAAAGAACAATTAATTAATTCAATTCCAGAGCTTACATGGTGTTAGAAATAAATGTGATAAACAAACATACTATGAGCTACAATCAAATAACAAGAAATGTGTTTATTAAAAAATGCATTAGAGTCAGACTCACCATTTTTATTACATTTCTAAAAAATGGCTTGTAGTGTGATGAATCTCAAGTCATTTGTCATGCAGTATAGAAAATGCTTATTAAATAATATTATGAAAGAGAATACTGGAAAACCTAAACTTTAAATATAACCTAGAGGAAAAAAATACGTTTAAAAGCATTTTTTAATTTTTGATCATAAAAGTTTAGTGAATTAGTTTCAAGATTTTTTAAAACAATCAGCCTATTAATTATCTGTGTTCATCCTTTCACAGATTTATTTTTTTTTCTATATATGTCAGTGAGATAGGATCTTAACCTAGAGTAAATGTTTAAATGAAAAATAAAAAGTTAACAGACACACTGATATAAACTTTCTGAAAGTAATCGTCCTGGATTATCCTTCCCTATCTTTTTGCCAGTTTCCAAAGCAATGCTGAGAGTACTATAGTGTTTAGTGGCTTTACAAGTTTATTTTGGTTGCTATATGACGTCTATCTAGAGGACCTGAAGTCCTAGACTGCATGATATCAGCTCTGTGAGTAAGACAGTTGGGGATGCACCATAAAGTTTAACATCTGCATTTCTGTTGGCTGACACTTGGCAGAAACAGTCACCAATTTTTTTTTTTTTTTTTTTTTTTTTTGGTAACAGGAATCAAACTCAGGACCTTGTACTTTCCAGGCAAGCACTTATGCCACTGAGCTATGCGCCCCCCCCCCCCCCCCGCGCCACGCAGTATTTTTATCACACCTTGTAAGGTCACTCTCCAAATAGGACTACCGGAACTTCCCTGTTCTGCAGCAAGTCAATGGAATAATGAGAGGGAGAATTTTAAGAGAGGTTAATGACAATGTGTCTTTTACTGTAAAAAATTTTTGAAATTTAAACACATTTTATGTTTTGATTAGCCCTTTGATATGCTTTACCTATCTAGCTATTTAGAATGATTTGCATTTTTAAGATCAGAGACCTCAATCTTTAAAATTTATTTTAGAATTATAAACATATTCTAATAAAAACACAAAGAAATACAGCATAATTAAATTAACATTGGTATCAATATATCAGAACAAAAGAATATTTTCTAATGTAGTTGTACTCTATGGTATCCACTGTATTATTTTGTAATCAATTATCTTTGATTTCATAGATGAAGGCCTAAAAGAACATACATGCATTTGTTATAGGTTTCATGTGTAAAAGTGGGTTAGCTCCTGGAGTTGTCAGGACACTGTTGTGTAGAGGCTGTGGGAGACCGTTTTTCCTACTGTCCTCCACTCCAGAAGGACTGACGTTTTTATGTTGTCTCACAGGAAGAGAATTAACTTCTTTTTAGATTTGGGGATGAAGAGCTATTTCTTCTGACTTTTATTCTATTTATTTATTTAGGTATCCGGAATCGAACTCATGAACTTTCTGAGTTTTAAATGGAAGGCAGCTCCTTAACACAGCGCTTTACCTCTCACAGAGCCTCCTTCCCAACACATTGCTGCTTACATTTTCAAAGACAGAACGATTTTTGAGTTCTATAGGCTAAGACAAAGTCTTCAAAATGAAAAGCAATTCTGCCACCTAATTAAGATAGCTGAATAGAGAAAATAAATTTCTGTCACCTCGGGTGTAATATATTAATCTACTGTTTGCCTAACTTATGTTCTCCTGCTTTCAAAACAGAGAAAAGAACATTTGACCATGAATAGTTTCAACAAAATCCCCTGGAACTCAGCCTTGCAAGTTTCCAGACAGGTGCAGTAACATCCTACAAGACATATCAAAGAAGAGCTACTCGTGAATGAGACCTTTTGTTCTTCTTCCAGCAGTGCCACTTGTAAAACAAAAGGAAAAATGAAAACAATCAAACAAAAACAAATCTCTTGTGTACAAAGCTGCTGAGGACCTGTAGAACAGAGGAGAGGAGCGAGTTAATGACACCCACCCTGCTTACCAAGAACTTGTTTTGTTAGGCACTCCACTTCCAGATTAAAGATAGATTGTCATTAGATGTCAGCTAAAAAATTAGCCACTTTTTGGACACATTTTCCATTACTCGATGGAAGGATAGATTCTGTTCTTCCTGAGTCTATCATAGTGTAACTCTATTGTTTGTAAAATTCTAATTAGAAATATTTTTCTATTTTTGTCCTCCTCCAGCAACTTAAATTTATCCTTTCAAGTTCTTTTTTCCTTTATCATATTCTCTGCTTTAGTATTTTCCCTCTTTTTGGAAAGTCAAATCTCATTTTATTTATTATTTCTGCTTTGTAAATAAAGACGTGTTGTTCTTTTCACTCTTCAAAAATTATAAATGTGTAAACTGTATTTTCCTGCAAAATTTTACTTCTGTTTATTTTCCAATTTGTTGTGCTTTTGTCTCACTTTCTTTCTACTAATTAATATTCCATTCCTCTGACAATACATGTTATTGGATCTTATATTTTTATTTATAATTCCAATTTGCCATTAATTTATGTATTCTAAAATGGTCACTCAATGATCTCCGCCTTATCTTTCTCTTCTTTGAAAATTTATTACTGATAAAGGGGAATAAAACTCCAGACCTACTATGTCCAGTATAAGCTCATGTTCTCTAAAATCAAACAGTGAATTTTAGGAGCAATGGAGGTAAAGAGCAGAATATATTTACTGAGAGAAAGCTTCTGTCTGAAGAGAGACAGAAGGGGTCACAAAAGGGTTGCCAAGGACTCTGTCTTTTCCAAGGACTTTTATAGAGTAAAACCATGGGTTCAACGTGGGGGAAGACTGGGAACTCACAAGGCAGATGGGCATGAGGTGGGACATAACTATAGTTAGCCAATAAAATCAACAGTACAGGTAAAGTTGGTTACATTAAGGACAAATGGGGAAATGGAAGTGAGTCATGTAGAAAGCAAGCATTGCTAAGGAACAGTGACTCTTCCCTAGGGGGATGGAAATTTTAGGGTATCAATCCTCAGGATTTTGGTGCATTTGTTTGGTCTTTTGTCTTGAGGCCTCCACAGCAGGAGGCATCTGCAGTAGCCAAGTATCTGCCCTGGCTCCATTGAGGACCTAGCCCTGTCTCACTGCCTACAATATTTCTAACTCAACTTTCTGCAACATTATAACTATTTTAAAAAGCTTATATATACTAAAATATAGCTTTAAATGTCTGATTTTTAGTATATACTCACATTTTTTTCTTTCCAAATTTCCATTCTTTTTTGCTTCATTTTTCTTGATGGTTTCAATATGAAGCCTTTTAATAGTTACAGATTCTTCTGTGAACATATATACATTTATTTTTCTTTGAAATTTTAGCTAACTTTCAGATGTATGGGTCAAGTTAATGTAATCATTTATTGAAAAACTTGAAAACCAAAAATCAGTGATGTGATCTCGTTTTGACACAGCCTTACCTCGTCTGGTTTTCAAGAGAATTCTGGAATTGCTACCCAAGTGTTTTTGTTGCTGTTGTTGTTGTTATTGTTGGGTGTTTTTTGTTTGTTTGTTTTATCCTGTGTGCACTGAAATAACTCAAATTGTGCCTCCCAAATCAACAATTCTGTTAAAATCAGTTCTTAGTGTCATAACTGCTTGGAAGAGTAGACTAAAATGCTCAATGATATTAATTTCTTTCTACCTCAATTACTTATTCTCCATTAACTCTTAAATTTATTCTAAAAGGCTAATTTGTGTAATTTTTTTTGTTCATTAACTTGTTCTCAGTGAATTGTCTGAAATTAACTAATTATTAATTCAAAAGATATAATGACTTCTGTTGACATATGCTTGAAACATTGCTCAATACCTTCTTTTACTTTACATTATTTGTTATGCTATTTAATACATACCCCTTGAATTCATCCTTATATAATATAAATAAACTACAAATCTAGGATTTTAGTTATATCCCTTCTTGGTACTTTTGTTACTCATTTAAATATCATTTATTATTTGTTTGAGATATGATTCTTATATAAAGAATGCAGTTTCATTACAGAATGTGAATTTTTCACATTGTTATTCATTGAACTGATTCAGCTATATTATCTGTAGAATAAACTAATGTGTTTATGTATTATTACTAGTTTTGTTATATTATCTTGATTTCTTGATATTATTTCTGTGTGTCTATTTCTGCTAATGTTTTGAATATCTGTTAATTGCCTTACTTTGAACATCAACTTGTCACTTCCTATATTATTTATATATATATATATATATATATATATATATATATATATATATATATGTTATCTCAGAAATATACTAAATCTTCCTTAAATGATTTAGAATAACAGCTAGTCATATTCTCCCTAAAGTTTTAAAGTGTAGAATATACAAAATTTCAGCAACATTACTTACAATATTCATTTTTAGTTAATTTTTTTACAAAAAAAATGTGTACTATGTTCTCATAGATAGATTTCAGTTTTTAAAATTTTCTCATAAAAATTTCATAGATTGTTATATTACAACTTAAAAAGTTTTGTTACCTTCTAAAACTCAGTAAGTCTAGATTGAACTTCATTGTCATACGTTTTGCTTGGTCCTTATTTTAAACTGTTACTATTTTTTAAAATTTCTCTCACATCTGTAAACTTTCTATTTCTAAATAAACCTACTATCTTTACTACTTTTTTTTTAATAATACTGTAGTTTTGTTCATATTCATTCTAATAAAGCCATTAGCTTGGTGATGTTTTAAACTTTGAAACTGTATTCAGGTCTTGAATTACGTTTACTTGTTTGGGGCCTGATATTTCTAAATCAATGTTTCTAGCTTTCTAAACTTTTGGATTTTATCTGTATGATGTTTTAACTCATAATCATATATTACATTATAATTCTTTTTCTTGTTTTTTATTTCTGTATTAAATATTAAATGTAGAGAATCTTAATCGGTTTATAGTACATAAAGTTTGCCTTTCATTTTTGTGTTTATGAATATTCTTTTGTAAAGAGGTTAGGGAAACATGCAACAGTAAAATTCTCACTGATTCAAAGAAAATTACTTTTCACATGGATTAGGTGTTGCTGGTTGTGGGATATATACATATGCATGTGTGTGTATGTGTGAGTGCATGTGTGTGTGTGTGTGTGTGTGTGTGTGTGTGTGTGTGTGTGTATGTGTGTTCTTGGGGTCTCCAGACTTCCTGGTACACAGTGTGTTGAGCTGCTAAGGCCAAATACATTTGATCTTCAACTACCGCCAATGTTGGATTATCTTTCTAGTCACTCCTTAGAGCAGTTTTCTGAGAACGCATCTGTTGCAATCTGAATCTGGAGAATTTCCTGAAGATAACACATTCAGCCTTTTTCAACAGTTGCATAGCAAAGATATTTGTTTGGGGAATTTGTCTGACTTTGGGTTCCCCTAGAAAGAAAACATCCACTCGTATACTAAACATACTCTGTAGTACCTGTTAACTAATTTGGTTTATATGCAGACATCCATGAGTTAGAATCCAAAAAATATTTAATTGCACATAGCAATTCTAGTATCGACAAATAAAAGAAATATTAAAATAAAATTGTCTATACAAATAAAATATATTGTGAAATACATTTAAAACAGAGTGCAAAATTGTACTTTTAAGTGAAGTACTTGTAAACGTGTATTGAAGAAAATTTTATGATTGTAAATTTATTTCAATATGATGTCTTGATACCAAAGTGTCAGTATATAAAACCTGCAAGTTAATTATTTTCTAATATTATTAGCTGTTCTTTATTATAGAACATAAAAGGAATGAAAATTCTGAGAAAATTCTTAAAATACTTTTTCAGAAGACTATCCAGTAATAATGCTCCTGTGATGATAATAAACTAGAATATTTTAAAATCAGTTATGTTATTTACCTTAATTATTGGTGGTACATTGTACAATTCTATTTACTCACAAATTTTTAATAAAAATTTGCACCACCTCTAAACATTGTATTAGTGGTATCTTTAGAAATTTATAAAGAGCCATATATGTAAACAAGTAATGCTTTGACTTATTTGAGAAAATTACACTAGAAATGGGGTGGGGGAAAGACTAGAATCAGGCAGCAATACAAGCATACTCTGGCAATACATCAACTGAAAAGTAAGATAAATGTATTTGCTTTAGGAAAGTCTGCATGGACCTGCACAGTTGAATGGAAATTTGAGACACTTATTTACATATAAGAATGAATAAATCTTTCCTCAGGAAGCTTGAGAATTTGAAAACCTGTGCCTGAAATACATCAATATTACACTTGAGTTTACATTAGGCAAGTTTTGTCAAAGACATTAATCAGTTTCACTTTGGGGTAGGATAAATTTTGTAACAAGAAGTGAAACCAGTGTAAGATGAATAAAACTCTGTTGAGCTGAATATCATCAGATAGATGAAAAACACTAAGTTCCCCCAAACAGTCATTACATGGAGAACTGAACAAGTAAAATTGTGAGCTGGTTTGAAAAAAAGTATAAATTTAGTTATATCATAAAGTATAGCTTCATTCAATACAGCAAATTTAAAGACTGCCGGGAGACTGTTGCAACAGTCTATCATGAAATAATGCAATAAACAAGTACATTATTCTTTTTAAACCAAGGTATTGAAAGTAACATAAGTATCAGCAACATTTTCCCAATTGTGACAGACTTACCAGTTTTTTTCTTAAAATAAAATCAGTCTGATCTTGTATCAAACTTATTAATGCCATGTCTACCTGTGCATCTACTCTAAAGAAATAATGTGTTAAAGTTAGAAAATACTATTTATCAATGCAAGTAGAATTTTTTTGGAAACAAGGAAATGAAAATTTTAAGATATAGAAGAATATTCAATCTATGAAAAATACAGATTTTGAGAGTTTTGATTAGTAAATTAATTATGACTCAAAAATACATGATGATATATAACAAGGATTACAAAATAATCCAATGAGTAACAAGATGAATTTTTATCTGGTAATTTGAGAACCATTCTTCTGCTTCCTTTATTAATTTTTTTTAAACAAACATGGGCAAAGCTATTAGTGGGACCCTTGGTTTTGGAAGCATATTAATCTATGACTATCAACCACTTTTCATTACAATATCTTTTTTTATGTAATTGAGAATATAAATGTATAATACTGTTATTAGAAATATAATACTGTTATTAGAATTCATAAGGATTACAGATGACCACCTTTCAGATCTGTCAAGCAATATTGAACTGATCAAGATACTTTAGAAAAGTCAATGTTTCCTAGTTCATATTTTCTAATTTAAGTGATCTGTATTTTTATATATAAATATTACATTACTTTGAATTTTTTAATTTACAATTATGTCTGCATTGACATTTTTGTAAAATTAAATGTGCTGATTATCACATTTTTTATTAGTACATATTTAGAATACATGGTGTTCACATTCATCTTGGGGATTGGATATATGTACTTAACATATTTGCATTGTTTTATTCCCCTTCTCCTCACCACCCACCTCTTCTCCACCTCTAGATCCCCTTTTTAAACTATTATTATTTTTATTACTACTATTATTATTAACAATTTTTAAATTTACATATGTGAAATATAAAATTACATTCATTGTGGGGAGTTGGTACATGTACATGATGTATCTTAAAACTTTTTATGTCCTCTTCCACCCTCTCCCTGTGAGTCTTATTCCTTTCCCCCTGTTTCTTCATATTTTCTTTCATTTTTTATTGCTATTTTAGATTAGTTAAATGAGAGAAGCTATAAGGTACTTATCTGATATATTTTACCTAGTATTGTTTTCAAGGTGTATCCATTTTCCTGCAAAAGTTTCAAATATATCCTTCTATTAGCCAAGTAGTATTCGATTGGGCATAGATACTAAATTTTCTATTTTTACTTGTCTGTTGATATACATGCAGCTGCCAAGATTTAGAAATTATGAAATCTGCTCCTAGAAACCTAAGTATGCATGAACTTCTTTAATACGATGACTTTAGCTCCTTTAGGATAATATCTTCAAGGAGAATAGCAGGGTCAAATTTTTCTGATGATCAGAGATGGTGAATATTTATAATTGTTGACTGGTTATTGATACTTTTTCTAAGAAGTGTCTATTGTTTCCATTTGCTAATTATTTATTTTGGAGTTTGATTTTTGAGTTCTTTATATATTCTAGATATTAGTTCTCTGAAGAATAGCTGGAAAATAATTTTTCCCATCCTGCAAATTGCCTCTATAGTCTGATGATGGATTTTTCTGTACAGAAGAAGATTGTTTTCAACTAATATAATCCTACTAGTTAATTTTTCTGTGATTTCCTGTGTAATATTGTTCTATTAAGAAGCTTTTGACTACACACAATTTTTTAAAAAAAATTTTTCCCTTATTGTTTTTTCTTCAGGTAGCATGACTGTATCTGTGAACTTAAATACTTAACCCATTTTGATTTGGTTTAGTGCAGCATGAGAGAGGTAGTCTAGTTTCAGTCTTCTGGAGAGGGATGGTCAGGTTTCCCAACACCATTTCTTAAACAGTTTACCTTTCTTCTAGTGTATCTGTTTGGCCTTGTTAGCTAAGATCAAATACTTGATTGTGTCTTGAGTTGTTTTTGCTTCATCTATTCTATTTATCCATATACCTGTCCCAATAGCATGTCACCAATTTTTCATTTTTTATGAAAAATTTTAATATTTAGTTGCTTAGATATTTCTTTTAAAATTAATGCAGGTATTTTATACAGAGTAGTCGATGAGATTGGTTAGTTTTTGGTTACTTAGTAACATTTCTGTTTGAAAAGCAATGAATGTTTACAACTTGCTTTTTATGTATAGTATTTTGAGGATTTTAATAATTCATTCAAGTGTCTCATAACTTCTCTATTAAGGGCATCATTGTTATTGCCACGTGACCTCTGAGCAGTAATTTTTTGTATTTTCTTTAACAGTCTCTAAGACAGTGTCATTACCACACATGTCTTTTCATAAAGCTGATTTTTACTAGCGCTAATATTTCAAAATTATTTCTTCATATAAAAATAAGCAAAAGCAAATGTGAATGATATATATTACCTTCTTACCATTGAGTGTTTATTGTCATTCCTTAAAAATTTTTGTCATTCCTTAAAAATTTTTGATCTTGTAAAAAGTAATACTCCACAAACAAAATTAAAATATAAAATTCAATTATATATATGTATATGTATATATATATATATGTATATGTATATATATATATATATATATATATATATATGCATATATATTTGGCCCAATATATGGATTGGTGTTAACACATTAAACATGTATAATCTTGTAACACATTTATGCAATAAAATTAAAAGAAGTGCCTTTTCATTCACATAGTAAAAATAAATAGAAAACACCGTATGGTATAAAAATATAATTCAAATGCTCAAAAATATAATTAAAATATTCAAATCGTCTATATGTCCATTAATAGATAAAAATTAATAACTAAAATGAAGTATTTATGTGCAATGGAATGCTCCTCTGCCATAAACATAAACGAGTTCTTTGCTGAAAAAAGGATGCACTTTAAGACAATAATGTTAAATGAAAAAAGTCAAACAGTAATTTAATCTTGCATGGTTTCTTTTAAATGAGAAATCAAAAACATCAGTACAAAGCAAAATAAAAGATATGCAATATTAAGACAAATATTTTGTAAAAGGGAAGGGAATCAAGAGCCAGAAGAATAGGGAATGACAGTTCAAGGGTAGAGAGGAGCAGGTGATTTTTAAAAGGATATAACATTGTGTTATATATGTGTACCTACTCCCTCCCAAGATTAGGTAGTGCAAAATTGTACTAAAAATAAAAAACTGAACAAAAAAAATTACAAGAAATTTATTCTTGACCAACAGACTTTTAAGCATACCAAATGTATAGCAAACACACATATAGGTAGAAATAAATGTTTTTAATCTTAATACTAAATATTACTCAGGAAATGCAGAGAAGTGCTAGCATATATATAACCTCACACTTCATTAGGTTAGCATAGAAAAACTTTACTACTCCAGTATAGTCCACATGGAAAGATGAACATGTGTAATTCCAAAATTGAACATTTTCACATATAGGTGACTCTCAGTCTACAGAAAGAAATATGATCCAGTGATCTGTCATCTATTTAAATTTCCAGCACTATGTTTAAAATATTATTATTGCAGCCTCACTTGTAATTTTATGCAATAAATGAATATGTATGTTTGAAAATAAACTGGAAAAGCAAGCTTCATACTGATGAAAGAGTTTGTGTTAGCTAGTTCATTAGAAAAGACTTTGTCATCTATGCTGTGGCATTAAGTAGTATCAACCACTTAATTGCAAACACAGTGTTATTTTCTCATACATTTTCATTTTGTATAAAGGAGAACTAAGACTGAGTTTACTGTAGTCATAACGCACATACACAGCTGCTTCAATAAAGATTTGTTTCCATGAACAGTGAAACAAAAAAATAAAAATAAAATTGATGCTAATTCTGAAACCTTTTTCCAGAAATTGTACTATACTGATTCAATTATTTGAATAAAATGAGTCACTTGGCTGTTTCCTAAAATTCCCAGAAATAGCCAATATCAACAATTGTGTGAAGGTACAATGATTATCACAAAGCCTTAATTAAATAAATAAGTGGTACATATTTTAAGTAAATTTTTAAATTGGCTTTGTCTTAATGCTAATATTCACAGTATCATAGTAGTTGTGCATGTGTATTTGCATGTGTTTATACACAAACATAGAAAATAAATAAATTCATAGCATTAAGATGTATTATTACATGTAAATATATTACTGTTTCCTTTTATTCTCTTTAAGTATCATTTAAAGTAGGAATTTCTTCATAGATTTACTATATTACAGGGCTCATGCATTCTCATGTTGGAATATTTCATAAATTTTATGTTAAGAGAAAAACTCTTGTTAGTGCAATTCACAGAACCACCCTGACAGTGATTGTGAAAAATCAATTGTATCAGATGCGGTACTCCAGAGAAAGCACAACGATGTTCTAAAGAAAAACTGCCATTGATTTATTTTTTTATCATTACACATGCAAAATGTACAGTTCCTTACATTTGTTTCCATCTCGTTCATTGTCACTCACTGTCTGCTCACCAGGGATAACCAAAGCGTTTCCATCTATATTCCATTTACTTGTTCTATTTTTAAAATAGTGATATATTTTCCTCTTGATTTTTAAATATTTATTTTTTAAGGATATTTAGGGACTTAGTGTACTGTGTAAATAATCAAGATTTATTGATTTTTTAACTTTTTGAACAGCAAAAAAATAAAGATTAAACACATAATCTGCTGTCAATTAATTCTTCAAAATAACCTTGTAATATTAAATTAGTGCACATGGTCTTGACATACTATTACATTCATAAAATTAGTCACCCATAACTAATATGGAGAGTTATTTCATTGCTAACATCATTACTGACAGAGTAAAAGTATTAAAATTTCAGGTATAATTGTAATTTATAAAAGAGGGTCATGGGATTTTTTAAGCCACATATAATAACAGGAAAATTGATATAACACATTCTATGTGGCAATCATTAGTTTTTGTTTTCAGAATTAAATTTAGGAGAATGGTAGCAGATTTATTTACAAAGTGCTAATAATCACTGAAAATTTGAGCAAAATTAAAAACATTCAACTACCCCGTACTTTAAAACTCCAATGCGAAAACAGTACAACATATTTCACTGGAGAGCAGAGCTTTTGTATTAACTAATGTGGTAAAAAATAAACTGCAGATCAGAGAATCCAGTTACTCCTCAGACCAAAAAACTCAGAAAATGAAAGCCACAAGAAAGGAAGGATACAGCATCAGGTTGAGACTGAAGACCTGGAAAGTCACTGGTCTGAGAGGAACTTGAAAGGCTAATAAACTGGAGCCTGATTTCCACAGGAGAGGCAACAGGACACACACACACACACACACACACACACACGCACGCACGCACGCACGCACGCACACACGCACGCACTATCAGATTTTGGCAGCCTCAATGAGAGTGATACTTATGCCTTCTTTTTGCTGGAAACTGTGCCAGCCATCTACAAATACCCATAAACATGATCAGAATTATAATGTATTAATTAACTAGCTTTTTTAGTGTTTTGTTTTATTATGTTTTGTTTTGTTTGATGAGACAGGGTCTCACTAGGCAGTTCAGGCTAGCTGAGAATTCACTTTGAAACCAGTCTGGCCTCACACTCATGCCAATCCTCTTGACTGTCTCCCAAGTGCTAAGATCACAGGTGTGTACCACCACATCCTGCTTATGGCTATTTTTAATTTAATCAAGCTAATAATCATACTTAATGATTGCAATTAATAATTTTTCAATTAAACTCTCTGGCTTTTGTTTAAAATTTTGTTTTAGAAAAGTTGCAAATAAACAATGTATATGTTAAAATACAGAATTTTACATGTCAAGTACATTGGTATAGGTATTCATAATTTTATTCATGGATAATATTAAAATGACATGTTACATCTAAGAAAATATAATAGTTTTGAAATTATTACTGTAAGGGAGAAGTGATTATATTTTATTTTGGGAGCATTGTAATTTGTAAGACTATTAAGAATGATGCTTACCCTTTTTTTTAACCAACTTACAAAATCATTAAGGTTTTGAATTAAAATAAATCATAAAGTAAATATATTGACATATATATATATATATATATATATATATATATATATATATAACTTTTCCCAATAGTTTTCTAAAGGAATTTTCTGAAAGAGACTAAGTAAAATATGTGAAAGAGAAAGAAATAAATATTTACATATATAGCTAACTGGGAAAATATTAGATATATCTGGAAATGTTGTCATAAACACCCTAGCAATTCAGGCTGTTATACATACTTGCACTTTTCTAGGTCTAGGGGTATGTTTAAGTTTGAAATCAACCTTGGATAATGTGATCTAATTGATTTTCCAAATGGTAACATAATTTATACTGTGTTGAGTGAGTTAAACATTATTTATAGTTAGAAAACGTAAATTCTACTCACACATACAAAAATTTAGTATTTCCATCAACATGTGAGAAGGAAATGTTTCGAATCCTAACAGTGTTTAGCATTTGCTTATTTGGTGCTCAGTATGTTTAAGCACTTCATTCAATAGGTGTTTATTTCATATTGTAGACTCAGAACAGTAACCATGATAATGTGAAAGACGCTATTTGAGTTTGTGTGGATTTAGATATTCTTTGATTCCATCCATCAGAATTCTATAATTCCTATCATTTTCATGTTTTCTGACACACACTTGAAGGTTTACATAATTTTATTGGAAGAATTTGTGGTTAATACTATATTCTTTACTGGGGAGTTTGGGTACTAATGATTGAAACCAGGGTCTTTATACTGAGCTATACTGCCACCCTTCAAAATTTTATTTCAAGATAATTTCTTGCTGTGCTACAAATTTTCCAGACTGAGTTTGAACTTGCTTCCCTCCTCCATCACACTGCCAGAATGAAGGGATTGCAGACTTGCTCCATAAGACCCAGCTAGTATAATGTTTTTGGAATTAATTCATAGTTGTTTGTCAATACGTAAGGATACAAGTAACTTTTGTGCATGGACATTTTATCATACAACCTTACTCAATGCATTATTACCTATTTTTATATTCCTTCAATGTATTTAAATTTTTGCTCAAATTATTGAAAGTTTTGAAGTAAGTTCACTTACTTGCAATCTTAAGAAAAGGATTTCTTTTTTTCCTAAATATGATATTGGATGTACATTTCTTATAAATACTATTTTATGAAGTTGAGGAAGTTTGTCCCGTGTTCTTATTGTACTGACACTTATTATTTTAAATTACATTAAATGCTTCCTTTGGGAAGGGGAATTTTATATTACGAGTGACATATCCTTAAAAGATATAGGATTACTCGTTATATATTTCATTTTTGTTGATTTTAACAGTATTTTGCATTTTATAAGAATTGATCAATGTCTTCTAATTTGTCAAACTTGTAAGTATAAAATTCCTAAATGTTATTTAATGACTGCAGGAAATGTTGTGAAGTATTTCTCCTTGTTGTGGTTTGGATCTTAAATGTTCCTCAGAAGCCAAGTGTTCCAGTTTTACTTATCTGCCTCTAGTGTGTTACTGGAAGGCAGTAGAAACTTTAGAAGCTGGGGCTCAGTGTGTGGAGGTTAGGTTATTTGGAAAGTGCCTAGAAACTGAGCATTGAGGCCAATCCCCTTTCCTCTCCTTCACCTTTTGTTTCATATCCACTTAAGATGAATAACTTTTCCTCCCCAATGACTGAGGACCTGTTATAACCTTTCCATGCCCAAAGACCAAAGGGGCAAGTGACCATGCAGAGCAGACCGAGAGTCAGAAAAATATTTCTTCCTTTAAATAATCACCTTTGCGTGTTTTGCAGCGATATTGGAAATCTAATCCACTCCTAATATTGATGATGTCTTTCTTTTTTGTGTATTTATCTCCTTATATATTTAATATAAACTAGCATAATTAACATTCGAATCAATATGGTGATTCTTCATAAAAACCAAATGGAAATTTCATTTTACCTAGCTATTATCTTTCAGGTATCTTCCTGGAAGAATTAAAGACATCATATTACAGTGACACCTGCATACCCATGTTTGTAGCAGTATAATTCATAATGGTTAAGTACAGGAAGTGGCTGATATGTCCATTAGCAGATGATGGACAAGCAAAATGTGGCATTTATATACAATGTAGTACTATTCTGCCATAAAGAAATATAAACTTGAGTAATATATAGGAAAAAAATGTAACTTGTAAATATAATGTTGAAATAAATAGGACACATGCATGAATATTAGAAGTCAACAATGGAAGTGCATGGCAAAATAAAAGATATATGGAAAAGGGGAGAAGATATTTTACTAATGCAAGATTATCATAAGATGGAGGGACAGGAAAGAGTGAGGAGAACTAGGGGGCCAAAGTAGAAATAACGACGTGTTATGTACAAGTATTAACTCCTCACAATGAATGTAATCATTAGGTACTACAAACATGTACAAGAAAAAAAATCATAAGAAAAACATACAACAACTGGCTGAATCTCAGAGAAAATAGGCTGAGTGAAAATAGCATTATTTTTAAATTGTACTCTAGAATGTTGAGTGATTATTAGGACCTTCCCTAGAGCCCCAAGCTTTCAAAGGCATATACAATGAAGGCTTAACTATATAAGACAAAGGGTGTGATTTTAGGATTCCAGGAGGATCAAAACCCTCTGCAGAGTTCTTGACACTTTGGGCTAAGAAAAAGAGCTTCTCTGGGCTGTCCGTATTTATTACATATTCATACAAAGATACGGGATACTGAGGCAAGTGTGGGAACTGAGCAGGACTTTAGAAGTCACTTCAAAGACTTCTCCAAGTAGTGAATTATGCCAGTTTAGGAGAACTACTTTATCTCCGTGATGACAGTTAGGTTGGAGTGAAACTGCATTAGTGAGATTCCTGAGGTTGCAATCTCCATCTATTTACTTGGCGTTGGAACCAGATGTCCTCAGATGTGGCCTCATCGAACCCTTTGAGGTATCTCTGGCATCACAGGCTACTACAGGCCTCAGCCGGAACCAGTGTTTCACAGAGGTTAACTCACTGTGAGTCAGCCCCATTGCCAGGCAAGGGGCCTAAGCCTGGGACAGACTCAGAGATAAACATAGAAAGTCAGTAAAGTTTAAACCCTTTTCAAAGCTGCTTCATTGTGGTCCTTGTGGTCTCCAACAAATGATGTTGAACATTTTTTCAAATATTTATTTGATATTTGTATTTTTTCCTCTGAGAAGTGTGTTTTTATCCTAGATGTCAGTTTTTAGATTGGGATTTTCAATTTGAGGGGTCTAACCTTTTAAAAATTCTTTATATTCTCTAGATAATAGTCCTTTGTCTGATAGGCAACTGGCTAAACTTTTTCTCACTCTGTGAGCAACTTCTTTTGCTGTGTAATAGCTTTCTAATTGGATTAGATAACAGTTCTTGATTCCTTTTAGTATTCCCCATGGGATAGGGGATTTTGTTCCCATGGGATAGGGGATTTTTCACATAGGATGGGGGATTTTTTTTAATGAAATTTTTGCTTATGTCTGTGTTTCAAGCATTCTATTTTTCTCTCTTCCAGAAGATTTCATGTATTTGTTTTAATAGTTAGATATTTGATGGTTTCAATTTTATTTTAGTATAACTTGAGACATGGGTCTAGTTTTAATCTTTATCATGTGAAAAGCCAGTTTAGCCATCGATATTTATTAAAGTGCTTATCTTTTTTTTTTTTCCCCAGGGAATGTGCTTGGCCTCTTTTTCTGAGAGTGCTGAGTTTATTTGGAATTCTTTTTGAATCTTCTAATATGTTCCATTGATCCTCAAGTTTGAATTTTTGTTTTATTTTGTTTTGTTTTTTGCTATACCACGCTATGTAGTATGTGATATAAATTAAAACACTGCTGAGATTCTATCACAACGCAGAAAGAATAGCTATTATCAAGAAATCAAGTAATTACAAAAACTGGTGAGGCTGTGAGAAAAAGGAATGCTTTTCCACTGTTGGTGAGAATATGGACTGGTGCAACCCTGTGGAAATCTCTGTGATGGATCCTCAAAAAAACTAGCATTAAAGATCCTATTTGATCTAGGTTTTTTTTCTCCTGGGCATCTTCACAGAAGAAATAAAGACATCATACCACAGCAATATAAGTGTACCCATGTTGACAGTAACATAGTTTATAATAGGGATCCCTTGAAACATATCAAATGCCTATCAAGAGATAAATGGATTAAAAATATGTTTGTTTTATACAAAGGCATGGAACTCAGTCATAAACAATATAAACTTGAGATATTCCTAGGCAAATGGAATCACCATGAGATCATACTCCTAAGTGAAATAATTTGAACATACTGATGTGTAAAACACATTGCTTCTTTGGTGTGAGAAACCAAAATACGGACCAAAGTAAATAAGAAGTATTATAAAATATGAAGACATTGTCCAAGAGAAAGAAAGGAAATAAAGATGGGGAGAGAAAAGGAAGGGATTGAAAAAAGATAAAAGAGGTATAAAATGGAAACAAAACTTTTTAATTAAAGAATGAACAAGGACTGAAGGGACGGGAGATGATTGGGATAAAAATGAGGATCTAGGATACATCATGTACAGGTACAAATTCTCTCTGGTAATGTGATCATTATGTATATCTAAACTGTACCAAATATAAAAAAATAAAATATATGATTCCATTTATATAATATTCTTGAAGTGACAAAATATGCAAATGGTGAACATGTTGAGGATTGTCAGATATTAGAGTAGAGGAAGGTGACTGAGAATAAAGGATAGGAGGAAACATCCTTTGTGTTAGGGAAACAGTTGACCCACATAGTTCTATGCATCTGATAAAATGGATAGAACTACATGTATGGATTAAAATGAGTATATGAACTTGTTAAATTCTGAAGGAGATTGCGAATTATATCAGAGGACCATATAATCTGATGATTATGCTGTTGTACTATAGTTCTTGATGGTTTTACCCTTTGAGATAGACTGGATATCAACATAGGAGACTCCCCTGTAATTTTTTTATGACTTTCTGCATAACTATATCAAAATAAATATAGTGTAATATAATGAGAATGATATTCAACTACATGTTCATTGATTCTCTTTATCATTTTATCTTTTCTACTTCATCCTTTCTGTTCTTATGTTTCTGGTTATTTTAGATTACTTGTGCTCTTTTTTAGATTCTTACAATGAAAGTTTAGATTATTGATTAGAGACCATTTTTCTTTTTTAATGTGATCATGCAGCTGTCTTCATTTCCCATTCATCATTCCTTTGTCAATCACAAATTCCTCCATATTGTATTTCCATTTTATTCATCTCTATAGAAGTTCTGTTTCTTTTGAGAATTCACTTAATCTGATTTACTTAACTGTGGAAATTTGTATGTCTTTATTAATATTGAGTTTCATTCCAGCATGGACAAAAAGAAGTTTTGTTTTGTTTTGTTTTGTTTTTTGTCACCAAGGACTTAAATCAGGACCTCATGCTGGTCAAGCAGGCACTTATGCTGCTGAGTTAAATCCCTGACCCTAAGAAAAAAATTTAAATATTATTTAATTTCTTTTAAATATGTTGAGGTATAATCTGTGATCCAAGATATAGTCATATTTCTTTATTATTATATCAGCACTATATATATATATATATATATATATATATATGTATATTGATCAACGGAATTATCTGATGTCCATTAGATTCAGTTAGCATAACTCTTTCCACATGTTCAATTGATTTTTGTCCAAAAAAAAAGAATTTTGTCTAACATTTTAAATCATATTTTGAGTGAGATGGAGAAATCTTCAATGATAGATATATATTCTTAATAAGGTAGCTTAATTTTATATCTTTTGAATCCATGTTATCGAATACATCTATAGCTATATAGCTATAGTTATAGTTATAACTATGTGTTTTGAAGCCATATTCTTTAAAATATCTGTATCTATGGCTATATCTAAATATAGCTACATCTATATCTGTATCTATATCTATGTCTATATATATGCGAAATAGTGTAATCAGCCAAATAGGAGATAACCAAATCTAAAAATGTTGAAGTCTTACAACAGGCACACAGATAAATAAGAACCAAAAATAAACAAGTGATTATATGTTTAGCTGTTATAGAACATTTGTTATCTATCTATCTATCTATCTATATCTTAATCTTCCTGGTAGACTGATTCTTTAATCATTATACCCTTTTTGTATAGTAAGTTTTGTCTCAAAACTTGTTTTCTGATATTAATATATGTCTTTGTTGTTTTTAAAAATAATTCTTTAATGTACAATAATTTCAACATTTTATTACTATAACATCTATATTGATATGTTTGAAAGACATTTCTGGTAGACAGGTGTATTTTTTATGCCTTATTTTAGTTTATTTTGCCAATCTGTCTTTAAATTTCTGTCTTCACCCATTGAAATTCAAATTAATTTTTATGTTTTAAAGTGAAATTATTATTATCATTTGGGTGCTGCTGATTTAATTTAGAGATTTGTACATTGATAGCAAGTGTTCTATAGGAGCTATACACACAACCACTTATTTATTTTTGGCTCTTATTTATCTATCTGTCTGTTGTGAGACCTCAGCATTTTTAAATTTGGTCGTCTTTTATTTGGTTGATTACACTACTTTGCATAGTTTATTTTACATTGACTTGCATTTTATTTATCTTCATATGTATCAATATATACATCCATATCTGTATATATAACTTGATTATGTAAATGTTTTACCAATTTTAATGCATTATGGAAACTTTGTTTCCATTTAAGTCTTTCATTGTAGTAAATGCCACATGAAAGACTTGCAATCTGAAGTATCGTTTAAGTAAGATACTCCATTATGTAATCATTTACTAAAACAACTGTTCTACTTTTCTTTATTCTGTTCTACTATTCTGAACAATTTATTCATTCTTCGTGGTATGAAAACATCTTTTATTTTTGTTTTACAACTTGCATTGCTAACATTTTATTTTACTTTCCATTGATTTAGAACACATAGAGTATATTTATTTACCACTTCATGAGGTATAATTTTATATTTGAGAGTGCTTCTTCTTCACTATTTGAAAAACGTGACTTTTCTCTGATCTCTGTTCAACTAATAAGCTACTTTTGTACAAACAGTGCCTCTTTTATAAACAATGCGTCAACTTTCTTATTCTTATGAATTTTGTCTTTAAGTTTTTAAAGTTTGACTGTTATTTCTATTAACATGGATTTATCTGAGTTGACATTAGATTACATTTTCAAACATTTTGTCTTTATTCTTTTGCTACATTTAAGAGGTTTCCAAAATTTCTTCTGAAAGAATATATATATTCTTTCAGAAGAAATTTTGGAAACCTCTTATCTTATTCTAAGTGTTTATCTTATTCAATGATGCAATTTGTACACATTTTATTATTATTTCCCATATTTTCCCCCTATGGTTCTTCTCTGTTTTGTACATTAAGTGTATTCTATTGTTTTGTCTCTAAATTGACTCATGCCATTCTCTGCAATTGCCTACTAGTAGTGAATGTAATCAATGGATAATTGTAATTTCAATGACTTTGTTTTCAATTCTATTTTTTCAAATTTTCTCATTATAACTTCTATACTTTTATTTTTGTAGTTTCTGTTAATAGTTTCTACCTTTCAAGTGCATAGTTGCTTCTTCCAACATTTTTTATTAAAGGGGATTTGACATTGTCCGATAATTTCAACTCATGATATTTTCAGTTTGTTGTTATCCTGAAGCATGAGCAGTGTATATTCTAATTTTCTTTTAAGGTTGTTTTCTGATAGAATAGACCTTCTTTTTCTTCACAATAAATGAGAAAGAAATTTATACCTTGCAAAAAAGTGTAAAAGGATTTGAAGAGAGGAAAGGAAAATTTCTTAGTAGAAAAAAGATAAATTGCAGAAAGCACACATATTGAATAATAAATAAGAAGACCATTTTAAAAAATAATTCCAAGATAAGAAGCATACACTTGCAAGCTGGTAGACAGCTCAATCATGATAAGAAGTTCTCAAGAATGTTGATGGGAAAATAAAGAACATGGACTTTGAAAAGCCTCATAATATCAAGAGATAAACTAAGGGACATGTTTGACTAATATCATCTGTAATATGAAAGGAAGAAAAATATCTAATTAGTAAAATAAAATGAGATAGAGATAAATAAGTAGAACTCTTGCTTCCTATTATCTACATTTGGAAAGAAAACACAATTTTGTTTCAAATTAATGATAATAACATATTGAAAATTGAAAGACATTTTTGCACAGCTGATTAAAAGAGCTATGCAATCATTATCATCCAATATGGGGAATTTTCATGGAGAAATTTAAAATTACAATTTCTTCAATTCAACAATATTTTATAATTTTTGACATCAAGTATATCTATATATAAAACATGTCTATATATAAAATACAGAGGGAGTAAGACAGAGACAGACACAAAGAAAAGCCTCAAAGACAGACAAAAAAAAAGGGAAAGAGACAAAAATAGATATATACAAAAAGTATCCAACTTGGAGAATTTCATAGTAATAATTGTAACTTGTCTACTCACTATATCATTATTTATAATGTTAAGTTTGTGTATCTGAGTTAATAACAAGCCCAGATACAGACTCAAAAATTTTATGACTTTAATGCAACAATTAGAGAAATACATTTGCCAAAGGAAGAAACAGTGTATTTTACAGTTTAACTAGTTAAGGAATATAAACAATTTTGATGAATCATACCAAATGCTTCAAACATAAGAAATGAAAATAGTCAGTGGTAACACAAATTCTTTTTATAAAATACAGTGCAACATGAATGTGACTAAATGAATAAAAGAGAAGCAATAAGCTTTGAAAGTAAATAACTTTCCCAGAAAGCTGATAGACAGACAGATAAATAGATGCATGTTTTTCCATTAATTTTTATAAAACTTACTTACCAAAGGGAGGCAAAGTTTTCTTATTTACAAGAATTATAAATGAAATGTTAGGAAATCAAATGGAGCAATTTATTAAAAGATCAATGTATCAAAATATCAAAATGAAGTTACCATTTTTCTGCAGTAAAATGAGATGAGTCTGTTGTCTGCAAATCAGACACTGCATTTAGCACTTCAGCTATGAACATACAGCTTATATTCAGCTCAAAAAATATAATAAAACCATTTGGTTAAATTCAAAATAGCCACTTTTTAGTCAACTGTGGAACATTAGTGAGGTCTCTTTATCTAATAAATAATAGTTACACAAACTCCACTAACACAAATTGAAATGTAGCATTTTGAAAGCTTTTTTAACTTAACATTAAGGATGTGAAGAGGATGGTTATTTCCTATATTTCACATTGTATTGAGAATCTAACTAGTATAATTAAAAAGCAAAATACTGTACAGCATATCAAAATAGTAAAAATAAATATTTACCAGTATTGCAGCTACAAAAGGAATAATTTGAAATACATAACTGATAAATTTCCATCTAGGAAATCTATTGTGTTGCGGTGTACAAATGTAGAAAATTATGAATTTAAACATATTGTAACAATAAAATGGCAATTTAAAAAGATTTCATCGATACCATGAGATACAGTGTATCTCAGAATAATTTTAATGAACTATATACCAATATATCTGTCTCTGCCAAGTAAAATTCATGAAATATTACTGAACATTTTAATCTATTTAAAAATAAAAAATATGTTATAATTGTGGAATACTTTATTGCCACGTAGCTGTCTTCCTTAAAGTGTTATAGATTCAAAACAATATTAATAAAGTTTTCAATATTTTTCTAATGAAATTGACAAACTAATTCAAAAATATATAATCAATGAAAGGATAGAAGGAAATACAAGGCTCTCTAGAAAATATGAATAAATCTTACATATAAAATTACATGATATAAAACATGGTTTAATTTGATACTGAATTAGTAAAAGATATCAAAACTCAATAGAAAGTTTAGAAACTGGCTTGATGTGACAATGATATTATTGTAGTGTCCTAACCAAAAGGAGATATTTTTAACAAGCAGTATGAAATCATTTTAAAAATCGTAAAAATTAAGTCTACTATCTCACAGCATATATTAAAAAGAAACCTAGAAAAATAAGTTTCTATGATATAAGAATAGAATATCTTTACATTCCAGGGTAGAAAGCAATTTTTTTCTATATGAAAAAAGCACTAAGCACAGAGAAAATAATACTGAACATTGAAAATAATGAAATTTAAAATTAAATATAATATTTTATCACCTGTTACAAACAATTCACCAAAGCTATTGGAAATGAAAGACATTTGTAATACCTGTATCTAAGAAAGATATTATATTCAGAATACATAAAGTATATCTATGAATGAATAGGAAAATAGAACATGAAAACTTCAATATAAATATATACAAAAAAATAAAAGTTGTAAATAGGTCATTGACACACTTCACGTGCATATAGATTTGACTCATTTCCTTATCAAAAAAATTAAAACAGAACCAGATTTAGAAGTGTCACTTTTAAAATGAAAAGACTTGTAATTTTTGTTTAATTTCCAAAAAATGATTATATAAAAGCTTTACTTATAATAAGCCTCTCCTACTATAATGATTTTAAAATTTAATTTTCAAAGCTACGTGTTTATATAATTCACATCTAAAAAGTTTACTATATCTAAGTATTTAAATAATTTAGAAGCATTTGGAAGTTCAAATACTACTAAAGGCTTGAAATTCAGGATATTTTAAATATAAATGATATCAAATACATTATCAAAGTCCCAGTTTTTAATTATTTGTATCATCAAAATTATTGACTTTAAAGAAAATACAAGTTTTAAAAAGATAAATTCATGAAAGGGTGTAGTTTAGTGTAAAAGTCATTCCTGAAATTTTACAAACAAGATTACCACATAAGCATGAAAATGAAGTTTTTATATATTGTCACAATTTTGTTATTCATATATTTTATTTATTCTAAGAGACATTTTATCACATTTAGGAGGAAATGTTTATATTAACAAGTTTGGTCAGGTACATTTTGTCAAATTTTCCTGTAAGGAACACAGTATTTATTTATGTTCTAATTTTCAGTAGTTAAGAATTTTTGATGGAAAAATGCTTTTGAATTAAATAATAATTTTAAAAATCAGGGTACTACAAATTCTAGCAAGAAACGTCTTGTTCTTGTTTACTTTGGACTGAAAATGGCTGTTTGATTATACAAACTAAAGTGTGTCAAAATTCCACATATGAAATTTTAGAGCTATTAAACAGAAGAGCAATTTAAAAATAAGCAGGAAAAAATTCAAAGCCATTAGAGGATTATTAGATACTTTAAAAAATGAATTGCAGTTGACTTCTTCTTATTCATCTGTTAATGTCTAAAAACACAAATGATTCATCAATCCCTAAATGACTAGTGTATGTCTTGCACAATTAATTTTAAGATATTTTAGAACATTACTATTCAATGAATTAAACCTAATATGGGATCATTTTGAAGGTAAAAAAAAATAAATTTATCACTCTTCGGTGTTTTGATTCACATTACGTGACTCTTTCTAAAATAACTAATTCATAAACCCATGACCTGAAGTACATGATTCAAGAAATGTACAAAACTAAAATAATGAAGAAAAATGGCATAATTATCATTACAGATGAGTCTAAGGGAAAAGATAAACAGCAGCGAACGTGCATAAGTTTTAAAAACTGGCAGCATCAAGCTCTACCCTACATCTATTATTTTGTTTTATGCTTTTTATTTACTAGACAAATTAAAACAATTTTAAAAGACAAGAGAATCAGTTTGAAACCAGATATCCATTATAGTTTCTTACAATTTCAGTGCACTGCATTTTCATTATGTATAAAATTTTACGGTTCATTTCATTTCACCTTCACTCAAAATTGAGTATACATCAGGAGCACCTGGGGCGGGGCATCTGATGCTTTGCACTTCTGAAAAGTTGCCACTGCTGCTTCTCATCCAAGAACTGACTGACTGTCAGGAACCCGTAACCTTAGAGGATTGTGAAGATGTTTGAATGCACAGTAATTTCTAAATCAAATCAATACATGCAATTTCAGAGAACGAAAAGGACTAACATCTCCAGAAGAAAGAAGAAATGACATAAATTTCTTAAGCCATTTAAAATTCATTTTTTACAAAAAATATTCTGTTCTTCTAGTTATATTCTTATCATTGTTTATTTAAATTACAGGCTACCATTGAAAGCGTAAATATAACACAAAATATCTAAACATACAAACAAGGAAAATTTAGAACAAAATAGATTATATAAAAGTAAGATAAAAATAAAATAACTTATTATCAGAAAGCTATGAAGGGATCAGATTGTTCACTTACCATTTTCTCATCTGTATGACTGATTAATTGATTATACCTTTGAAACACTGCATTCCTGAATGATATCTATTTTCATTTCTCATGATGATTTAGAATATATATGGCATATAATATTCTATCATAAATGTTCAAAGTTTCTTGTGATTTCAAATTGCTAGAAATTTGATACTCATTATACTTACTGATATTTAAACTTATTGTTTTGAGAGATTGGTGTATGTCAACAATATTTACTCTACTTTTTGGATAGATTAAATGTGATTAAGCATTTTCTAGTAATACTACACGATGATCTATTTTATTACATGATTTTAATATCATTTTTCTATATATTAATGAAGAAAACCATCACAAACTTAGGCTCAAAACAAATCATTTCAACCAGCAAAATACATGTGACTGGACATGTTTGGAGGGTTTACTTATAGACAGGTCATCTGGGATCTGTTTGCAAGAGGGGTAACACCCTCAAAGCATTCTTAGTAATAACATTTTATTAAACAGGAAATGTCACAGTGACTGAAAATATTTTTCCACTCAATTGTGGGTCATGAATCAACCCGTGCAATGTACATTCTAGAAGCGAGTTCCTGAACCTGAGTTAACTGTGCTACTCAAGAAACATTTGGCATTTATCAGCAGATGTTCATGTTTGTTAAGAATGGATAAATGCACTGGTATCCTGTAAGGAGTGATCAGAGATATTACTTGATATTTCTGTATATACAAAACAAGCACTAGAGCAAAAAGATCTAGCCCAAAATAGCAACAGGGTTGCTTTTAGAAAACTCAATTTTAGAGAGATACAAGCTCTAAGGTCAAATCAATAGGACATTTTTTTTTCATGAAAGCTAGGATTAAGTCCAATATATAATAAGCTGACTAGTAGCTTTAGTAGATACAGCACTGTAATAGATTTTTCCTATGAACATGGAGTAAGTTGAGAAAAAAGAAAAACACATGTTAGTAATAAAGTCTTAATTTTTGTTTTATTGTATGCTTAGGATTTAGTTAACAATGCAACTCGGGTCTCACTAATACTAGTCAATTCTGGTTATAAGTCTTGTCTGCTATTTTTTATCCTGAACTAACACAAGAAACGAATAAGAATGTTACAACCTCTCATTCAGCTTTATATGTGCTAAACTTATTTTTCTAATCTACTAGATAGTGGGCTTTTAAAGAAAGAGAGTGGTTTTTTTTTTTTTTTTTTTTTTTTTTTTTTTACCTTTATTACTTAGGACGGATTCTTGCACACTGTAGTGACAGTAATCACTTCTGATACTGAAAAGCATAATTTCATCACTAAGCTTCTTGACAGATTGCGCTACACAAAATTGCTCTTATTTTCATGTTGAATCTCTCTCTCATAAAATTGTTTCAAATCTAAAATTTGGTGGATAATAATTTTTTAAATGTTCTATATCTTTCCACTGGGCTAATCTATAATATTATACGAATTTTGCACCTGGAGACAGTTGTGTTCATGAAGATTTTATCTTCCATCTAGTATGAAATTCTGAAATGATTGATTTTTCCTCTTTTTTTTCTACTGATTATATCTATTATTCTGGAAATTTACAATGCTATTATAAAAGGATATCTGATCAAATGTTTCTTTGGATCAATATTTTTGGCTATGCTTATATTAACTAGTTTAAAATAAAGCTGAATGTGGTGGCCTGTGCCTGTAAACCCAACACAGCCAAAGGTGAAGCAGGAGGATTGCCTTCACAGTTTAGCAATTTAGCAACACTCTGTCTCAAAATATAAAATAAAATAAAATAAAATGAAATGAAATACAATACAACAAAATAAAATAATAAAATAAAATAAAATTACCTGGGAAGCCTCAGGGCAGAGGAGTGGGCTTTAATACCCAGTATAGCAATTCCCCCCAAAATTCTAGGAGACAAATATTATGTCTAGGAGTTATTTTTGACTCATAATAAAACATTCTCAAGCATGCAAGCTTTAGCCATTAATTTAGCTCAAGTTTCCAGAAGTTATTTTTCAAACTTTGACTGACTCAACCAAGCTTGACAAACTTTGGTTAAGGTCATTTCTTATTTAGGTTAGAGGTCTTTATAATGTAAAATGGTTTTGATAATTTGTTTGCAAGAGTAAAACTGTTGCTTGACCCAACAGTTGGCAATTTTGATACTTATTATGCAGCTCTCTAGTCAAAATCTCCTCATTCAGCAGTTATCATACAAAACAGAGTGCAAGAATTCAAGAGCAAACATGAAACTACTTTAAAAGTTGTTAGCCACTCAAATTTTTCATAGATTCCATTGGAAAATGAATATTGGAGACAAGAACTAACTAAAGAATCAGGTATAAGAGAACAAAAACACTAATTCAACCATTTTGTAACTCTTTCATTTCTGCCAATGATTTGTGAAAACTTTAAGAATACATACATTTATTTATTCCCAATATTTCCAAATGTTTCATAAAATCGTATCTTCAAACTCTAAGTCCAGAATGCCATGCTCTGAAAGATGCAGAGTTGAATATTGGCTTGTATCTCCTATTGATTCAGAGGCAACCAATTCATATGCATGTGCTATGTGACAGAATAATAATAGTAGTCACTTCCATCTGAAAATAGGAAAAAAGGAGGCACATGGCAGTCACTGTTCCACACAAATCTTGAAATTCAGCCAAACTAGTCTTACAATCCCAGAGATGTAAACTATTTCTGATGCAGGTAATGTTCTACCGCAGTACCCAGCCTCTTGGAATCTGTGGACCTTTGTCCTGTGATGTAAGTTTTCATTTTCATAAAAAAGAACAATAATTAAACAATATCATCCTCATTTTTGCTTTGTATATAAGATGCCAAAACCTCAAATACATCATGTTTTTCCACTTGAACTCTTTTCAGCCAAGCTACATTTATTTCATCAGCATAACTTGTTATTTGTTTCAGTTTCCTCTAAAATTGACTGGTTGTACAGAAAGACCTAATAGCCATGCCCACAGATATTTCTGGAAAGACTTCCTAAATTCCAGCTATGAGAAACTACTTTTTAAAATTATTACAAGTCATTTCATTGAGCAAAGGGACAAGGATATATGCCATTCAGAAAATATAACCAGTTGTCTCTAACAACACTTTCTCTTCTGCTGTTTCTAAAGTTCTCTTTTGATTTATTTAGCTATATATTTATTTAGCAAATGTTAGGGTTTAGTATGCATGAAATAATTCAATTTTAATATTAGAAATTTCTTAGTCACCTACGTTCTTTCCATAATATGCTTGTTAACAGAATGTAATTTTTCTACCTTAGTTCACCATTTTCTTTTACTTTATGATATCAAATAATATTTTCAAATATCTACTTGAATATTATCTGCCAAATGTTCGCAACTCATTATTGGCCTTTCTTAGTTACTTTTCTATCATTGGTAAGACAAAATACCTGAAGCCAAAATTAGGGAAAGAAAAATTTATTTATCTTATAGTTTTGGAGGTTTCAGTCTATATTCAACAGGCTCCAAGGCAGGGTGGCGTGGCTGAGGGGCAACACTCCATGGCGGCCATAGACAGCAAGAGCAAAAAGGGCAAAAGCAAGAAAACTTGCCTATTCTCTCCCTTATATTGTATGCTGGCTCTGCCTTTGGGTGGTACAGCATTCACATAACCAATCCCATGCTAGACAACAAACCAATCTCAAACACTAGATTCAGCTGCCTCCATGACTGCATGGGGCTTGGGGAGTCACTTAGACACAAACCATAATATTCCACCCCAGGGCCCCAAAGACTCATGTACATCCTTTATGCCAAAGACATTTAGTCCATCTCCAAGAATTTCCAAAGTCCTAACAGTTTCAGCATTACTGAAAAGTCCAAGTCCCAACTCTCCTCTGAGAGCTAAGGCAAACTCTTAGCTACAAGCCTTTGTACAAATGAAAACAAGGCTAAACACTTCCAATATTCAATGGCACAAGATAAACATCAGCATCCCAAAAGTTATAAACAGGGGAATACAAAACATTAGAATCAAAATAAGTCCAAAAGCTAGCAAGTCAGACGTTAATTCCTGGAGTTCCACATTGGACATCTGAAGCAATTGTGATTGTGAGCTCCAAAAGTCACAGCAATTTTGGTGGTTTCAGCTCCCCGAGCTTCTTACACCTGCTCTTCTCAGTCCTTGTAGCTTTTCTTAGATTATCCACACTACTGGTTTTTCCAAACTTCTGGGCTTTATACCACACCTTTGACTTCACACTCACCTTCACAAACTGCTCTCTCAGGGCACACTACCCGGTTTCCAACACCCTCTGAAATTGGGGTGGAAGCTGTCTTAACTTCAGAACTCATGCATCCTCCATTCATCTAAAACCAGTGCCATCTGGATGCTGCTGAGGTCTGCTGCCAGCTGGAGTATTAGCCACATTTTCCTTACTCTTGGCTGTAGGGGTCCAGTCCCTGGGTAGCTCAGCTCTCTGAACCTTATTGTGAGGAACAGCCTCTCTATGTCCCTGACATTCTGGAATCTGGTGTGGCTGCCACCGTTTTGGAAACTACTGTGGCCTCCATTGCCAGTGTTGTGCAGCTTTCTGCTCTAAGCAGCCTTTCACTTTTATAGTTTTGAGGCTGCAAAGGGTGGAGACAAGCTGTTTTCCCAGATGCTCCCAAGCCATCTTTTATTTCTCTGCTCCTTTTTAGCAGTCAAGATTTCACCTCTATCTTTACAGTTTACAGATTTCTGGTCAAACTCACAACATTTTGAAACATCCTGCTGGGCTCTTTGCTCTCAATTCACAATATAAATCTGGCTAAAAGCTCCCAAAAATAGCCACACCACTCTCTCAACACTAGACTGCCTTGAAATTTCTTCTACCATATGAATCAGCCCATCATCCTTAATCTCCATCTCATGCAAAGTCTCTGGACATGAGCAAAATACACACTTTCTGCCAAGCCATAACACACATTGTGTAGAGTCCAGCAAAACAGCAGTCCTTCCCAGCAGAAACCTTCCAAGCCTGGTCTTTACCAGCAGGATTTCTATTGGCTTTTTGGTCTCCTGAGCTCTGTCCAGAATCTCCCCTACAGCTGTTACAGTGCCACTCTTTCAGGCAACATCTCTGAATCTTTCCAAACTTTTCCCACAAGCAATTTCCAAAGACTGTTGAATCACCTGGTCAGGTACAGCAACAACCACACTCCTCTGGTACTAAATTCTGTCTCAGTTATTTTTCATTCATTGCTGAGACAAAATATCCGATGCCCACAAATCAGGGAATAACAGGTTTATTTCATTGTTTTGGAGGTTTCATTTCATAGTCAGTAGACTCCCTGACAAGCATGGCTGAGGGGCAATTGTTCATGGCAGTCACAAACAGCAAGACCAAAAAGGGCAAAAGAGCAAGAAAACTTGCCTTATTCCCTCCTTTGTATTGTATGCTGGATATGCTCCTGGGCAGGTACAGCCCTCACATCACCAATCTCAGCACTAGATAATGAACCAGTCACAAACACTAGATTCAGCTGCCTGCATGACTGCATGAGACTTGGGAAGTCATCTAGACACAAACAGTGCACTTTCATATTCTAGGACACTGCACATATACTTCAGTTATTTTACTATCGTATAATGAGTTGCCATTTATAGACTTCTGTTAGTTTTTCCTAACCACGTTAGTAGAGGGAGTTCATTGTTCATCCTAAATTTAAGTCATAGTGAAAGCAAAATATTCAAATTTATTTCATCTATTTTTATAGTAATCATCTATTACTATATTTAAAAAAACATTCCCAAACTTTTATGTTAAAGCAAAGAAAAAACATTGATTTTGCTGAAATTTCTGTAGGTTGGCTACCATATAATTTATGTTAATTCATTGTTTAGTCATGAACTTGAATAAGAAAAAATGCGATGAACTACATATATGTATGAGTGTATGCATTAAGTTGATATGCTTATATTGGTATAACCTATACACATATGTAATGAACTAGAGAATGCATTTGAAGGCACCAAATTATAACTTAATTTGTTTCAATGTTATAAAGATTATTAGAGAACTTGTAATTTAGAGAAAAGAAAATTCTCAGATAATCCTTATAAATGGATATATCTAAACAGTAACAGATAAATTTCAATTAATATAAAGATCCTGTTTCAGTTCAGGTTGGTATAAAGGCCCATAGACTAAGTAGTATATAAACAACAGAAATTTGTTTTTCATAATTATTCAGCCTGGATATCAACTATTGCAGTGCTAGCATGAAGAGATGGTGGTGAGTGTCATCTATGGTATGGCAGACTGTCAATTTATCCTTTATCCTCATGTGTCAAGCTATAACTAAATTATAGCTTCTTCTGGTAAGGGTACTAATGCAATATGGAAGCCTCTTCTCTCAGCACCTAATTTCTTCCCAAAGGATCCACCTTGAAATACTACCATATTACCATTAGGGTTTCAACATATGAACTTGAGAGGAAGAGGGAATAGACAGTCCATATTGGAACTCAAATGTAGTTTTCGTGATTATATATATATATATATATATATATATATATATAGAGAGAGAGAGAGAGAGAGAGTCATCTCATTATCTGAAAGATAATAATAACAATAAGAGACAGTAGGAAAAGGGAGCCTTGTCTGGTGATTTGCCTTAAAATATGCTGATTACCAGAGACATGGTTTGTGTTGGCTGAAGCACATAATTTAATAATTAGTGACAGTGCCAGGTAAGGTGGAGCATGACTGTCATCCTAACACTTTCGAGGCTGAGGCAGGAAAATAAATACCTCACTTTTCTTATTGCTGAGACAAAATATTCAACACCCAAAGTTAAAGAAGGAAAGGTTTATTTAACTCAGTTTTTTCAAGTTTCAGTCAGTAGTTGGCTAGATATGAGATAGGGTGGCATCACAGAGGAGAAACTTCATTGTAGGAAGAAAGTGTCATACAAACAAGAAGCACCACAGCTCTTTCTACTCCTTGTATATCATACAGACTATTTAGGCTGATAAGCAATAATCTCAGTGTTCTTGACAGTCATGTATGACCTTACCTGACACACAAACCATGTCTCTGGTAATCAGCATATTTTAAGGCAAATCGCCATACAAAGCTCC